>NC_053165.1:132333303-132708303 GCF_016835505.1 Polypterus senegalus
TACAGATGACCTTTATTATATAGAATGTTATTGCTGCTCAATTTTGACAACCACTGATAAGTAGTTTTCTCTCATAACCACGAAGTGACAAAGTTACAAGTTGCCAATGTTTGTCTGAAGAGAGACATCTAAAAATTCTTGTCTAAGAGACACAAACGCCAAAGCAGGCATTTCTATCTGTTGATGCTCAGGGGAAAAATATAATCTAAACTTGGTCAGGGGAAAAATATAATCTAAACTTGCTCAGGGGAAAAATATAATCTAAACTTGACACACTGATTCATATACAATGGCACTTAATAAATACTTCTAATCAAAATCAAAAAAATTTGATCGATTTAAATGTCTTTGCTTTCATTCCACTACTTTGTAAATCTCTGAAGGACTGGTAGGGTTTCCACTTCTCTTACATTAACAACAAAAAAGGGAAACCACAAACATATTAATATTTCTTTCTTAGCACATCTATCTAACACCTTAACATTTGAAGTAGAAGTGAAGCTAGCTATATGCATCATAAATAAAGCAAAGTCCTCATTGTACTTAAAAATGATCAATTTTACAAAGAAAACATTTGAAACAGAATAATTATGCATGTCTCACCAAAACAGTCTGGTCACTTCTGCTGACTAGTACTCTTCCATATCTGAATTTTTGTGCTTTTCAGAGTGAAGATGAGCTTTAAGTTCACAAATGTCAGTCCACCAATTGTGCATTCAGCTACTAACTTGTTACACCCTGGTCAAAAAACAGGTGTTCATTTTTTTTTTTAACTCACCTGTGCATGTACACTTTAGTTTTTTGTGCACATTTCTACTTATAAGTTGGTGTTAAAAAATAACGTGGCTCTGACCAGCCTTCCTATCTGTCACCGGAGTCAAACTACCACATGTGTTTAAACAAATTCTAAGCTGTAGTTAGACATGTGGTCAACATAGCCAGAAGTTTTGAGAATGACACAAGTATTGGTTTTCAGTTTGCTGCTTCAGTGCTTTTTGATCTTTTTGTCAGATGTTTCTGTGGTATACTGAAGTATAATTACTAGCATTTCATAAGTTTCAAAGGCTTTTATTGACATTTACATTCAGTTTATGCAAAGAGTCAATATTTGTAGTGTTGGCCCTTCTTTTTCAAGACCTCTGCAATTCGCTCTGGCATGCTGTCAATCAATGACTGGGCCAAATTCTGACTGATGGCAGCACATTCCAGCATAATCAATATTTGGAGTTTGACAGAATTTTTGGGTTTATGTTTGTCCACCCGCCTCTTGAGTATTGACCACAAGTTCTCAATGGTATTAAGGTCTAAGGGAGTTTCCAGGCCATGGATCCAAAATTTCAATGTTATGCTCCCCAAGCCTCTTAGTTATCACTTTTGCCTTATGGTACAGTGCTCCGTCATGCTGGAAAAGGCATTGTTCATCACCAAACTCTTCTTGGATGGTTGGGAGAAGTTGCTCTTTGAGGATATTTTGGTACTATTCTTTATTCATGGTTGTTGTCTTAGGCAAAATTGTGAGTCAGCCCATTCCCTTGACTAAAAAGCAGAACCACACAAGAATGCTCTCAGGATGCTTTATTGTTGGCATGACACAGGACTGATGGTATCGCTCATATTTTCTTCTCCAGACAATCTTTTTTCTGGATGCCCCAAACAATCGGAAAGGTGTTTCATCAGAGAAAATGACTTTACCCCAGTCCTCAGCAGTCCAATCTCTGTACCTTTTGCAGAATATCAGTCTGTCCCTGATCTTTTTCTTGGAGAGAAGTGGATTGTTTGCTGCTCTTCTTGACACTAGGGCATCCTCCAAAAGTCTTTGCTTCACTGTGAGTACAGATGCACTCACATCTGCCTGGTGCCATTTCTGAGCAAGCTCTGCACTGGTGGTGTCCCGATCCTGCAGCTGAATCAACTTTAGGAGACAGTCCAGGTACTTGTTCGCCTTTCTTGCATGCCCTGAAGCCTTCTTCACAATTAAACCTCTCTCTTTGAAGTTCTTGATGATCCGATAAATAGTTGATTTAAGTACAATCTTTGTAGCAGCAATAGCCTTGCCTGTGAAGCCCTTTCTGTTCCAAGTTATGATGACTGCATGTGTTTCCTTGCAGGTAATCATGGTTAACAGAGGAAAAACAATGATTTCAAACACCACCCTGCTATTCTAACTCAATCAGCATGATAGAGTGATCTCCAGCCTTGTTCTCGTCAACACTCTCGCCTGTGTTAAGGATCACTGAAATGAAGTCATCTGGCCCTTTTGTGGCAGGGCTGAAATGCAGTGGAAATAGGTTTTTTGGGATTAAGTTCATCTGAACTTGATTAGTTTCATGGCAAAGAGAAACTTTGAAATTAATTGCAATTCATCTGAACACTCTTAACAATCTGGAGTATATGCAAATTGCCTTCATTAAAACTGAGGCAGCAAACTTTGTGAAAATTAATATTTGTATCATTCTCAAAACTTTTGGCCACAACTGTATTTGTGTGTGTGTGTGTGTATGTATGTATATTGCATATATCAGTTGATCAACTCTTATTGCAGTGTGAAAAAAAAAAATAACAGTCAAACAGATTTTCTTGCATCTATGTAATATCAGAAAGGTCATAAAATGATCAAAACCAATGCAGACAAAATGGGAAAGTGTAGAGTAAACTCCACAATCTGACGTGGCCAAGGATTTGAAGACTGATACCTACAGAGGTAAGAAAGTGTCTTATCTGCTGGACCCCAGTTGGTATTACTTGGTACAACAAATATGTAGCTTAATTTATAGAGTGGCTTTTGTGACTGAGGGGGTAGCAGTGAAGAGCAAAAGATTACTGTATTATGTTACTGTATGAAAAGTAATTGTTTTTTATACATTTTTATAGATTTCTCTTTTAATGTTAAAAATTAAAAAAAAAAATACATACATACTTACCATACATATCTACATGCTACACGAGTGGTTTGAGATAAACCTTAACTATGGAAGCTGCTTGGAAGCTTCGTGCCCAATGTCATGTGAAGCAGGACGGGGACAACTTACTAAAGCCAGTCTTGGTAGCTAAGTCTTATTTAAGCAGTTTAATTTCATTTGGTATGGCACAGTAATGCATGAATACAGGATTATAAAATGAACTGTTGAATGGAATCATATTCTGCGGAATATTAATAAAATGAAAAATGTATCCCTAGCAACTTCTCACAAGTCTTTTGAAAAAAAAACAAACTTGCACTTCAAACTTGAGTTGTTAATTAAGGAGTGTTTATAGCAAAGATGTATAGGTCAGGGCATGAATGCTGAAATGGAACCTTGCTGTAGCTAAAAGCCAGTGAAGACAATGAAGCAGAGGAATGGTGCATATAAAACAATAGAATACATCAGTTGGGTAACTGAATTTTACATGCATTGGACAGGCCTGGTATTAACTGATGGGTCATCTACTAGGGAAGTTGCAATAGCTCAGCTTTGGGAGTAGGAACTTCTGTTTCTTTTCCGGTTTCTTTGTGGTGGAGGCCTGCGCCACCACCACCTACTCAAAGCATCATGATACACCAACATTGATGGACTGAAAGCCAGAAGTCTACGTGACCATCATCATCAGGTCCTTCCATGAAAATATGATGATTTATGTTAGGTAGAATGCCCAGAGGGGACTGGGCGGTCTCTTGGTCTGGAACCCCTACAGATTTTATTTTTTTCTCCAGCTTTTGGAGTTTTTTTGTTTTTTCTGTCCACCCTGGCCATCGGACCTTACTCTTATTCTATGTTAATTAATGTTGACTTATGTTTATCTTTTATTGTGTCTTCTATTTCTCTATTCATTTTGTAAAGCACTTTGAGCTACATTTTTTTTGTATGAATATGTGCTATATAAATAAATGTTGATTGATTGATTGATAGGAACCTCATCAATGACTTGAGGTATTCATGAGGGAAACTATAATGTTACAAATTTTGTGGAGAAAGAAACAGAACTGGTTGACCAATGATTGTGTTAACTGAATTAGATGGAATTAACCACAGTAGTGGATCAATTCCTGAAAGTATGCTGGACTGGTAAAGCGACAACAAGGGCAATGCTCAGAAAGATCTGTGGATGGCAAAGGAGAAGGCAAGAACCAGATATTGAACTTTAAGAGGTGAAGTATAATCTGATGTTCAATTGCCTATTATGAGATGGAAGAGATTCAGTTCAAGAGCTAACTTGAAATCTTTAAGATGAAGATCTGTGAATTTTTACTATAAAGATACATGTTTACAGATAACAGAGGAATGTTCTACACCAGTGATGTACATAAAAGCTGTTTAAGTGTTTAGCGGCTTTCAGGATGAAAACTGGTTAAGAAATTTAAAAAACTAAATAAATAAAATACTTCTACAGCCTTGTCCCTAATCACAATGCACTTTACAAGAACTGATACATCAGTAAAGTATCAGTAGTACTAAGCAAAATTCAGTACAACACACATTGTGATTGCAAGTACATAAATTACTCTGAAAGGCATAATACATGAGGAAAACCACATTTGAAATGACTTGCAGCAGTGACAATACAGCACCACATCAACACTTTGAAGAGAAAAACAGTAGAAGTTATGGCTGAAAGCTATTTGTGTTAGAGGTAGGAAAATTTCAGCATGTGATTGCAGGAACTATACTTATAATTAAAAAAAAGCCAAAACACATACACTTGCACACTTTAATTGTTTTCACTTTTATCCTATTCTGAAATTAATTCAGAAATTGATTTCCGCATGCTTTAAGAGTGCAATGATGTGACCAATTAAATGTGAGTTGTATCGCTTAACTTGCATTGCCACAGAGGTTGTAAGAGAAGTTGAAATGACGGCAAAATTAAATCGCTATTTAATAGTGTCCTTACACAATCCCAATAAAGGAATGGAAAGTTTGCATCTATTCTTTGATTAAAATGAGCATTTCCACAGATTTCTGTCCAAACATTCATTTATTTTCTAACTGCCTTACACAGTTCAGGGTCACAGGAAAACCTTCCACACATCCACAAATATGTAAACAAGATTATGGAACGTGGGGAGAGACATTTGTCAGTAATAAAGTTGTAATGAGTGTGCTATTTTTGGGAACCATGTCCTTTATTCTGCTGAACACCAAAAAGAAATAGGGGAGATAAGTAGGGCTGCTACCTTATGCAAATGAAGGCCATTACTAGAAACAAAGAGGAAGGACAAATATTCTCCTAGCTCCAAGAAGATGTGCTTATCAAGATGCACTCCTGGGTGCACACACAGTACTCCCTATTCTGTCACCTTTTTCTTACTCCTTGCAATGTGGTATAAAATAAATACAAAATTTGATAAGGTTGAGCAATGTTGCCCACTTTGGATTGTCAAGCTTGCTTATATACATATATACTTTGAAGAACGGTTTGTAGGATTGGAGGGGTCTTGGTGGTGGAACAGATGTGGAGAATTGGGGTGTCTTGGAGGTCACGCCACGATGTGCTGCTACACTCCTGTTCTCAAAACAGAAACAGGGAAGTGCCCACTTCATGTCCTACAGAGGAGGTGGACATTGCGGTGCTTTTTAGTGGGCTGTTATTGGCACCTCTTTAAATTTCAACTTAAGTGCACCAGCTACTTTTCTTAGCGTACAGGTAAGCAAGTAGCCCCTCCTTTGTAAACCCCCATGCTCTTCGACTGAATATTAGCGTATCATAGCACTCAAAAATTCAGTGCGCCCATCTTCTGATGACTATTTCCAGCAGGATACAGACCAAAATCAGTGAGGAATGTTTCTGACACCTGGTTGAATCTCTCTCACAAAGAATAACAGCAGCTCTGAAAGCAAAACTGGGTCCAACCTGGTACTAACAAGGTATACGCAATAAAGGGGGTCAGTAAGTATAAATGTGCCATCTGTAAAGGTTAGTGCTGTATGCAATAGGTTAAAGCAAACCCCAGTTCAGTGTATAGTGCATTTAATCTAAATCCTCCCATACTATGTAATGGTACAAGATTACACATCAAAGCATTACATTACATTCTATTCCAAATGAAGCTACGTGTTTTACAAGGCATGCTATGGAGTGAAATTAATTAATTAATTCATTCATTCATTCTCCAACACTTACCTGAAGCCAGGTCACAGGGGCAACAGTCTTAGTAGGTAGGTTGATACCTCCTTTTTCCCAGCCACACTTGCCAACTCATACTGTGGGATCCTAAGGTGTTCCCAAGCCATCTGGGAGATGTAATCCTTCCAGCAAACCCCAGGTCTTCCCCGAGGTCTCCCCAGCCACCCTGCAGAGAAAGCTCATATCGGCTTCTTGTACCCAATATCTCATTACTTCAGGCATTACCCAAAGCTCATGACCACAGGTGAGGAGAGGGATGTAAATCAACTGGTAAATCGAGTTTCCCCTTTTGACTTGGTCCCTCCTTCATCACTACCAATCTGTACAGAGACCGCATAACTGCACTCACCAGCCCAATCTGCCTCTCAATCTCACCATCGTCTCATCATCCATGAAGTCCATGAGGTACTTAAACTCCTTGATATGCTTTCCATGAAAATCACAAACAAGATAAGAGATAAAGCACAGTCCTGGTGGAGTCCCACACACATTGGAAACAGTGCTGATTTTTATCCCCCCCAAGTATGCAGACACAGCTCTCACTGTGATTATACAGGACCCAAACAGCCCTAATGAGGGGCTTTGGAACCCCATACAGAATCCCTCAAGGAACATAGCCTTCTCTAAGTCCACAAAATACATGCAGACCAATTTGGCATACTCCTATGCCCCCTTTGGAATGCCCATGAGGATAAAGAGCTAGCCCACTGTTCCACAGCTTGGACAGAATCTACAGTACATTGCTTCTTTTGGATCTGAGGTTCCATGACTAAGTGGGAGTCTCTCTTCAAGTATTCTGGCATAAGTTTCTGAAGGGATCACACTCCTCAGCCTCCCATTAGTTGTAGCATGCCCTCCTGTCCCTTTTTAAAAATGACGATCTCCAGTCTGCCACTCCAGCGGCACAGCACTCAATGACCAGGCAATATTGAAAACCCGTGTCAGTCACAACAGCCCAGCAATGTCAAGAGCATTCAGCATTTCAGGGTAGATCTCATTCACTTGTCACTGCAGAGTTAACTACCCCAGTGACCTCCATTAGGGAAATGGGCATTGATCCCACATTAGCTTCTGGCTCTGCCTCCTCCATAGGAGGTGTATCCTTCGGGTTGAGGAGCTCTTCAAAGTGCTCCTTCCACTGTCAGACAACCTCATCAGTCAGAGTCAGTACTTCTCCACCCTTGTTGAGAACCCTCGTGGTTTCTCAGAGCCTCTTTGAGCACGAACAATATTTCTTTTCAGTGGTCTCCTCACTCCTCTTACACATGGGTTTTTGCTTCCCTGACTGGCAAGACCACAGCCCTTTTGGTTGGCCTTACCTCTGTTGCGTCAGGAGTCTCCGGTCCTACTCATACACAGAAGGCCTCCTTTTTCAGCCTGATGGCTTTGATCAACTCTGGGCTCTTGGGTTGCCACCTCGAGAGGCACCTAATCTTTGCGGCAGATTAAACAATGGAGGCTTAGAACAAGGCCCAGTCAGGCTCTAACTCCCTAAACCCTAACCCTCAGCCCCAATCTCCCTAAATCGTGCCAGGATGAAGGAAAGACTCATATGTAGTGCATCCTCATTACTCGATTGGGCTTTCCAATTTAGTCCAAGTGCCTCCACCATCATCTTACCAAGCTCACCACAAAGGTGGTGATCATTTGACAGCTCTGCCTCTCTCTTCACCCAAATTTCCAGAACATAAGGCCACAAATAAGATCACATGATTATGAAATCAATCATAGATCTTTGGCCTAAGGTGTTGTGGCACCAAGTAAACTTACAGTTGCTCTCAAAATTATTCAACCCCCATTGCAAAACAGGTTTACTGACAAAAATACAAACTTTCAGCTGTTTGCAATAATCAAACAAGAACAATTAAAATTGCTCAACTATTATAAATGGTTTCACCATATTCAACACAAAATGCCACTTTTAATGATTACTACAGTCTCAAAATAATTTAACCCCTTCATGGCAAGCAACTTTAGTACTTAGTAGTGCCATCTCATGATTGAAGTCCAATAACAAAACACTACTCTGATTAAATCAGGGAGTCTGTTCCTCCCAATCACACCTCTGCAGGTATCTCCATCATTACCCATGAGGACATTAAAGTCACCCAGCAGAACTATAGAATCCCCTGCTGGGACCCTTTCCAGGATTCCCTCCACTGACTCCAAGAACACCTGGTACTCTAGACTGACAATTGTTGCTTAGGCAAATTATACAGTATTTATACCCAGTATTTCCATTATTCCTAGTAGTTACCGGTTTGAATTCAAAAATACAGTTTCTTGTAAAAGTGTGTTTCCAATGACCATCAGCAAAAGCCAAGGTTAATCACTGGAAAAATCAAGAACTGTTTACAGCACAAATGTTTTACATTTGGGCAATTGTATGTATCAAATTCAAGAGTAAGGAGCTACAGTGAATTAATGGTATGGACACAAATCATCATACACAGAAAAGTACTCAAGTTGTACAGTACTTCAGATAAATCCATCTAAATCCGCTTACACTATAACCAAGGGCCACTGTCTTATGAAATTCCCCAGATGAAGCCTTGTAACACAGCTAGTACCAAAATAAAATTTAGTATTTCAAAGCTTTGAAGCACAAACCATTTGTCCCCATTAATATGATATAAACAGTGTTAACAAAAAATGATAACTGGCATAATACGCAGTACAGACAAAATAGCATACTTCATTGCTGAACACGAAAACACAAACACTAAATTTGGGTCATTATTTTGATATTTGAAAGCAAACTAATGCTCACAAGTGTAACACCTAGAATGTAACAAATGTAGTAAAACCATACAAAAACAGCACAATTTTGTTTTAAAAGAGCTATGAAATAATGGATTAATGTATAACTGATAAGACTATTTCACAAGTCTTGACGTATGGATAAATGTAAAAAAAGAACGGAGGAATAGATTTGGACAATTAACACTAGAATTCCTAAAGCCTACAAAAAAACTCGTAATCTTGCCCACCTTAAATCCCTTCACACTTCTCCATCGGCGTCTTTTGTTTTGTAAATGCGTCAATTAGCAGAAGCAAACTGCTGTCCTACCCCCGCTTTGACAGAGTTCAGCTCGTGGACAAAAAGTTCTCAAAGCTTATGCCAAGGCTCCATATCTGTGTGTGAGATCTGGAGTTGTATAGGGTAAATAATACAGTATATCGTTATTTAGAATACATGCATTTCATGTGTGTTCCGTGTCTACAAAGATCTGTGTAAGCGTAGAATGAAAGGAAATGCGAGAAATGCAAGAAATGCTGAACACCTACCTAAAGCAGAAACTTTTTCCATGTTATACTAATATTGACTTACAGTGGGTTCCGGAAAGTATTTAGACAGCCTAACATTTAGGCTGTTATATTGCAGCCATTTGCTAAAATCATTTTAATTAACTTTTTTCCTCATTCATGTACACATAGCACCCCATATTGACAGACAAAAAAAAGAATTTTTGAAAATGTTGCAGATTTATTAAAAAGAAAAACTGAAATATCACATGGTCCTAAGTATTCAGACCCTTTGCGGTGACACTAATATATTTAACTCAGGTGCTTTCCATTTCTTCTAATCATCCTTGAGATCACCTTCATTTGAGTCCAGCTGTGTTGATTAGGAAAGCCACACACCTGTCTATATAAGACCTTACAGCTCACAATGCATGTCAGAGCAAATGAGAATCATGAGGTCAAAGGAACTGCCTGAAGAGCTCAGAGACAGAATTGTGGCAAGGCACAGATCTGGCCAAGGTTCCAAAAAAATTTCTGCTGCACTTAAGGTTCCCAAGAGCACAGTGGCCTCCATAATCCAAATGGAAGACGTTTGGGACCCTTCCTAGAGATGGCCGTCCGGCCAAGCTGAGCTACCGGGGGAGAAGAGCCTTGGTGAGAGAGGTAAAGAAGAACCCAAAGATCACTTTGGCTGAGCTACAGAGATGCAGTCAGGAGATGGGAGAAAGTTGCAGAAAGTCAACCATCACTGCAGCCCTCCACCAGTCAGGGCTTTATGGCAGAGTGGCCTGTTGGAAGCCTCTCCTTAGTGCAAGATACATGACAGCCCGCATGGAGTTTGCTAAAAGACACCTGAAGGACTCCGAGATAGTGAGAAAGAAGATTCTCTGGTCTGATGAGACCAAGATAGAACTTTTTAGCCTTAATTCTAAGCGGTATGTGTGGAGACAACCAGGCACTGCTCATCACTTGTCCAATACAGTCCCCACAGTGAAGCATGGCGATGGCAGCATCATGCTGTGGGGGTGTTTTTCAGCTGCAGGGACAGGGCGACTGGTTGCAATCGAGGGAAAGATGAATGCGGCCAAGTACAGGGATATCCTGGACAAAAACCTTCTCCAGAGTGCTAAGGACCTCAGACTGGGCCAAAGGTTTACCTTCCAACAAGACAATGACCCTAAGCACACAGCTAAAATAACGAAGGAGTGGCTTCACAACAACTCTGTGACTGTTCTTGAATGGCCCAGCCAGAGCCCTGACTTAAACCCAATTGAGCATCTCTGAGAGACCTAAAATGGCTGTCCACCAACGTTTACCATCCAACCTGACAGAACTGGAGAGGATCTGCAAGGAGGAATGGCAGAGGATCCCCAAATCCAGGTGTGAAAAACCTGTTGCATCTTTCCCAAGAAGACTCATGGCTGTATTAGCTCAAAAGGGTGCTTCTACTAAATACTGAGCAAAGGGTCTGAATACTTAGGACCATGTGATATTTCAGTTTTTCTTTTTTAATAAATCTGCAACAATTTCAAAAATTCTTTTTTTTTGTCTGTCAATATGGGGTGCTGTGTGCACATTAAATGAGGAAAAAAAAAATAATTTAAATGATTTTAGCAAATGGCTACAATATACCAAAGCGTGCAAAATTGGGGGTCCGAATACTTTCCGCACCCACTGTAAGTGTATAATGTGTGAAGACGTTAGTCCAAATATCAAATAAACAAGTGTATTATTCAAGAATATAACCAAAGGTGAAAAAAAAAACAAAACATTCGATTTATATGTGGGTAAATGAGTTAAAAACTCAAGCTCAAATATCAATTGACAGGGAGTTTACACATATTCTTGAATGGTGCAGAGGTAAGAACTGCTGTCTTAAAACCTGAAGGTCACAGATTCGAGACCAGGTGCTCCGCGTCTTGAGCAATGAGCTGCTATTATAATTTCTACAATATAATAAAAACATACATTTGATTTGAATCTGTAACACTCAATGTAAATTTTGGCTGTTTAAAAAAACAACTGCTAACTTTTACATTATTCAGTTTTATTCTCTCAGTGACGTTCAAGTGGTACAACAAACTTGCCTCTCCATTTCTGAGTTGATCCTGAGGCATTTATCTCCATTCTTTTCACAAGAGCAGCACTGTGCCTGATGCCTGCTTAGAATTATTTGCTGTTCCAACAATCAAAGATGGGATGTTCGGTAACCGTTATCAGACTGGACAAAGGCAGGACCATAGCTTCTTCACATCGCTGGCTAATAGACTGCTTGCTGCACTGCAGCACAACTCTGCTTGGAACCACAAGTAAAATGGGACTTCCATCTGCAGTTAAAGTCATTTCAGTATGCGAGCAATTCGCCACGCTAGTGTTTAGATCTGACAGCACTAATGTGGTGAGTTAGTAGGCAAAATGTATACCAGGTGTTAAAGACTCAAATCACGAGACAGAAGTTCTTACCCCTGCACCATTCAAGAATATGAGTAAATTCCCTGTGAATTTACATTTGTGCTTGAGTTTTTAACTCGCTGTCAGCCACATGTAAATCAAATGCCTTTTTTTTGTTATAATCTTGCATAAAAGTACATGTGTTTATTTGATATTTGTACTAAAGTCTTCACACATTATACACTTCACATCATTATTAGTATAAAATGGAAAAGTTTCTGCTTTAGGTATGTGCTCAGCATTAATTGCAATTCCTTTCATCATACGCTTACTCAAATCTTTGTAAACATGGTACACACATGAAGTGCATGTATTCCAAATAATGATCTACTGTATTATTTACCCTATACAACTCCAGATCTCACACGCCGATAAGGAGCCTTGGCTTTAGTTGAGAGAGTTGAACTCTATCAAAGCAGGGATGGGACAGCAGGCTGATTGTACTGATCGACGTAATTTACAAAACAAAACAATAGAAGCTGATGGAGAGGTGCGAACAGTTTTAATGTGGGCCGGGATTACATGTTTTTTCATAGGCTTCAGGAATTCTAGTGTTAATGAATTTTCATAAACTAAAATAGCACATTATATGTAGAGTTACCATCATCCAACATGCAGGAAATACTACGATGATGAAAAACCAGCTACCAAAAACCAATAAGCTTGTATTCACAGCTTACCTTTGAACTATACTAAAAGCCAAGAATTTTAATACAATGAAGCACGGATGTAATGATTCTGAAACCAAGACCGAAACCACAATTCAAACGTGTACCATCTCATGTCACTATACCCCACCCTACCAACACACCATCACTTTAGGTGCAGACTGTTGACCTCTCATTATGTTGCTAATTTAACAAAACTCATTCTTTTCATTTCACAATCAACACTATAACATATGCAAATCATGAAATTATCATTCTATTTAAAGTTAGAACAAGTTGTATATTTTGTAAACAGAGTCAAACCTCAACGTTCGCAGGGGTTATATTTCAGCAACAACCAAAAACTAATGTTTTGCTAGATATTGCTCAAAATACACTTTTCTTCATAGAATTCTTCAAAAAAACACTATTATTGATAATAAGCACTTTCATATCACAGTAAACATTAAATAACCCATAAAATATTGTATAGAAAAATACAATTGGTAACAGTAAAAAAAAAACTTTATTCTCACTAGGCAGTCCCTAAAATTCTGTAATCTTTTGTGTAATCATCTCAATAAAAAAAAAAAAAATAAAAAAAAAATTGTCACTGCTGCTAAAACACACGGAGAATGGCAAGGTTTCAACATCACCTGTCCAGTGAGAATGGCACTGGAGATCGTGAAGGATGCACAAGCTTGAAATAATCCATCAGTGACTCCTGCTTTGTGTGCTCCTTGAGCCTTAAGGGCATCGGTGTTTAGAAGCATATCACAGGCAAGTTGATGTTGAACCTTGAGGTAGTCTTAATATCTCTGGCCAGCTGGTTAATTTGTTCCATTAACACCAGGCTTACGGTTGACAGTCATTACCAAAATACATTTCATGAGGATATGAATTTTTAATTGCACCAGCACAAAGTTTATCTAACACTTGTTTTCATGCTAAGCTGCAAAACTGACTGAATGCTTGGGCTTAAAGCCCGAAGGACTTGCACTTTCTGGGCACAATTGCAAAACAAAACTTGATTCATTTAAGCAAAACAATTAAACTAAACAATGAATGCATGGGGAGTTCTTTCCTCCATAACGGTTGGGTGAACAAGACATTTATTGTATCCAATTACGTCCCCCTTGTTAACAAGGTCAATCAAACCCCAAAATTGCCCAGAAGTCTACACTAGAGCATGCCCTTCCCTAGGCAAAGTCCAAATGTCATTTTTTTTTTTTTTTTTAAAAGTTATGAATGCTCCCCAAACATTTTTTCTCTACTGCACATAGCTAGCGAATATGGGAGGTAGCCAATGCAAAAATAGTTTACAAAAAAGTTGTATGAATACATAAGGTCACGAAAATTAAAAATGCAAATGTTGAGGACTAACTGTATTCCAGATTACACCTATCTTTCAACTGTGTAACTATTTTGGTCCAATCATGAAAGACTGTAAAAGTCTTGTTACATGAGCTTAAAATGGATAATATCCCTGAGACTGAGGACCCCAGCCCCTTCACAATCATAGGTGTGGGAACAGTTTGCTTATCCAGTGGAGTACAGTACACCCTCAAAATTTACGGAGGTTGCATTCCTAGATCGGCCGCGAATTGTGAAAAACCACAAATTATGGATGTGGTTTAAAAAAAAAAAGCCTATTTTATAGTTTAAACCCTAAATATGCCCAAAAACACTTTAATTTCATTTCAACCTCAGTTTAATACATTACCTAAAAAAACAGAATGTAAAGGTAAATCCATATACTGTACAGTAATCCCTCCTCGATCGCGGGGGTTGCGTTCCAGACCCCCCCGCGATAGGTGAAAATCCGCGAAGTAGAAACCATATGTTTGTATGGTTATTTTTATATATTTTAAGCCTTTATAAACTCTCCCACACTGTTATACAGCATAAATCCTTTGTATTCTCTTAGATATTAGGTAAGATTCATTGAAATTATGTATGTAAACACATTGTTTATATACAGTAAAACCTAAATATTATTTTAAAAGATATCGAGCATCTCCGATATCACATATGTTACACCCATTACAATAGACAGGCCACCAGCAATAAATACATACAATGCAAGAAAAATTGTATACAGTAAATGTGTGTACAGTAAAACTAAATGTACATACATGTACTAAGTACTGTAAGTAGAAAATTAATTATAGTTACTCACCAACAATGACACAACGACTTGTCCAATAACGACGAGTTTAGTTTTACTGCACAACAAAGGAGAGCGTTACAGCTCTTCTAAAGGAGCCTCTTCAGGCAACTGTATATCACCGCCGTTGTTCTTCTTCCGGCAGACTTCAATCCAAATCCCTAAAGCAGATTCTATCAAGACTACTGCCTTATTACATCCACTTACAACTCATTTTGCACCCTGGTTAAAAGGACACTGCGGCCGTAGATCTTATATTCCTTTCCTACTTTTTAAATAAAAAGAATCATAGCCTCATTGAAGCAGTAGCAGGAGCAGATCGTTTTGAAGCCATAATGAAGTGCTTGACTATGCACAAAGATAAACACAAAAGAGCACAAAAGTTAACTCTTTACACAGCGAAACACGTTGATGCTGAATGAGCGAGACAAGACTTCCTGGTTAACATCGCATTCAGCACACAGGAACTTAACTGCGTGCACTGATTGGTTAGCTTCTCAGCCATCCATCAATAGCGTCCCTTGTATGAAATCAACTGGGCAAACCAACTGAGGAAGCATGTACAGGAAGTAAAAAGACCCATTGTCCGCAGAACCCGCGAAGCAGTGAAAAATCCGTGTTATATATTTAGTTATGCTTACATATAAAATCCGCGATAGAGTGAAGCCGCGAAAGTCGAAGCGCGATATAGCGAGGGATTACTGTACAGTACTGTACTGATATGAAACCCGCAGTGCTAGAATATAAAATACAGATGTTACCGCCTTTTGTAATGTAATTCATTTAAGCGTGTTTTCATTGCCAGAAGCCTTAGAAGGTGCAGGACGTTTCAATGGCATCTTGGGGCTTTAACCCTTACGCTGCCATATACTTGGGGGTTAATGCATCCCTGGAGGCCAAGTACTTTTTTGCTGCACTTTTAAGTAAACGTCACAATTCACAAAGAAACTGAGAAATTTTAATAGAACACTTTTTTTCATGCAAAAAGCATCACAATTACTGCAACACTGATCATTTTAGACACTGTCAATGAACTGTAAAAACTAATTTAAAAAACTACTGGAACAATATGTATAAGGTGCAACAGACGCCACTGATGAAATTCAGTAAATCACCAAGCCAACTGCGCTTGAACTGGCTGCCCACAAGCACACAGAGGTAAATGCTGACGCTGGCAGGCTAGTGTAGTGCAGCGGCTGAATCCCAGAGATAGTGATGCTGCAGGGGTCGGCAATGGTTGTGGGCTGGCTGCTCAACGAATGTATGGCACTGACTGATCAGCACCGGCGTGCTTTTAAATTGCACTGGGAACTGACAATTAGCTGGTTGCAGCATTCAATGAATGTACATTGCCGAATATACTCGACTCCTACGTGCTGGCAAATTGCACTGAGAAACGACTATAGCCGGCTGCGGCGGTTTAAGGATTAAGAACAACAAAACAGAAAACATTAGAACACTCAGCTGGAGATGCGTCAAAGGACAGCAACCAATCAGCAGCATGGAGAAATGAATAACATTGTAGCAGTCTGCTGCCTCCAAGATTCACACCGTCAAGAAGATGGTGATTTATTTATCAGCCTTGACCCGACCCACACACACTCACAAACAGAGACAAAAACAAAGCAAACCGGTAATCAAACAGCAACTAAAGAATGTAATGAAAACAACTATGCCACCCCGTTCCTCTTATGGCGATAATCTATATATATAATTCACTAAGGCAAGACAACCATGGAAAGCTCACCGGAAGGGGCGTGGATTCACTGAGCCGACGACAAGCAAGACACCTATGGCACACGCAGGAAGAAGCCACGCCCACCAACTCCTGGCACCTCCGAGCCACGTTGACTGTTCATAGAGGCATGTTTCTCACGGAGATGAATCGCCATATGCAGCATGTAAAACGGTTTGCAAGGGGTATCCCATGGGATCTTTAAAACAATCCTTTCCAACTGAGGTTAAAACACAATGAAGTAAGCAGTCTTTAAAAACCGAGTTTTCGGTTACAACGCATGACTGCGTGCACCATAGCAAACTGTTTTACACCCTACATACAGCATTTCGCATCCACGACAAACATGCGTCTTCTTCACTCACGGACAATTATATGTTGCTCTCTCCAGAGTTCCATCTTTTCATTCACTTTCTGTTGTATCCTCAAACCCTCCCTTTTTAGACAACTGTGTCTTTCCAGAAGTGTTCAACCATCAATAAATAATTATGCGGCATTTGTTATGCCGCGGCTTCACGATTGTGTTGTATTTTGCTCTCTCCAGAGTTCCATCTTTTCATTCACTTACTGTTGTATTCTCACACCAACCCGTTTTAGACAACCGTGTCTTTCCAGAAGTGTTTAGCATTCAATTAACAATTATGCACGAGATCGAGCGTGTGTCTACCCAGCACAGAGAGGCGTGGGTAAGCCGTTGAACCCCATTCGGGCTGCAAACCGTGGAATTCCCACTAAGTTCCCACTGGTTGCGTCCCTACCCTTTGTAAACACCCCCCTCTCACCTCGTTACTACCATGGTCGGGTGTCTTGGTGGATTATATATAGAAAAGCATCCAAAACCGCACAGAGCAATGGAACGTCTACGTCAGTCACAGGTGCATCTGGACTTTGTAAAGACGACAACGACTCAAGTGACGAGTTGGAGGTGGGCACATGAGCGGGCAGTGCATACTGAACGAGAAATCAGCAGACTAGCATGACGGAGGGAGCTGAGTGGACGTCCTTCTCCTCTCCTGCCACTCCACACTCCATCTGGCAGGAGAAGGAGAGATGGGGGTCCGCCAGTTTTCAGTCACGGACGATTGTGTGTTGGTTCGTTCTGTGCATTTGTGAATTTCCCCTTGGGATTAATAAAGTATTTATCTATCTAGATCTCATTGTTACAATGTTGCTTTTCTTGCTGATTTATTACATTACCGATTTCTCAAATGTTAATTTTCTCCCTGTGCTTAAAAATCATAAAAAATTCGGCCTGATTATGCGGCGTATGGTACGTCGCGGGTTGGCTAGTACATTAAATACAACAAAGCACCAACAAAACACACACAGTAAAGTCCATAAAAAACGGCAAAGGATGAAATTTAATGATTAAGATAGATAGTCCAGAGATCCACATGTTGAATGGGAATGTAAAGATAGTCCTACTGGTAGTTCCTGAAATGGTGAAGACAGGTGGACGGGTTCAGGAGTGCTCCTTTCTTCGCAGGATTGCAATGAATCCACTTACAGTCCTCATGTACACTGGCAGACGGCAGACAATCTAGACCCCAACCACGAAACGATCCAGGACAAAACGAATTAGTACAGGTAACCCAACAGAAGGCAGGCAGAGAGACAGGACCTTGAAACACAAATTACAAAAACTTTTTTTTTTTCTTTTGGTCACCGCCACCCTTTTTAAAAGCCGCTCTGACATCCTTTGACCCCAACAGCCCCTGCACCTTCAGCAGAAGACCAATCGGAGCCACTGCAGGGACTGCTGGGAGTTACAGTTTTAAATTTTAGTAGGGTACGCTCTTGGAATGGCTACTTTCACCATCCCAAGCCACAGTTGCTTCCTGTTCTCTCTACAGTGCAGTATTGCCACAAAAAAAACGGAGGAGGATATTTGCCGTTTCCACTAACAAATTATTAGTTCTAAGGAAAAATCTGCGAATGACTGAGGCTGCGAACCCTGAACCGTGTCTTCGCAGGGGTCTACTGTTTACGGATGGCAGTCGTGTCATAGATAAAACACACAATTTATCATAACTGCTTCACAAACTTCCTCTGGCAGCAGGCTATGCTACAAATATGAAAGTACATATCCAGAAGACTTCGTCCTTACGTTGATCACAGAGCTGCATGAAAGAAACCCCAACACCAAGTATCTCTTACCAGTGTCTTTCAAATGAAGCAACAAGTTAACTCGGACCGTGCTCTAGCAATTACCAAGGTAATCTGGGTTTTCACAGCACTGGACATGTGATCTTTTTCAGTTGTAGAAAACAAAAGATTCAAGCATTTGGTAGGTGTGCTGGAACCCAGACATGAAGTGCAGATCCAACCGCATTTCAATCAAAATGTTTTGCTTAATCTTTATAATGAAGTAAAGGCTAAACTGCTGGAGAATTTTGGCAATGCAAAATTCATTGCTTTAAATGCAGATGGGTGGACTTCCAGTGCAACAGGCAAGCTTCATCACAACAGCGTACTGCATTACTGAAAACTGTAATTGATAGAAAGTGTGTGTCTGGAGAGCGGGGTTTGCAAAGTCACAAAAGTGACCACTTGTCAAAAATACTACAGGAAGCTGGAAGGAAGTTTAACATTGACAGGCCAAACGCTACTATTCCTGTGACAACAGACAACGCCAAGAACACTGTGAATGCTGTCAAAGCAGCTGATTTTAACAACATATTTAATACACTGCATATATAGTTAACCTGGCATTGCCGAAAGGCATGGGTGTTAACCAGATATTTTTGATTTTGATTTGATATCCTGGCTACAATAAAGTACTATACCCACTATATAGATGGGAGGACAAATGAAGCTGATGGCAGTACAATCACATAGTCTGCTTTACAATGGATAATGAAGCAAATATATACTGCAGCTGTAAGGCAGAGGAGGTGGCCTTCGCTTAATCATTTTTGGCCACAACCTTAATGTTGAAGTGATAAGCTCTCTAAATGCAGGCACCATTAAAAGCCTAACAGACTGCGCTCTTGCTGTGTGTTGCAACATCTCAAGCGTTTTTTAATGCAGATGGAAACAGAGGAATAATCTTCAGACCGCTCAGGTTGAACTTGGCCAACCGGTAAATTCATTTATTACAGTAAGCTGTCAGTAATTGAATTGAAAGAGAAATGTGAAGCAAAGGAGAAAAGAAATGCCTTCCGAGTCGGACCCTTACATAAATATGCAATTTAGCTACTCTAAGCACTTTGGGTGTTGAGTGGGTGGTAGAGATAATGAAGAGAAAGGCACGTCAAGCTGGAAATTGTCAGAGCATTGTTAAGTTTTGGGGAAGTAATGGTGACAAGTTCATGCGAGAAGGACAGACACTTAAACCATCTTCCATGGCCAAAAAAAAGGAGCTGTATGAATAGTTCTCGTTTATTGTTGTTAAAAACGTTATGGTTCACTGGTACATCTTTTACATTAAAAGGTCAGCATGATTCTGTATCTCTCAATCAATAAGGGGCATTGCTATATTATTAAAATAATACATAGTCCAATTAAGTAGGCTACTGTTGTTATTAGTTACTGTTTGGCGGACACCTATATCCAAAATGACCTGCAACATTTCAGAGATACACTTAGTTACATTGCATTTATTTTCCCAATTGTAGCATTGACAGATGAGGTGACTTGCTCATGGTCACACAGTGTTAGCAGTAGGATGTGAACCCAAAACATCAGGGTTTGATGTCCAAAGCCCTAACCAGTACACCATACTGCCTGTTACTCTGAAAAGAAAAACAAAAAAAAAAAACACATAATTAAGAGCTCTTTTATACATGGAGTGAAATATTTACTTCCACAATCTGATGGCTGAATCCATTTATTTTTGTAAGGGGGAAGATCATGGTTGTTAAGTAGTTTGGCCTACTCTTAAAGTACATTATCATATTAATTTAGACTTTGCATCTTTTTCATAGAGTTGTGACACTCTCTAGGGTTCGAAACAAATTTTGGAGTGTACCATGGAACAGATACATGCTCTTTCACAAAAAATACTACCATATTAGAATGCTGTGCTCAAACCCATTTCTTCATTAGAATTCATTCTATGGCTACTTATAGATGAGAGTAGTAGACTGAATTAACCAAAGTCTAGCCAAAGCTTAAATCAATGTATGATAACATGGCAACACAGGAAATAAAGCACACTGTGTAAATTTTTGGATCTATGTTACTATGGCGAATACAACAAATTCCATGAGACTCAGGATAAAATACAGGGAGTTCTAAGTGATGATCAGAGTCAAAAAATGAGGGCAAACATGAATCAGCACCACCATCAAATAATCTTTTGGCAGTGTGCTTGGAAAGGTAAAGGAACATTTTTCACCAAAAGCATCACTAACAAGGGAAGAGAGACTCACAGCCAAAATGTGAAACTTTGCAAAAGAACCTGTCATCTGCAGCAAAGATGAGCTCCTTAATTGGTGGCAAAACAATTAAAGATTTCCCCAGATGGCCAAGTTTGCATAAAAGTATTTGCATTTCTACAACTTGTATAACATCTAAATTGGCCTGAAGTTTCATTTTGAAACCAGAGGAAGTCAACATGCTTGTCTTCTTGCTTAAGAATGCATTGACTGAGGAATGACTATCGTAGGGATGCTCCGATCGGGCATTTTAAGGCCGAAACCAAACACCAACTTCATACTATTTGATCGGCTGATTCCAATTCCAACTTTTTTCCCCCCTACCATTATATTAACCGTTAATTAATGTTTTATTAACAAAATAAAATTTTGTACACTTATCATTCAGTTTCATAACAATACGAAACATAAAATTTCCTTAAACTATATACAGGCAGACCCCAGATTACATACAAGATAGGGACTATAGGTTTGTACTTAAGTTGAATTTGTATGCAATTCAGAACAGGTACATTATTTTAATAAATGCTATTGTTGACCGACTGTAACCAAGTGCTCTGCCAATGAATGATAGAGTTTCACCCTCTCTGACCTTTTTATTATTTCTACTTTATTTTCAATGGTGATGGTTTTTCTCTTCTTTACTGTATAACCAGCACTTGCATCAGATTTCTGCACAGCCCTATATAGTACACGCTATCACAGTAGGAAGACACCAGTCAACACGTCTGATGTATTAACAAGAGACAACTTCCTGCTGTGTGTAACAGTACAAACAGGCTTGCTATTGAGAATGACTGGGGGCGGCGACGGGCGGTTCATCGCCAGCCCACTTCACAGTCACCTCCACTACAGTGCCTGCAGTGTCTGCCCACCGAGAACAAACACAGTGCGGCCAAATGCAGGTAGTGAATCGCCCAACCTCAATTCAACAGGCAGCCATCCGAGGCACACAACAATCCTACCTCCGCCACCCCGTTCAGCCACAACTGGGCCACCGCTTGCAGCATTACCAGCCGTGTCTGCTGGGCGGGCAGTGAAATGCCACCCTCCACTCCATCCAGCCTGCGTCCAGTCAGGAGCAGTAGCTAGGGTGGCATAGTGGGCGGGCAGCGAACCATTGTCCTGCACACAAGTGATAGCTGTGGCGCCGGTGACTATGGACCACGGGTCACCCCCTTACCGCCAGGAGCTGCCTGTGGAACACTACACTGCATGAGCAGCGAAATCACCCCCCTCTAGCCACCACTTGCAGCATCCCCAGACCGAAGATGACAGAAACGCAGTTACTGAGGCGCATGCGTCGCAGCTGTGGCCTCGTTCATAAGTCGTAGGTCGGATGTCTGTTACCTGGGGACTACCTGTACTTAAATAAAATATGCACAAAAACATGCGTCCATGACTATGGCATAAAAGAAAATAAAATACTTCTTGTAATTATAAGCTGTCATATTGTTTATTTTTTCTGTAATGTACCTATCTGAAACAAAGCTTAATTAAAAAAAGAGGTAGTTTTCAATATTTCTCTAACAAAAAAACTTCTATATAGGTCAAATCCCTTTATAGCGAATACCAAAGTAACAAAATTTTCAGTATAACGAATACATTCTGTTAGCCTGAACAAACTGTTTCATACATCATGTTAAACAAATTTTGTTTTAATGAAATGTAAATTTCAGTATAACATGATTTTTTCAACCAAAAATGCCCACCAAAGATAATAATGAGATGCAAAAAATACTTAATACTGTGCATACGCTATTCACGAGTCTCGACAATCCCGCAAAAGAATGTCACTTTATTTTGGTCTAATAAGAAAGCGACAGTCTTTTGAGAAATTTCTAGTCTCGGCAAGAGTATAGGCATGACATCATACACAGCCGAATTCAGAGTTAGTACTCTATCCAGCGTCAGCGCTGGTAGCTGGGTCGTTTGCGGATACTGTACTGTTTGAGTTTCATAGCAGTTCTCAAACTTTTCTTTGAGAGGAATAAAAAAAAAAATTGACAAATGGAGGCAGTTTATGCTGAAAGAAAAAAATCTTCAAATATCTAACTTTGATTCTGTATTTTCATACCTGTATTTATAACATCTGTTTTTCATTCTGTGTTCATATCTGCATTTCCATTAAAATAGTTTAATCTAAAACAGGCAGTCCCCGGGATAAGTAGAACAGGGGTCTCCAACCCCCGGTCTGCAGCCCACCGAGAGAACAGTCAGCAACGGAGACTCGTTCAGTTAAGGGCTGTTTCCTGAAGAGGCATTAGCTCTCTTGGAAATGTGTTCTTTTAAAATTGCGGCATATTAAGTAACTAAACAATATAGTAATATACCAGAAAAGGCGATCTCTCCCATCGTGATTACGGCGGTACAAGAATCACATGAGAAAAAATATACTTTAGCTTACATTTACTGACGGTTAACGCGGTTACAGACGGGAGGAATATGGACAGACTTTATCCAGGTGGGAATCTGGATCAACACAGGCTACCATTTTCTCGTCCCCACGCTGGGAGGTTTTTCGGAACTTTGCCGACTCAGCCTCAAATGGTTGGCTGGCTGTTGTCCAAGCCTTTTATAATGTCTTGCTTCACTTGCTGGTCTTCTCCATCTCCAAACAAGGGCTGAACTCCTCCTCCACAAAATACAGAAATATCATGGTGCTTACATGCCGGTTCTCATTCTCCCAATAAGGAAAGAAGATTTTGTGCTGACAGAGGACAGAAATACACTACCCTGTGCTTAAGCTGACTATACAATCCTCCAGTTGTCTTTGGCTATCTAATCCAATGCTTGGATAGCAATTCTAACTGCTGAGCCCTTGTGTGCCAAATTTAACATGCACATGTGAATAATTCCATATCAGTGAGCATAGAGACAGTGACATTAAAATTAAAGAAAAATGTAGTATAACAAAGGCTACAGCAAAAAGGCTGCCCCCTTCATTGAGGATACTTTTCAGAATGTTAGGTGGGCGGGGCTTTGCAGTGGCGAGAGAGAGGAGAGACAGAGGTGAGAGAGTATTACAATGAAGTATTTTATGTTTCTGACAGTTTCCCCATATGACACGAGTCTACTGAAATCTCGTTACTACGAAGTACATTCAGCAGCAGATACTTCCATTACAACGAAGTGACCTTGACATGCTTGAATGAATCATCCACAGAGCAGTTAGTTCTGTGGTTGCAGCTCAGTTGTGCACATTTGCACAATAATCCCCAAGTAGAAACATTGTAAAAAAACATGTTCTTTCATTGAACTTACCTCGTACTGTTTTTTTTGCTGTTTTTGTTTTCTGTGGTTTTCAGTGATACCTTTTGCTTATTGCTCGTCAACATTTGAAAAACATCCATTGGAATTTAACTAATTGTTACCCTCCTATAGCCAGGGTACTCAATAGGCGGACTCCGGTCCGCATCCGGACCCAAATACGGTTAAATCTGGACCGACGCCAAAACAAACATGCAAACTTAATCATAATCCAAATGAGTTTTCAATAAAGTGCGCAATTGTGATTCCGCGCGATATATCTTTGAGGTTTCTACTCGGTTTGGCTGCTTCATCTATGTCCAATCACAGCAGCTGTAATAGTATCGTTATAGCAACGTTCCCACTACTCCCCGCCTCCCCCCAATACTCGCTCGCTTGCTCATTCACGGCAGCCAGATTTATGTACCGGTCACATGCTCTGGGTCAGGCCGGTGAACAGGCAGTCTCATCACTCGCGGGCAGTGCAAATTTCGATAACTGAATTTTTTTTTTGCTGACTGAAAGTGAAGATGGCTGGCTCAAGACAGTACATTGATAAGAAAAGAAAAGTTGATTTTGAAAACCGTGAATTTAAGAGTGAGTGGACAGAAAAATATGCGTTTGTGCTCCCCGTGGGAAGCAGAAAACCAATGTGTTTAATCTGCAACGAGACGGTAGCAATAATCAAAAGTGGTAATGTGAAACGCCATTATGAAACCAAGCATGCACATTTCGAGCAAAATTACCCTCAGAACTCAGAGGTAAGGATCATAAAAATAAACCAGCTGAAATCATCATATGAAGCTACAAGCAATGTAATAATTAGATCAGCCACACAACAGGAGCGGGCAACAGAAGCCTCACTAAGAGTAGCATGGGTCCTGGGAAAAAACAAGAAACCCTTCTCTGATGCTGAAGTAGTCAAAGAGTGTATGAGTGAAGTGGTGACTGCTCTGTTTGAAGGGACTCAAAAGGATGAAATAATCCAGAAAATAAACCAAATACCCTGTTCTGATTCCACTGCTGCAAGACGAACTGAAATACTCGCTGATGGTTTGCTTGAACAACTTAGTTCTGCTATAAAAAAGCCAAATTCATTTCATTGGCTGTGGATGAATCCACAGACATCACGGACAATGCACAACTCATGGTCTTTGTCAGATTTTTTGATGAAAAAAAGGGAGAATTTCAGGAAGATGTTTTGGGTCTCACAAACCTCCATGGACACACAAAGGGGGATGATATCTATGAAGCAGTGACACAGATGCTTAGAGACAGAGCGATAGACCTGAAGCATGTTGTTTCCATTGCTACTGATGGCGCACCATGTATGACTGGGAAAGAGAGGGGATTAGTGTCTTGCTTGAGAACTCACCACCCTGACCTCATGGCATACCACTGCATAATTCACCAGATGGTTTTGTGTGCTAGCCTTGGAGAAAGGTACTCAGAAGTCATGACAACAGTCATGAAACTAGTCAATTATCTGAGAGCATCCTCTGCTTTGCAGCATCGTTTATTGCGCATATTTCTAATAGAGGTGAATGCAACATTTGATGATTTGCTCCTTCACAACAATGTCCGGTGGCTTAGTAAAGGCAAGGTACTGGAGCGTTTTTGGGCACTGCGGAAAGAGCTGGAGACATTTCTGTTGGATCAGAAGAGTGCAAAAGCCAAACCGTTTGCGGATTTCATGAAGAATGACGAGAAAATGGAAATTGTTGCTTTTCTAACGGACATTACTTCCCATCTTAATGACCTTAATATGAAGCTCCAAGGCAAAAACAGCACAGTGTGTGACCTCATGTTAGCTGTCCGTGCTTTCCAGAGGAAGCTGGAGGTGTTCAAATGTGACTTACAGCAGGACCTGCTTCACTTCCCAAGACTTTTAGATCAGACTGCAGGAAAACATCACCATCACAATTATGCTGAATTCCTGGACAAGCTGAATAAAAATTTCCAAACTCGCTTTGAAGATTTCCCTTTAGGAAAACAAGTCTTGCTGTGCATCGAAAATCCATTTCTTGTCAAAAATATTGCAGAATTCTCAAATGAAGCCACAAAAGTCTTCCAATGGGCCAGTGCTGCTTCTCTGCAAACAGAGTTAATTGAGCTACAAGAAAACCTAGCACTGCAGGAATCTCACTGTGACCTTGTCACCTTCTGGACAAAGATGGTTACTGCGGCAGGTGTTCCTCTCCTGCAGAAGATGGCCCTTCAAATTCTTACAATGTTTCCCTCAACGTACTGCTGTGAATCTGCCTTTTCCACTATGAACATGGTGAAAAACACATACCGCCTTGCCCTCACACCTTTTATGCCCAAGTTCAAACAACTGGTGGCACAAAGAAGGTGTCACCTTTCACACTAAAAGGCCTACCATGTCATTTTTTTGTGTATAGTTCTAAAGTTTGGGGATTGCCTTTTTTTGGAGTTCTCTATTTGGAATTTGACCGTCACTTTTACGGACCTCAGACTGAATGGAAATTTAGTAAGTGGACCTTTCAAATTTATATTTGATTAGCCCTGTCCTATAGAAACAGGCAGACACAAAAAAACGGTAACAGTGTTCATGATTGTGATGTGCAATTTGTTGGAATAACAAATGCAATGCATGTCTTTGTTATATGCAAAAAACGGTTGCAAACGTATGCGAACCACTGCATTTGAAGACGCCGAAAAAGCCATTTTTATGTGGTTCAGTGATGCTCGTTCAAGAAACATTCCTATTAATGTGGCACTCATTCAAGAAAATTTGAGGTTTTTAAACACTCTTGGGACCTCTGTCAACGGAACAACACACTGTGAGCCTGCTGTTGCCTTGCTGCTGTAACGGACAATCTTAAGCAGACGTGGCAAATGTGCTTCGTGACGCACTTCAGCGTCTCATTCCCATTGGGGGGGATCCCAAAAGAGTTCAGAAACCTCACAATATGAAGAAGAAAAGGATGCTTTGACTTCTGACTGATAACTGTGCTGCACACAACATGCTTCCACATATTTATATTGCTCACGTTGAATTCCTCCAAACCAATTGCACAGCAGTGCTTCAGCCATTGGATTTGAGTATCATTCGCACCCTGAAAGTGCATTATTGCAAGGAAATGCGGAGAAAAATTCTCGTCAGCATAACATGTAGACAGGAGAAGATTAAAATAACGCGAAAGAAGGCACTGAAGCTGCTTCCATTTCCAACATCCTATCTTTATGAGGCAACGTTTTCTGCAGTGACAGCAACCAAAACGAGATTACGGAGTAGACTGAACATAAGCAACATACTTCGCGTGTCACTGTCTTCCATCATCCCCAGATGTCATCGTCTGGTTGCAGGAAAACAAGCTGAGGGCTCTCACTGATTCTGCATTATGATAAGCTATATAATTTCTATTACTAAATTATAACTTAATAACAGAAATAACGTAAATTGTGTATAAAACTGCCCTACAAACCCGCACATAATCACCCCACAAACCCCAACCCTCCAACCTCCCTCGAACCGCCACCTTATCGTGGTGGAGGGGTTTGCATGTCCCAATGATCCTAGGAGCTCTGTTCTCCAGGGATTTATGCCCCTGGTAGGGTCACCCAAGGGAAACTGGTCCTAAGTGAGGGATGAGACAAACAGCGGTTCAACCAAACCTCCTATGAAGAACAAAAACCTTTAACGACGTTTTCCCTCGCCCAGACGTGGGTCACCGGGGCCCCACTCTGGAGCCAGGCCTGGAGGTGGGGCTCGATGATAAGCTCCTGGTGGCCGGGCCTGCACCCATGGGGATCGGTTGGGCACAGCCCGAAGAGACAACGTGGGTCCCCTTTCCCATGGGCTCACCACCTGTAGGAGGGGCCAAGAAGGTCGGGTGCAGTGCAAGTTGGGTGATGGCCGAAGACGGGGACCTTGGCAGTCCGATCCTCAGATACAGAACCTGGCTCTTGGGATGTGGAATGTCACCTCTCTGAAGGGGAAGGAGCCTGAGCTAGTGCGCAAGGTCGAGAGGGTCTGGCTAGATATAGTCGGGCTCACCTCGACGCACAGCTTAGACTCCGGAACCAATCTCCTTGAGAGGGGCTGGAGTGTGCCCCGGTGAGAGGTACCGAGCAGGTATTGGCATACATATTGCCCCCCGACTTGGAGCCTGTTTATTGGGGTTTACCCCAGTGGACGAGAGGGAAGCATCCCTCCGCCTTCGGGTGGGGGGACGGGTCCTAACTGTTGTTTGGGCATATGAGCCGAACAGCAGTTTGGAGTATCGACCCTTTTTGTAGTCCCTGGAGAGGGGGTGCTAGAGGGCATACCGTCTGGGGACTACCTCGTACTGCATGGAGACTTCAATGTGCAAATGGGCAATGATAGTGAGACTTGGAAGGGTGTGATTGGGAGGAATGCCCCCCCCGATCTGAACCCGAGCAGTGTTTTGTTATTGGACTTCTGTGCTCGTCACGGATTGTTCATAACGAACACCATGTTCAAGCATAGGGGTGTTCATATCTGCACCTGGCACCAGGACACACTAGGCCTCAGTTCGATGATCGACTTTGTGGTTGTGTCGTCGGACTTGTGGCCACGTCTTGGACACTTGGGTGAAGAGGGGGCGGAGCTGTCAACTGATCACCACCTGGTGGTGAGTAGGCTTTGATGGTGGGGGAGGATGCTGGTCAGGCCTGGTAGGCCCAAACGTGTTGTGAGGGTCTGCTGGGAATATCTGGCAAAGTCCCCTGTCAGAAGTAGCTTCAACTCACACCTCCGGCAGAACTTAGACCATGTCTTGTGGGAGGTGGGGGACATTGAGTCCGAATGGGCCATGTTCCATGCCTCTATTGTTGAGGCGGCTGACAGGAGCTGTGGCCGTAAGGTGGTCGGTGCCTGTTGTGGCGGCAATCCCCGAACCCGTTGGTGGACAGCGGCAGTGAAGGATGCCATCAAGCTGAAAGAGGAGTCCTACTGGACCCTTCTGTCCTGTGGGACTATGGAGGTAGCTAATAGGTACTGGCAGGCCAAGCGGAATGCAGCATCGGTGTTTGCGGAGGCAAAAACTCGGGCATGGGAGGAGTTTGGGGAGGCCATTCAGAACTACTTTCGGACAGCTTCGAGGAGATTCTGGTCCACCGTCCGGCGTCTCAGGAGGAGGAAGCAGTGCAGTGTCAACACTGTATATGGTGGAGATGGTGCGCCGCTGACCTCGACTCGGGACGTTGTGGGGGGAGTACTTTGAAGACCTCCTCAATCGCACTAACATGCCTTCCAATGAGGAAGCAGAGCCTGGGGAATCGGAGGTGGGCTCCCCCATCTCTGGGACTGAGGTCATCGAGGTGGTTAAAAAAAACTCCTTGGTGGCAGGGCCACGGGGGTGGATGAGATATGCCCGGAGTTCCTCAAGGCTCTGGATGTTGTAGGACTGTCTTAGCTGACACGTCTCTGCAACATCGAATGGACATTGGGGACAGTGCCTCTGGATTGGTAGACCGGGGTGGTGGTGCCCCTCTTTAAGAAAGGGGACCGGAGGGTGTGTTCCAACTACAGAGGGATCACACTCCTCAGTCTCCCTGAAAAAGTCTATTCGGGGGTTCTGGAGAGAAGGATCTGTCGGATAGTTGATCCTCGGATTCAGGAGGAACAGTGTGGTTTTCATCCTGGTCACAGAACAGTGGATCAGATCTTCACCCTCAGCAGCGTCCTGGAGAGGGCATGGGAATTTGCCCAACCAGTCTACATGTGTTTTGTGGACTTGGAAAAGGTGTTCGACCGTGTCCCTCAGGGAATCCTGGGGGGGGTGCTCCGGGAGTATGGGGTACCGGACCCCCGATAAGGGCTGTTCGGTCCCTGTACAACAGGTGTCAGAGCTTGGTCCGCATTGCCGGCAGGAAGTCGAACCCGTTTCCAGTGAGAGTTGGACTCCGCCAGGGCTGCCCTTTGTCACCGATTCTGTTCATAACTTATGGACAGAATTTCTAGGCGCAGCCAGGGTGTTGAGGGGGTCCGGTTTGGTGGATTCAGGATTGGGTCACTGCTATTTGCAGATGATGTTGTCCTGTTTGCTTCATCAGGCTGTGATCTTCAGATCTCTCTGAATTGGTTCGCAGCTGAGAGAGAAGCAGCTTGGATGGGAATCATGAGACCATGGTCCTCAGCTGGAAAAGGGTGAAGTGCCCTCTCATGGTTGGGAGCGAGATCCTGCCCCAAGTGGAGGTCTTCAAGTATCTCGGGGTCTTGTTCACGAGGGAGGGAAGAATGGAGTGTGAGATCGACAGGCGGATCGGTGTGGCGTCCGCAGTGATGCAGGCTCTGCATCGGTCTGTTGTGTTGAAAAAGGAGCTGAGCCGTAAGGCAAAGCTCTCAATTTACCAGTCGATCTACGATCCTAACCACACCTATGGTCATGAGCTATGGGTAGTGACCGAAAGAACGTGATCGCGAATACAAGCGGCTGAAATGAGTTTCCTCCGCAGGGTGTCTGGGCTTTCACTTAACTCTTTTAGGGCTAATTTTTTTATTGTTTCTTATCTCCCAGGGCTGAATATTTTTCCAAAAACTAACATTTTTTAAAAAAAAAGAACACAAAGCAATTGTTTAACATATCAAATCAACAAAAAATATTTACTTTTGACAAATGTTACTGTCTTGCATGTTGTGTGAGCCAGCATACTCTATGATTTCACATACATATCACATACATTTTACACAGCAAAGTCCTGCAAAGTCTGAACTCGCTCAAAGCAGCCAATTTCGGTCATTGCCACATTGCACTGCTTAAAATACATGTTGCTTTGGTGCCTACTTTTCAATTGTCTGTTGCTGCACTCTCTCACATATATTGTTAGTGTGTACTGTAGAGAGACAAGTCATCCATTTGCCATTGTGCCATTCCACTGCCACTAAGTTTTCTGCACGCATGAAAACCGTATTGTCACCTCTTTTCATCTTCTGAAACTTTATGAACTTTATGCATGGCATTATAGCCTGGCTCACCCCATGGGATTTGCTTCAGTTTATTACAGAAGTGAATAAAACTTTGCAGCAGCACGTACCTATCACCATGCTGCATAACCTGTCCAAAGCCACCATGGGACAAAGCACGTTTGGACCAATGCTCCCTGAAGTTATATCACCTGTTCTGTCCCATCTCTATTTGTAATACCACAGCACGCTTCATTGCGTCTTTTGTTGTGGGTTTACACTTTGAAAAACGAGAAGGCGATGCAAACGCAGCCCGCGATTCAAAAAATTTCTCTGCCTACCTGTTTGTCTCGTCTGACAGTAGCTGAAAAGTAGCATCAGGAGAGAGCAGCCTGAAGTACAGCAGCTGGTGATCTTCAAGCCATGCCGTCTTGTTAAGTCCAGTAGCCAGATCGGCTCTCAACGGATCAATGTCTGTGTATTTATCCCACGCGAACCTTGTCATAGATGCATCGGCTGCGCGAAGGCGCTCAACTGGCAGCAGATCCGCTGGTGCGGCATCAGCTGGTGTTTGATCAGCTGATGCCGGCTTCTCACTCTCTTGCTCGATCTCCTGATAACTGTCAATAAAATCCGATTCTGAAAAATCAGAGTCCGACTCCGCGATAATGCGCAAAACATTGTCTGCTGAGTGTTTTCTTTTCTGCACTAGCTTCGCTCCCTTGTCACATGTCGATGCCATCTTGCCATTGTTTACATTTCGCAACTCACGCACACGCAAGGATTAGTTGCCAAGTCAACGAGTCTAGCATTCCTCTAAGCACAGAGGGAATGCCTGTGACGTGACAGTGAGATTTGTCGCCATTAACAGCCGATTATCGCCCTCTATCCCTGGATGTCGACTTTAGTTGACATGCGCCCTAAACCCCTCCTGTCGACAAAAGTCGACATCCGCACTAAAAGAGTTAAAGATAGGGTGAGAAGCTCAGTCATCCAGGACGGGATCAGAGTAGAGCCGCTGCTCCTCCGCATTGAGAGGAGTCAGATGAGGTGGCTCGGGCATCTGATCAGGATGCCTCCTGGATGCCTCCTTGGTGAGGTGTTATGGGCACGTCCAACCGGGAGGAGGCCCCAGGGAAGACCCAGGACACGCTGGAGGTACTATGTCTCCCGGCTGGCCTGGAAACGCCTTAGGATTCTCCCGGAAGAGCTAGAAGTAGCCGGGGAGAGGAAAGTCTGGGCATCTCTGCTCAAGCTGCTGCCCCCGCAACCTGACCTCGGATAAGCGGAAGAGAGAGGATGGATGGATGGATAATTATTTTGTACGTTTCTTACTAAATAGTATGCTGTATGATACACAGCAATAAATAATAAACACAGTACAAATCTTTGAAAAAGCCACAAATGTATCAAATGCTCATAAGTTGTTTATTCAGAAGACACAAAATTAACATATTTAAAAGGTTTGAGAGACACATTTTGCTGTTAAGCTAACAAGCCTGATATTTACTAAGCAGCAACTTCAAATTTGTAGCTATACTTAAAACAAGCTTGCTGCCCAAACTAAAATGATGTCCATTTTAATTAAAGGACAAAAAGTTCTATCTAAAATAAAAAGGTCCAAATTCATTAACACTAGAATTAAAAGAGCCTACGAAAAAACTTGTAAATACGTCCCAAATTAAATCGCTTCTTAAATCCCTTCACACCTCTCTGCCAGCGTCCTTTGTCCTCTAAATGTGCTGATAAAGAGAAGCTAGAAGCAGCCGGCTATTCCATCCTCCCACCAATTTAGAACGTGCACAAACTTCTCTCAGCTCATTCCTTGATTGAGTATCTGGGAGTGAAGTGAAGTTTTAGAGAGGAAATAGATCGTTATTTGGAACACACGCATTTCATGTCTGTTCCGTTTCTACTGTAATCTGTGTAAACACATTGTTAAAACAGAAATGTTTTTTATATTCTAGTAGTAGATGACAAAATGTAGGCATAAACTATATAATGTATGAAGCCTGAAGTCCAAATATCAAAGAAACATTTTCACAAAAGGTGCAAATATAACACAATTATTGCGCTTTTATTCAAAAATATAACTGCAGAAACAAAAAGCCGCCTTAACATGCGACATTGACACCCGTTTATTATGATTGCCTCCGTGGTGCAATAGATTCAGCTGCCGACTGAGAATCAAAAGGTCGCGAGTTTGAACCTGCACTACTCCGTTTAGAGTAGTAAACTGCTCTTAGTCTTACTATTTTAGAATAAAAGCATACATTTTGATTTCAGTCTGTAACAGCCGGTGTAATTTATGATCCTTATAAAGGTTAGGTTTGTGTTTTTTTTTTTTTAAAATCACTTTTCATTCTCTCAGTCGCGTTCAGAATCAATCCATACAACCCCATCTGACACGGCTGTTTTCACATAAAGACGCGCTATAGCTCTGCAGTGTACTTGTGATTGCATTTTTGTACCAATGTTTGCAAAATGAAGTGTCTGCGTGCACTTTTCGTGGCATTACACGTGTATTTTTTGAGCATGCCCGTTTGAGCATGCTCAATCACAGGAACATATGTTGGTGTAAAAGTATAACAAAACAAGTGCACTTTTATTCAAGACTACCTGTATAACCGAAAAAAAAAAGAAATCAAGTTACAGTGGGCGATTGATACGACAGCTTCCATGGTGCAATGCTAAGAAGTGCTGATTTCCATTCCGCGCTATATAAAATCATCACATTCAAATATTAACAGTTCCCAAACACCCAAGGACCATCCTTTCTATATTTACGACACGTGTACTTGTTGCAGTGTACACACCTCTCTGTGCTATGGTTCCAGAGGTGTGTACACTGCACCAAGTACACGTGTCATAAATATAGGAAGGATGGTCCTTGGGTGTGTGGGAACTGTTAATATTTGAATGTGATGATTTTATATAGCTGAATGGAAATCAGCACTTTAACATTGCACCATGCAAGCTGTCGTATCAATCGCCTACTGTAACTTGCTTTCTTTTTTCTTCGGTTATACAGGTAGTCTTGAATAAAAGTGCACTTTTTTTGTTATACTTTTACACCAACATACAGTACAGGCCAAAAGTTTGTACACACCTCCTCATTCAATGTGTTTTCTTTATTTTCATGACCATTTACATTGGCAGATTCTCACTGAAGGTATCAAAACTATGAATGAACACATGTGGAGTTATGTACTTAAAAAAAGGTGAAATAACTGAAAACATGTTTTATATTCTAGTTTCTTCAAAATAGCCACCCTTTGCTCTGATTACTGCTTTGCACACTCTTGGCATTCTCTCGATGAGCGCAATTGTTGTGTTATATTTGTACCTTTTGTGTTTTGTTTTTCACTCCCAGATACTAAATCAAGGCATGAGCTGAGAGAAGTTCGTGGATGTTCTAAATTGGTGGGGGGATGGAATAGCCGGCTGCTCCTAGCTTCTCTTTATCAGCACATTTAGAGGTCAAAGGACGCTGGCAGAGAGATATGAAGGGATTTAAGAAGCGATTTAAGGTGGGACGAATTTACAAGTTTTTTCATGGCTCTGGTAATTCTACTGTTAAAGTAACTTTTCTTGCCATTTGTCTACCTGCATATTACTCCAAGTTCTTTAACATAAAAGCTAATATTCCAATCACATCTCACTCTCGACTTACAGCTTTTTGTTTATACTGCAGGCAATTTGCTGCACAAAAAGACTCCCACTGGCTAAACCACCATAATACCTTGCGTAAAGGAGAACTGCAACAAAATTACCATAAAGCTAAGAAAAGCAGGGGCTGAAAAAGTTAGTTAGTTAGTTAGTTTTTGTGATCAGCCAGTTTACCAATCACTGATCAAGGTCTTTTTAGTGAAAATCAGTGTGGCATTAAATTGGAAATCAGGCTCAGACTGGACATTTTCCTATTAAATCAGCCTCAAAACTTTACATTCCTAAAAAGCAGAGATGTGCTGATTGAAAGAGATAGTTTGCAAAATGTTACCATATAATTTTAATAACAATTCATACACACACTCAATGCATAATTAGAACCTTTTCTGAAAAATTAATGGTTGAAGTATTTTCTGTGCCGCGTGGCAACTGCTACAGCCTCCTAGATTCAGGGTTCTAGTTTTAGATTACTTGCCCAGCTTTTTTTCACATGCTGCCTGCACATTCTCCTACAGGTGATGTAAGAACTTTACATACACTTGGGGTGAATTCTTTAAAACTCACTTTATAACCCCCTCCACAGACTTTACACTAACAAACAATAAATTTGGTATACCGTTTAAGACATGAACGGTGCTCAGGGCAAAAATATTTTTTTCTAACAATGTTCACAGTTTTATTGACTATACCAAAATTCCAGTGGGAGACAAGTTTACGTACACTTTGTTAACTACCCCTTTAAAAAGCTTGGAAAATTCCAGAAAATCAATTCAAGGGTTTAGATAATTTGGTGAAGCGAATTGTCTATAGGCCTAATTGGAATCAAAATGCGGATTTATGTGCATGCCTACTATCAAATTCACTGCCTCTTGACTTGATATAATTTGAAAATTCAAAATAAATCACATAAGAACTCAGGGGAAAAAAAAATTGTGGACTTCCATAAATCTGGTTCATCCTTGGGAACAATTTCCAAACACCTGACTGTTCCACGTTCATTTTTATCAAAATATATGCGGTGCGATCCAAAAGTTCCCGGAATGCAGTTCTTTAAAAGCATACACACCAAATAATTAATGGTGAACAGTTCCTTCAAAATAGTCACCCGCTGAGTTGATACACCAATCCCAGCGAGATTTCAACCTTTCAAAGCACCTTAGTGTCAGTGTGTTCAAGACATTGATTGTTACTGTTTGGATCTCCTCCACCATCTCAAATCTGCATCCCTTGAGCCTCATCTTCATCTTAGGAAATAAAAAAAATAAATAAAAAATCAGATGGCACTAAATCAGGGGAGTACGGAGGGTGGGGAATGGCAGTAAACTTTGTAGAAGCCAAAAATTTGCGCACAATCAGAGATGTGAGCTGGTGCATTGTCATGATGCAAAAGAAATGACTTGTCAGCCCACATCTGAGGACGTGTTCAGCGAATTCGATTTCGCAAACGCCTTAGAACATCCATGTAGAATGCTTCATTCACCGTCTTTCCTTGTGGATGACACCCTTCACATCAAAGAAGCAAATGAGCATTGACTTGGTGTTGCTGTGAACTTGTCAAGTTTTTTTGGGTCTTTCAAATCACTCATTTTCACGAACAACCCTTCACAGACACAACCAAAGTTTAAACGAGAACTGTGACTTGAAAAACAACTGCGCTGACGTTATAACGCGTGCTAACAGCTCTCAAGGACAACTTGAACTACTATCTAGCGGCGATTGATATAACCAAATCCTTCTGGCTGCAGAATAAATGAATTCCGGGAACTTTTGGATCCCACCTCGTAATACACAAGTATAAACACCATGGGACCACACAGACATCATACCACTCAGGAAGGAGATATAATCTTCCTAGAGAAGAACATGCAAAAAGTGCAAATAAATTCCAGAAAATCATCAAAAGACCTTGAACATGTTAGAGGAAACAGGTAGACAAGTATCTACATTCACAGTAATACAAGTCCTATAGCAACATAACCTGAATGGCTGCTCAGCAAAGAAGTCGCCACTACTCCTAAACAACCATAAAAACCCCAAGACTACAGCTTGCGGAGCCATATGGGGATAAAGATCTAACCTTCTGGAGAAATGTCCTCTGGTCTGACGAATCCAAGATCGAACTGTTTGGCCCTAATGACCATCATTACACTTGGAGGAAAAAGGGTGAACCTTGCAAGCCAAATTAACCATCCCAACTGCCAAGCATGGGTGTAAGAGAATCATGCTGTGACAGTGTTTTGTGCTAGAGAAACTGGTGCACTTCACAAAACAGATGACAGTTATGTAGATGTAATTAGGCAAGATCAAGACATCAGCAAGGAAGGTGAAGCTCTAAGGCAGAGCTCTAAGTTAGGGCAGTGATCTTCAATAGCAAAGTGTAATATACAGTGGGTACAGAAAAGAATAACCCCCTTCAAAATATTCCCTTTTCTTTTTGCTTTACAGCCTTATAATGAAAACACACACAACATATTTCTTCCCAGCTTTACTTACTCAATGCAACCTATCACATCCAAGTGAAAGATATCACAGCTACAGTTCAGAAAAATGATAAAAAAAAACAAGAACAACATACTGAGATTAATAAAGGGTCACTCCCTGATGTCAATATTTTGATGACCACCTTTTGCTTTAATGACAGCCTTGAGTCTGTTGGGATACTTCTCTATCAGCTTTGCACATCCAGATTGAGCAATATTTGCCCACTCTTCTTTACAGAACTGTTCAAGTTCGGTCAAATTAGATGTTGAGCATTGGTGGACTGCTATCTTCAAATCTTTCCACAGATTTTCAAAGGGATGGGCTCTGACTGGGCCACACAAGGTCATTCACTTTTTCTCCTTCAGCCACTGTATGGTCAATTTTGCTGTGTGCTTCGGGTTCGGGTCGTTGTTGTGTATATACAGTACAAAAGTTTTAGGCAGGTGTGAAAAAATGCTGTAAACAAAGAATGCTTTCAAAAATTAAAGTGTTAATCATTTATTTTCATCAATCAACAAAATGCAGTGAATGAACAAAAGAGAAATCTAAATCAAATCAATATTTGGTGTGACCACCCTTTGCCTTCAAAACAGCATCAATTCTTCTAGGTACACACTTGCACACAGTTTTTGAAGGAACTCAGCTGGCAGGTTGCTCCAAACATCTTGGAGAACTATCCACAGATCTTCTGTGGATGTAGGCTTCCTCACATCCTTCTGTCTCTTCATGTAATCCCAGACACACTCGATGATGTTGAGATCAGGGCTCTTTGGGGGCCATACCATCACTTACAGCACTTCTTGTTCTTCTTTACGCAGAAGATAGTTCTTAATGACTTTGGCTGTATGGTTGGGGTCGTTGTCCTGCTGCAGAATAAATTCTGGACCAATCATACGCCTCCCTGATGGTATCGCATGATGGATAAGTATCTGCCTGTATTTCTCAGGATTGAGAACACCATTAATCCAGGCCAAATCTCGAACTCCATTTGCAGAAACTGCATTTCACTGTTGCCTGCAAACAATAATGAGTACCGCTCTCCAGGCCTTCGACGAACAAACTGCCTTCTGCTACAGCCAAATATTTCAAATTTTGACTCATCAGTCCAGAGCACCTGCTGCCATTTTCCTGCACCCCAGTTCCTGTTTTCGTGCATACTTGAGTCGCTTGGCCTTGTTTCCACGTCGGAGGAATGGCTTTCTGGCTGCAACTCTTCCATGAAGACCACTTCTGGCCAGACTTCTCCGGACAGTAGATGGGTGTACCTGGGTCCCACTGGTTTCTGCCAGTTCTGAGCTGATGGCACTGCTGGACATCGTCCGATTTCGAAGGGTAATAAGCTTGATGTGTATTTCATCTGCTGCACTAAGTTTCCTTGGCCGACCACTGCATCTACGATCCTCAACGTTGCCCGTTTCTTTGTGCTTCTTCAACAGAACTTGAACAGCACATCTTGAAACCCCAGTCTGCTTTGAAATCTTTGTCTGGGAGAGACCTTGCTGATGCAGTATAACTACTTGGTGTCTTGTTGCTGTGCTCAATCTTGCCATGACATGAAACTGTCTTCATGAAACAGCATTTTTTCACACCTGCCTCAAACTTTTGCACAGTACTGTATATAAATATACACAAACAAATATATAACATATATATATATATATATAAATAAAAATATAAATATATATTTTATATGTATATATTAAATATAAATATATAAATCGATGATCGACTTTGTGGTCGTGTCGTCGGACTTGCGGCCATATGTCTTGGACACTCGGGTGAAGAGAGGGGCGGAGCTGTCAACTGATCACCACCTGGTGATGAGTTGGCTTCGATGGTGGGGGAAGATGCCGGTCAGACCTGGTAGGCCCAAACGTGTTGTGAGGGTCTGCTGGGAACGGCTGGCAGAGTCCCCTGTCAGAAGTAGCTTCAACTCCAACCACGTCCCGAGGGAGGTGGGGGACATTGAGTCCAATGGGCCATGTTCCGTGCCTCTATTGTTGAGGCGGCTGACCGGAGCTGTGGCCGCAAGGTGGTCGGTGCCTGTCGTGGCGGCAATCCCGAACCCGTTGGTGGACACCGGCGGTGAGGGATGCCGTCAAGCTGAAGAAGGAGTCCTATAGGAATTTTTTGTCCTGTGGGTCTCTGGAGGCAGCTGATAGGTACCGGCAGGCCAAGCTGAACGCGGCCGGTTGTTGCTGCGGCAAAAACTTCGGGCATGGGAGGAGTTTGAGAGGCCATGGGGAACTACTTTCGGACGGCTTCGAGGAGATTCTGGTCTACCGTCCAGCGTCTCAGGAGGGGGAAGCAGTGCAGTGTCAACACCGTATATGGTGGGGATGGTGCGCTGCTGACCTCGACTCGGGACGTTGTGGGTCGGTGGGAGGAGTACTTCGAAGACCTCCTCAATCCCACTAACATGCCTTCCAATGAGGAAGCAGAGCCTGGAGACTCTGAGGTGGGCTCTCCCATCTCTGGGACTGAAGTCACCAAGGTGGTCAAAAAACTCCTTAGTGGCAGGGCCCCGGGGGTGGATGAGATACGCCTGGAGTTCCTTAAGGCTCTGGATCTTGACACGTCTCTGCAACATCGCATGGACATCGGGGACAGTGCCTCTGGATTGGCAGACCGGGGTGGTGGTCCCCCTCTTTAAAAAGGGGGACCGGAGGGTGTGTTCCAACTATAGAGGGGTCACACTCCTCAGCCTCCCTGGAAAAGTCTATTCGGGCTCTGCATCGGTCTGTCGTGGTGAAGAAGGAGCTGAGCCGTAAGGCAAAGCTCTCAATTTACCAGTCGATCTACGCTCCTACCCTCACCTATGGTCATGAGCTATGGGTAGTGACCGAAAGAACGAGATCGCGAATACAAGCGGCTGAAATGAGTTTCCTCCACAGGGTGTCTGGGCTTTCCCTTAAAGATAGGGTAAGAAGCTCAGTCATCCGGGAGGGGCTCAGAGTAGAGCCGCTGCTCCTCCGCATCGAGAGGAGTCAGATGAGGTGGCTCGGGCATCTGATCAGAATGCCTCCTGGACGCCTCCCTGGTGAGGTGTTCCGGGCACATCCAACCGGGAAGAGGCCCCGGGGAAGACCCAGGACACGCTGGAGGGACTATGTCTCCCGGCTGACCTGGGAACGGCTTGGGATTCTCCCGGAAGAGCTGGAAGAAGTGGCCGGGGAGAGGGAAGTCTGGGCCTCTCTGCTTAAGCTGCTGCCCCCGCGACCCGACCTCGGATAAGCGGAAGAGGATGGATGGATGGATGGATGAATATAAATATATATCATCCTCTTTAATAAAACCTTTGTGTGCGTCCAGAGTCCGTCTGTGTGTGTCTTCTGGTGAAGTGCGCATGCGCGGGGCCACACGGCACATGTTCAGTCCCTTCCTGTGCATTCTTTCAGAGACACACATAGGTGCGTGCGCGCAACAGACAGACACGCAGGCCCGCCCAAGAACACACACACACACACACACACACGCAGGCAGACCCACGCGAGAGACGGACAGACACGCACGCGTGCACGAGAGATAGGCACGCGCATGCAGGCAGGCCCACGCGAGAGACGGACAGACAGAAAGACGCACACGCACACACACACACACACACGCGCAGGCAGGCCCACGCAAGAGACAGACAGACACGCACAAACGCACGCCCGCCCGACAGAGAGACACACTCACACACACACAGGCAGGCCCGCATGGGGGGACAGACACTCACGCACACACACGCAGGCCCGCTACAGAGACAGACACGCACACACAAACAGGCGCACGCGTGCATTGTTGCAAAGTTACTTTTAGATTACAGATTTTTCAAATGTTCATTTTTTTTCCTGTGCTTAAAACTCATTAAAAAAGGTGTTTTTAGCGAGCGGGTCGTAAGGCTATAGCGTGAACTCTTGCAGTGTTAGTTTTCTCTGTTGTTCAAGGTTTTCTCAGTGTTATTCAATGTTTTTACATTTTGTTTACTATTACGCTGTGCATTCAATGGTATAATTAACTATACTTGTGCTTTAAATCTTAAAAAATATATATTTACAAACAGTTCATATGATCTGGAACGGATTAATTGCATTTACATACAATCCTATGGGGGAAATTACTTTGGTTCCACTGTATTACTTTCCGACAAAATACAGGCATTATACGGAAATACAGACCAGTATTGCTGAGAGAGAAAATTAAAGGCACACAATACAGTGACGCATATTACAGCCACATACAAGGTCCTTTGCCATTTAATATAGACTATTCCTACTAATGTTTATGCACTACTGTTCTAGCGCCCGTTATTGCAACAGGCTTAATATCTAGTATATAAAAATAAATATAAATATATATAACACACAAACACACACAGTGGGTATTGAAAAGAATCACCCCCATTGAAATATTACCATTTTTTGCCTTACAGTCTTGAATGAAAACACACAAACCAATATTTTTTCCAGCTTTACTTACTCAATGCAATCTATAACATCCAAGTGAAAGATATAACAGCTATAGTTTAGAAGAATTTTAAGAAATCAAAAACAAGAAATACTGAGATTAATAAAGGATCACCCACCTCCTAAACTCAATCAGGTGTAAGTAACCACCATTTCCATTGTAGACCATGGTTACTGGCGTCCTTCCACCTGTTCACAATTGTAATCAATGTAATTAGTGAAGCATAAAAACAGCTGTTCCTGGAGCATTCCCTTGATTGGCAGTGCAACTGACAGCAAACTACTGACTATGGGTGGCAAGCCACTTTCAAAAGCTCTCAGGGATAGAGTTGTGGACAGACATAAGGCAGGAGATGGAGCATAGTAAAGTCCATAATAAAGAAGTGACAAGTGTTTGGTACTACTAGGGACCCTCCCTAGATCCGGCCAACCCTCCAAACAGGATGGAAGAGCAAGGAGGAAACTGGTAAGAGAGGCTACCCAAGAGGCCAATGGCCACTTTGAAGGAGTTACAGGATTTTACGGCAACAAGTGGTCATTGTATGCATGTGAGAACAATTTCACAAGCGCTCCACAATTGTGGCTTGTTTGGGAGGGTCACAAAGAAAAAGCCACTTCTCGAGTAAGGCCACATTAAGGCTTGTTTGAGCTCTGCCAAAATGCACCTTGAAGATTCTGATGCCAAGTGGAAAAAGGTGTTATGGTCAGATGAGACCAAAAATTTAACTATTTGACCTCAGTACCAAACGGTACTCCTAGCGGAAATCCAATGCAGTTCACCATCCACAACACACCATACCTACACTAAAGCATGGAAGTGACAGCATCCTGTTTTGGGGGTGTTTCTCTGTTGCAGGACGTGGGTAGAAAGAAAAATTGATGGGGCAAAATACCGTCAAATTTTTGAGGGAAATGTGCTACCCTCTGCCAGAAAGTTGAAGATGGGCAGAATGTTCACCGTTCCAACACGACAACAACCAGAAGCACACAGCAAAATTCACCACACTCCTTGGCTGAAGGAAAAAAAACTGAATGTCCTCATGTGGTTTAGTCAGAGCCCAGACCACAAATCCCATTGAAAATCTGTGGAATATATATATATATATATATATATATATATATATATATATATATATATATATATATACACATATACATACACACTAATAAAAGGCAAAGCCCTCACTGACTGACTGACTAACTCACTCACCACTAATTCTCCAAGTTCCTGTGTAGGTAGAAGGCTGAAATTTGGCAGTCTCATTCTTTACAGCTTCCTTACAAAAGTTGGGCAGGTTTCATTTCGAAATTCTACGCGTAATGGTCATAACTGGAAGCTATTTTTCTCCATTTACAGTAATGGAGTTGAGCTCGAAAGCCGTGGGGGCGGAGTTTAGTGTGACATCATCATATCATACCTCCCACATAATCACGTGAACTGACTGTCAACAGAGTGCGTAGAAAACCAGGAAGAGCTCCAAAAAGCGCTGAAGAAAACATGCATTATACAATTGAGACGGCAGCGAAACAATAAGAAGCGAGCGAATGACATATACAACCATATTCATGAGTGCTGCTACTTCAGAAACAAAGCAAGGTGTAAACCTAAAGTTTAAATTAAGTTCATAGACAGGCTGCGCTGGCGTTTGTCATGCCCACGGGTAATCGGGATACAAGTTTAATGAGAGGGACGGGATATAAGCGAGTTTTGATCACTTTGTAACTAAGTTAAAATTGCACGTGAAGGGCTGTGCTTATGAAAATTCCGAGAGACTGTGTTTGTGGGGGATTGACAGTTAAGGCAGGTGGGGGAGTCACGTCATCATCTCCCCTCCCATTCACCTCATTTCGCTCTGAGCTGAGCTCCACAGCTAACACACACAGTGTTACGGAAGCGACTTTGTGACGCTGCCACCAAATACTCACAGAAAAATCCACAAGTTAATACACACGCTGTCTCTACAGTTTCTCCACACTGAATCCTCCAGGCACTACTTACAAAAGGTTACATTGACAATCGTGTTACGTTATTTTTAAAATGTTTCCTTTTCTTAGCACAAGCACAACTGAGAAGCTTCGATGCATGTGCTCCATAACGCATTAAAAAAATCACGCATTTAATCACACTTTGCATTCCAAGCAAAGGGGAACTTCTGTCAATGCATGATTTCCTAGTACACCGATTACATTGATCAGCGTTTCCTGATTCATTTTAACCTCGCACCCCCTTGGTTTGAGAAGAAGTATGAAAAAATATGACGTTAACACAGAAAAACAGATCACCAATTGAAGCTTTATGAATAATCGATTCGCCATCAATAATTGTTTTGGTAAAGCCGTACTCAGTGTAATCCTCCTTCTATTTTATAATTTTTCCGCCACTAGCCATGATTAAATGAACGGTAAAAAAGTAACAGCGAAGCGAGGGTGACTTATTTAGGCAGGCAGGCAGGCGACAGCTCAATAGCTCGAATTTGGATATAAGTAGCTTCTATTTAGTCGCCAGAAATATTTTTGTTACGAATGGAAGTTGAATTTAGTCTTTAAATTTCTATGGTAAAGAAAAAGTTATGCAATGATGACTACATTTAACTATATAAAGTCAAAACTTGATTATATAAAGTCACTGTCGAAATAAATAAAGTCAAAACTTGAATATATAAAGTCAGCGTCGGTATAAAGTCAAAACTTGAATATATAAAGTCATTCCCAAAATTATAAAGTCAAAACCTGAGTACATAAAGACAGCGTTGGAATATTTCGGAATATATAAAGTAAGCGCTAGAATATATAAAGTCAAAACTTAAATATATAAAGTCAGCGTTGGAATATATAAAGTCAGCGCTGCAATATTTAAAGTCAAAGCTTCAATATATAAAGTATATATATATATAAACTATATCTATCTCTATCTCTATCTATCTCTATATATATATATAAATATATATATATCTATCTATATCTATATATTTATCTATATATCTATACATACAGTGGTGTGAAAAACTATTTGCCCCCTTCCTGATTTCTTATTCTTTTGCATGTTTGTCACACAAATTGTTTCTGATCATCAAACACATTTAACCATTAGTCAAATATAACAAAAGTAAACACAAAATGCAGTTTTTAAATGATGGTTTATATTATTTACGGAGAAAAAAAATCCAAACCTACATGGCCCTGTGTGAAAAAGTAATTGCCCCCTTGTTAAAAAATAACCTAACTGTGGTGTATCACAGCTGAGCTCAATTTCCGTAGCCACCCCCAGGCCTGATTACTGCCACACCTGTTTCAATCAAGAAATCACTTAAATAGGAGCTGCCTGACACAGAGAAGTAGACCAAAAGCACTTCAAAAGCTAGACATAATGCCAAAGAAATTCAGGAACAAATGAGAACAGACGTAATTGAGATCTATCAGTCTGGTAAAGTTTATAAAGCCATTTCTAAAGCTTTGGGACTCCAGCGAACCACAGTGAGAGCCATTATCCACAAATGGCAAAAACATGGAACAGTGGTGAACCTTTCCAGGAATGGCCGGCCGACCAAAATTACTCCAAGAGCGCAGAGACGACTCATCCGAGAGGTCACAAAAGACCCCAGGACAACGTCTAAAGAAGTGCAGGCCTCACTTGTCTCAATTAAGGTCAGTGTTCACGACTCCACCATAAGAAAGAGACTGGGCAAAAACGGCCTGCATGGCAAATTTCCAAGACGTAAACCACTGTTAAGCAAAAAGAACATTAGGGCTATTGCTATTTTGCTAAGAAACATCTCAATGATTGCCAAGACTTTTGGGAAAATACCTTGTGGACTGATGAGACAAAAGTTGAACTTTTTGAAAGGCAAATGTCCCTTTACATCTGGCGTAAAAGGAGCACAGCATTTCAGAAAAAGAACATCATACCAACAGTAACATATGGTGGTGGTAGTGTGATGGTCTGGGGTCGTTTTGCTGCTTCAGGACCTGGCTTGCTGTGATAGATGGAACCATGAATTCTATTGTCTACCAAAAAATCCTGAAGGAGAATGTCCGGCCATCTGTTTGTCAACTCAAGCTGAAGCGATCTTGGGTGCTGCAACAGGACAATGACCCAAAACACACAAGCAAATCCACCTCTGAATGGCTGAAGAAAAACAAAATGAAGACTTGAGTGGCCTAGTCAAAGTACTGACCTGAATCCAATTGAGATGCTATGGCATGACCTTAAAAAGGCGGTTCATGCTAGAAAACCCTCAAATAAAGCTAAATTACAACAATTCTGCAAAGATGAGTGGGCCAAAATTCCTCCAGAGTGCTATAAAAGACTCATTGCAAATTATTGCAAACGCTTGATTGCAGTTATTGCTGCCAAGGGTGGCCCAACCAGTTATTAGGTTCAGGGGGCAATTACTTTTTCACACAGAGCCATGTAGGTTTGGATTTTTTTTTCTCCCTAAATAATAAAAACCATCATTTAAAAACTGCATTTTGTGTTTACTTGTGTTATATTTGACTAATGGTTAAATGTGTTTGATGATCAGAAACATCTTGTGTGACAAACATGCAAAAGAATAAGAAATCAGGAAGGGGACAAATAGTTTTTCACACCACTATATATAAATAATATATATTATATTATAATATGCCAGCAACACTCATGACAATGACAAAACAATTACATTAACAATCATTTTGAGCAGTATATATACACACTGCTCAAAAGAATTAAAGGAACACTTTTTAATCAGAGTATAGCATAAAGTCAATGAAACTTATGGGATATTAATCTGGTCAGTTAAGTAGCAGAGGGGTTGTTAATCAGTTTCAGCTGCTGTGGTGTTAATGAAATTAACAACAGATGCACTAGAGGGGCAACAATGAGATGACCCCCAAAACAGGAATGGTTTAACAGGTGGAGGCCACTGACATTTTTCCCTCCTCATCTTTTCTGACTGTTTCTTCACTAGTTTTGCATTTGACTACAGTCAGTGTCACTACTGGTAGCATGAGGCGATACCTGGACCCTACAGAGGTTGCACAGGTAGTCCAACTTCTCCAGGATGGCACATCAATACGTGTCATTGCCAGAAGGTTTGCTGTGTCTCCCTGCACAGTCTCAAGGGCATGGAGGAGATTCTAGGAGACAAGCAGTTACTCTAGGAGAGCTGGAGAGGGCCATAGAAGGTCCATAAACCATCAGCAGGACCAGTATCTGCTCCTTTGGGCAAGGAGGAACAGGATGAGCACTGCCAGAGCCCTACAAAATGACCTCCAGCAGGCCACTGGTGTGAATGTCTCTGACCAAACAACCAGAAATACTTCATGAGGGTGACCCAAGGGCCCCATGTCCTCTAATGGGCCCTGAGCTCACTGCCCAGCAGCATGCAGCTCGATTGGAATTCGCCATAGAATACCAGAATTGGCAGATGCACCACTGGTGCCCTGTGCTTTTTACAGATGAGAGCAGGTTCACCCTGAGCACGTGACAGAAGTGAAAGGGTCTGGAGAAGCCGTGGAGAACATTATGCTGCCTGTAACATCATTCAGCATGAGCAGTTTGGTGGTGGGTTAATGATTGTCTGGGGAGGCATATCCATGGAGGGTCACACAGACCGCTACAGGCTTGACAAAGGCACCTTGGCTGCCATTAGGTATCAGGATGAAATCCTTGGACCCATTGTCAGACCCTATGCTGCTACAGTGGCTCCTGGTGCACGACAATTCCTGGCCTCATGTGGTGAGAGTATGCAGGCAGTTCCTGGAGGATGAAGGAATTGATACCATTGACTGGCCACCACACTTTCCTGACCTAAATCCAATAGAACACCTCTGGGACATTATGTTTTGGTCCATCCAATGCCACCAGGTTGCACCTCAGACTGTCCAGGAGCTCAGTGATGCCCTGGTCCAGATCTGGGAAGAGATCCCCCACATCACCATCTGTCATCTCATTAGAAGCATGCACCGATGTTTTCGGGCATGTATACAAGAACACAGGGGCCATACAAAGTGCTGCGTACAATTTTGAGTTGCTGCAATTAAATTTTGGCAAAATGGACTAGCCTGCCACATAATTTTTTCACTCTGATTTTTGGGCGTCTTTGAATTCAGGGCTCTGTAGGTTGATCATTTTCATTTCCATCAAACAATGTGGCCTCCTTTCGTTCCTAACACATTACCCAGTCTATATCAGCATAGATATCCAGGAGGATTTCTTTTTCCCATTGAGATCTGATGTGTTTTCAAAGTGTTCCTTTAATTTTTTTGAGCAGTTGATAGAGATAGAGATTATATATAGATAGAGAGATAGAGAGATAGATATATAGATATATAGATATATAGATATAGATATATAGATATATAGATATAGAGATATAGATATAGATATAGATAGATATAGATATATATATATAGATAGATATATATATATATAGATATATATAGATATATATATAGATATATATAGATATAGATATAGATATATAGATAGATATAGATATAGATATATATATATATATATAGTGAGCTGATCACACCCCTAGAGATTACAGACATTCCTGGGAAAACCCCTGAAAACTGTTGACAGACTACCCTCACATTGCTCCTTACCTTATTTACACTCTGTCGCATGGTAAACCTCTCACGCCGTACTCTGCATACTTAAAAGCTTGTTCAGCACCTGTCAGAATTGGAATTGATTGTTTTTGCTTTTCTCTCTCTCTCTCTGACATTCTCTGCTCCTGACGGAACTGTTACCAGTCTTTTCATGGAGTTTAAACTTTTGAAAAAGAGACAAATGTTCGTCTGCAGTGTCTGAATAAAGTTCATGTCTCTACAACCTCCTGCGTTTCTGTGCAAATCTGTGACCCAAGCGTGACTATATATATATATATATATATATATATATATATATATATATATATATATATATATATATATATATATATATATTATATACACACATATACACACACACATACATATACATATACATACATACATATACACTGCTCACAAAAATTAAAGGAACAATTTAAATAAACACATTAGATACATCAGATCTCAATATGAAGTTGGATATCTATACAAATAACGACAGGGCAATGTCTTTGCAACAAAAGGATGCCAAGTCTTTTAATGGAAATAGTTTTCTGCCTACAGAGGGCTCAATTGTGTAGACACCCTAAAATCAGAGTGAAATGAAGATGTGGCAGGCTAGTCCATTTTTTCAAAAACTTAATTTCTGCTACTCAAAATGCTTTTCAGTATCTTGTGTGGCCCCCACGAGCTTGTATGCATGCTGGACAACGTCGGGGCATGCTCCTAATGAGACGACGGATGGTGTCTTGTGGCATTTCCTCCCAGATCTGTATGAGGGCATCCCTGAGTTGTTGTACAGTCTGAGGAGCAACCTGGCGGCACCTAATGGACCGAAACATAATGTCCCACAGATGTTCTATTGGGTTTAAGTTAGGGGATCGTGAAGGCCATTCAATTGTTTCAATTCCTTCATCCTCCAGGTACTGCCTGCATAATCTTGCCACATGAGGCCGGGCATTGTCGTGCATTAGGAGGAAACCAGGACCTACTGCACCAGTGTAGGGTCCGACAATGGGTTCAAGGATTTCATCTCGATACCTTATGGCAGTCAGAGCACCATTTCCTACGCAGTAGATGTCTGTGCGTCCCTCCATGGATATGCCTCCCCAGACCATCACTGACCCACCACCAAACCTGTCATGTTGAACGACGTTGCAGGAAGCATATCGTTCTCCTTGTCTTCTCCAGACTCTTTCACGTCTATCACAGCTGCTCAGGGTGAACCTGCTCTCGTCTGTAAAAAGTACAGGGCGCCAGTGGCGGACTTGCCAATTCTGGTGTTCTTGAGCAAATGCCAGTCGAGCTCCACGGTGCTGGGCAGTGAGCACAGGGCCCACTACAGGACGTCAGGCCCTCAGGCCATCTTCATGAAGTCTGTTCCTGATTGCTTGGGTAGAGACATTCACACCAGTGGCCCTCTGGAGGTCATTCTGTAGGGCCATGTCTATTGTCTGGAAACACTTTGGTTTTAAAAGGCTGGATGTGGACCAAACTACTATTTACTGCAAATGCTGTACAACTAAAGCTGTCGCTAGAGGCGGCAACACAAGCAATTTGCTGCACCACCTTAGCCAGACACATGCTTTGGAGTACCATGAATGTATGGAACTAAGATTGCCACGTCCTCAGGTAAAACTGAAAAAGCTAGAGGACACTCGAGTCAGACGTCACTTGCAGATGCATTTGCTAGAGGTACTGCCGACGACAAACATCAAGATAACAAATGCCATTACAATCCATATAGCTGACATGTCAGTGGACAGAGATTGTTAACATGAACAGAAAGTGTACTTGGTTTACAAAAATATTTACTATTTATTCCTTTTCTAAGACATGTTCAGTGCAATATAAGTTTTGACAAGCACCTCTGAATATTTTACTAAGTCTAAATACCTCTTTGGATGGTTGAAAATATGTTGTCAAAATTTTAGTTTAAAATTTGTCCAATAAAAAGATTCTATACTTTGACTGCAACTGTCATGCAATGTGATTCATTCATACTTGTGTGCACATTAAAATGTTTTTTTGTACAATGTACAATTCTCATGACAGTGGAATAGGTTATTCTTAGCCAGTCTACTGCAGTAATGCAGTGGAAATTGTGGTTAACATCCAGTCATGCATGGGAAAAAAATATTGCTGAATACTGTGAAACCGGTATAATTTTGAAAAATACAGATATAGAATTTTGGTCATACCGCCCAGCACTAGGCTTTCCTGTAAAATGAATTATCACTAAGGACTTGTGACAGTTTATTGTTAATGCTGAACCCAAAGCTGCAGCCCTGTTGAAATAATGGAATATTCTTGATATTCACCTTTACTCCACTAAAGCTGTAACAAAGGTTCAGCAACTACAGATGGACTGGGAAACAGTTAACTGACCTGGTAATGCGTAATCTTTTTCCACCCACTCTCAAGCTTCACCTGAATCCAGGTTACAAGTCTAAATATTTTATATACAAGGCGGCATGGACAAGTGGTGCACTAGAGGATAAATGGCCTCTACTGTGACTTTGGTTGATCTACTTTTAGCATGTCTGTTTAAGTTAAAGCTGAAAAATAGCTTCACAATCCAAAATATATTATAAATTATATTACATTTTTTTAAATAATATTTACTCTTTTGTTTGTATTGGTTATAACAGTTTTTATTTTTATTTTATGTGTAATTCCTACTGTACAGCTACAGCTATTTTCAATTGCATAAACTAAATTTTAATTTGTGTTTTTAAATGTTCTTCGTTTACTGCAAATATTTTGATAAATATGGTCCTAAAGAAACTTTCTTTTAATGTTAGGGGGCTTAATTCCCCTTTTAAAAGGTCACTTGTGTGGAAGGAGGAATTAAGTGATTGTGATATTTTATGAATTATGTTAAACCAACGAACAAAAAGTTTAATAATTTTTTCTATTCTTTCACTGAGCGTAAAAAAAGAAGAGGTTCTGATAGCGTTTAAGAACTCCTTTCCTGAAAGCATTCAGACAACAGTGATTGATTCCACGGGCCATTTTATTATAGTGGCTGCATCAATTGATAACAATGTCTATGCTAATATTAACACATATGCCCCTAATTCTAACCAACTTAAATTTCTCTCTAAACTTTGGAAGCAGATTGAAATAGTTAATATGGGATCTTTTTTTTTGGTGTGGTGATTTTAATATAGTAGTAGATTATACACAAGACACCACAGGTGTGAGATCCAGAAAACCCTCTAACTTATTACTTACTTAATTACTTAATGAATCATTATATGATACATGGAGGTGTCTGCATTCAAGAGAAAAAGAATTTACCTTTTATTTAAAGTTTCTTGCTTCTTCGTTGATAAATGGACTTTACAGGAAGTGAAATCCTCAACTATTGTCATCATAACCTGGTGTTTTGTCTTGGTAGAGCAATATTTTACACTACTTTCAACTATTGTATTATTAATATGTAGCATTTGTCAAAACGCCTCAAATCTCACAGGCTTAGCACTGTTTATAAGGTATTATAGTATATAACTTCTCCCCACCTTCCCTCCTACATCTATAACCTCAGGCAATTAGGTGTAATAAAAGACAAACAGGAGTTATGTTACAATTTAAATAATGTATTATTGATAATATTCATAAATAACAATATGCAAAGTACATTTGAATATTGGCAACCATACAACCTGATTAAATGGTGATGTGTAGTTTCAGGCGGCACACAGACTTGTTAGCTACTTAAAAATGTCTCTAGTTAAGGCATCATTTGTGGTCAGCTTTCTTTAGAATAGGCTGTATGCCCGTCTCGATATGGCTGCCGAGCTGTACTCTTCATTGTGTTGTCCTTTTCAGTTCATGGTGTGTGTGAGATGGTCATTCATCAGTTTGGTAATAGAGAGAGAGAGAGAGAGAGCAAATTTATAGATGGTCTGTCCAACCCCTAGAGCCAATAGGACATCATGGTACTTGAATGCTTCTGACACAAACCAGTTCCAAACAGCCATACTTCAGACCAATGGGGGAATAGAACATCTTCACACCTGCCCCCAAACCATATGTTAAGGTAAAGCTTTGCAGTTAGGCAGCCCGGCTTTCCTGCGGGGGACTGAGACGGACTTTAGCAGAAAAACACTTCCCAAACTGGTTTAAGGCGCTTCCAAAAAATCCTGTCATAAAATTCAAAGAGACACATTCCCAAATGGCAGGGGTAAACATGAATGCTTCTCACTAATGTAAAACTAAATTACATTGATTTACCTAAATTACAAATAAAGTCATACAAAATATTTATCAACTTGTATGCAAAATCTCACATCACAACACCTGGTCTGATCATTCTCCCATTCTCTTAGAGTTGGAGCGACCTCTGGTTTACTGAATAACAGGCCTTGAAGACTTAATAATTATTTAAGTAATTATCCAATGACATCTTCACAGATTGAACAGTTTCTTAAAGAATTCTTTCACACTAAAGATCGTTCAGTTTCGAGCAATGCTACATTATGGTATGCACGTAAAGCATATATGAGAGGGGTCCTTATTCAGCTGGCCTCTAAAGAAAAAAATAAAAAGCAGACTGAAAGAAGGCATAATATACTTACTTGCTTACATAATCTAGAACTTCAAAATAAACAGTCCTTTTTATCTACTTTGGTAAATCAAATAAAGCAGATTAGGAGTCAGCTCAGTGAGCTTGAACTAAATTAATATGAATTAGCTAAACTTAAGACTTAAATAAGACCTAATAAAATGTTGTCTAATAAGGTTCAATCACATATGTCAAGTCGAGTCAAGATGGGGAGCATACACTAGTATTGTGCGTTGCCACATCCACTACACAGCGAAACTACTCAGGATCCCGATTGGCAACACCCCAGGCAGACACACGGTCCAGTCCTACCCTCCGGAAATTACCCTCTATCTGCTGTAGCCAGGTGTTACAAGGGTGACCCCTGGGCCTGGTCCAGCCACTTGGGTCCCCAACAATGAGGATCTTATGAGCCAGATCACCCACTGGGAAACGCCCCACATGGCCGTAGTGCCGTAACTGATACTCCCTCACAATACAGGTAATATGCCCCATTCAGGACTCCATGAGCAACCACTCATTCGACACAAAGTCAAACCAATGGTACCCAAGGATTTTCTGGAGAGACACAGTACCAAAGGAGTCCAGTCTTAGTCTCAGGTCACTGGACAGCGTCCATGTCTCACAACCATATAGCAAGTCAGGAACCACCAGGACTCTAAAGAGCGCAATCACATATGGTAAAACTAAAATTACTTTTATCATTGGGAAAGCCAGAAAGAAGATTGTGAACCCCCAAGCTATTGCAGACAAATTTAGATCACACAATACTAAATTATATAATTTAAATCAGGATACCTGGGAGACAAGCACCAGACAGCACAAGATGTTTCATCGATATCATTGAATATGTTGAATCACTATTTTATTAGCTCTTGATGCAGAAAAAGCATTTGATTGTGCTCATTGGCTATATTTATTTGAAGTTCTGAGTAAAATTAATCTTAAAGGACCCATCTGTAAAGCTATTCTGTCATTATATTCAAAACCTTCAGCTAGAGTTTTTACAGAGGGGCTGTTGTCAGCCCCCTCTGACATTTCAAATGGGACTAGATAAGTTTGCACTCTCTCACCTTTAACAGTTCCTCTCGTTAAGGAGCCCTTTGCAGAGCACATACATTCTAATAAGGGGATTCAGTGTATTCACATTGGACCTGCAGTACATAAAATTGGACTTTATGCAGATGACGATCTAATTGCATGAACAGATCCTTATAACATTTTGAAATGATTCCAGGGAGTTAAAACTAAGTTTACAGCTTGTTCTTATAAAATTAATGACAAAAATGTCACACCCTTAGTATAACCAACTCTCTCCGCCCCTTTACTTTCAACAATGAAAGCCAAATTTAAATACAACTGGGGGAATTCTTCAATATCATATTTGGGTATATAATTAACAAATTATTCAAAGGAACTAAATATTAATTTTCTAAATTTCTCAAATAACATTAATAAAAATTTTAAGTGTCTTAACTTATTGTCATTTTCATGGGTAGATAACATTTTAGCAACAAAAATGATTGTACTTTCAAAAGGTTCCATTCCTTTTTTGCTTCCTAGCAAAGTTATAGAAACCATGCAAAAAATGTATTTTAATTTATTTGGAAAGGCAGTAAGCCCAGAATAAATAGATCTACTCTGACAAGACTCAGTCCCATGGAAGGTATGGCAATCCAAGAGATGCATGACTACCATAGAGCAATAATACTAAATATGCTGAGACAATGGTGGTCTCTTGACAATTCTAAACATTGGGTTCAAATAGAGCAGTACGTAAGTGGATATCCGGATTTGGTACATTTGCCTTTGGCTTGTTGAGCTTGGACATAAGTTACCTTCCTTTTAATTAAATTCAGTTTCTTCAGCAGTGTTTATTTGCGATTCTTGTCAACATAAAAATAAAGAATTTTCTCTTCCTCTCAAAATGTTTCCTTTAACCATATATCAATCAAATCCAATTTAAATCTATGCACATGGAAGGAAAATGGACTTAACACATTGGCCAGCCTTTTTTCCGGCAACAACCTTCACTCTTTTCAGTATCTCCATGAACACTTTAATACTTCATATAAAATAATTTAATGCAATTCAGTTAAAAAAAGTGTGCAGAGAACAGCCTTTTCAGCTGCTGATGTCACTATATACCTAAACATTTTAAAGTATATACAAACCGGAGTCCAAAAAAGTTGGGACACTATACAAATCGTGAATAAAAACTGAATGCAATGATGTGGAGGTCCCAACTTCTAATATTTTATTCAGAATAGAACATAAATCACGGAACAAAAGTTTAAACTGAGAAAATGTATCATTTTATGGGAAAAATATGTTGATTCAGAATTTCATGGTGTCAACAAATCCCAAAAAAGTTGGGACAAGGCCATTTTCACCACTGTGTGGCATCTCCCCTTCTTCTTACAACACTCAACAGACGTCTGGGGACCGAGGAGACCAGTTTCTCAAGTTTAGAAATAGGAATGCTCTCCCATTCTTGTCTAATACAGGCCTCTAACTGTTCAATCGTCTTGGGCCTTCTTTGTCGCACCTTCCTCTTTATGATGCGCCAAATGTTCTCTATAGGTGAAAGATCTGGACTGCAGACTGGCCATTTCAGTACCCGGATCCTTCTCCTACGCAGCCATGATGTTGTGATTGATGCAGAATGTGGTCTGGCATTATCTTGTTGAAAAATGCAGGGTCTTCCCTGAAAGAGATGACGTCTGGATGGGAGCATATGTTGTTCTAGAACCTGAATATATTTTTCTGCATTGATGGTGCCTTTCCAGACATGCAAGCTGCCCATGCCACACGCACTCATGCAACCCCATACCATCAGAGATGCAGGCTTCTGAACTGAGCGTTGATAACAACTTGGGTTGTCCTTGTCCTCTTTGGTCCGGATGACATGGCGTCCCAGATTTCCAAAAGAACTTGAATCGTGACTGTCTGACCACAGAACAGTCTTCCATTTTGCCACACTCCATTTTAAATGATCCCTGGCCCAGTGACAACGCCTGAGCTTGTGGATCTTGCTTAGAAATGGCTTCTTCTTTGCACTGTAGAGTTTCAGCTGGCATGGCGGATGGCACGGTGGATTGTGTTCACTGACAATGGTTTCTGGAAGTATTCCTGAGCCCATTCTGTGATTTCCTTTACAGTAGCATTTCTGTTTGTGGTGCAGTGTCGTTTAAGGGCCCGGAGATCACGGGCATACAGTACAGTTTTACAGCCTTGACCCTTACGCACAGAGATTGTTCCAGATTCTCTGAATCTTCGGATGATGTTATGCACAGTTGATGATGATAGATGCAAAGTCTTTGCAATTTTTCGCTGGGTAACACCTTTCTGATATTGCTCCACTATCTTTCTGCGCAACATTGTGGGAATTGGTGATCCTCTACCCATCTTGGCTTCTGAGAGACACTGCCACTCTGAGAAGCTCTTTTTATACCCAATCATGTTGCCAATTGACCTAATTAGTGTTAATTGGTCTTCCAGCTCTTCGTTATGCTCAAATTTACTTTTTCCAGCCTCTTATTGCTACTTGTCCCAACTTTTTTGGGATTTGTTGACACCGTGAAATTTTGAATCAACATATTTTTCCTTTAAAATGATACATTTAAACGGATTAAACATTTGATCTGTCATCTACGTTCTATTACAAATAAAATATTGACATTTGCCATCTCCACATCATTGCATTCAGTTTTTATTCACAATTTGTTTAGTGTCCCAACTTTTTTGGAATCCGGTTTGTAGTATTCACTAGAACTTTCATTACTTGTACTTAATTTATCATCGACTGGGGCTCTGGGTGCAGGCAAGTTGACATCTGTAGAAATGGTTTAACTTGGTCAAGTATGAACTTGATTGGCCCAAAATAAAAATACTTGCAGATAAAATACCACAAATGTACTGCAAGGCTTGAACTGAAACATAAAATATGTGGCTTTCCAGTACTAATCAACGATTAATAGAGTGAGGGACGGTTAATGAATGTAGGCAGCTTACAGGATGGTTGGTAATGCTTCAGCTGACATTAAACTATTGGTAACTATCAGTGCTCCTCAAACTGTGGTCTACCTTTCATCTTTAAGCTTAAGTCAAGAGGCATGCAAGATAATATCACAGTAGAGTGGCTTTTAAAGTGTTTCATTAACTTTGCTGTACATGGGCATGTGGAGATTCACAATGAGCCAACAAGATCAATCAATAAAAACAAGTAACCTCTTTATTCCTTTACTGCTCTTTCAACACAGCTGCCTGAGCTTACACACAAAAACAAGTAATTTTAAGTAATGTTATTTTGCACCTTTCCTCACTAATAATATAAATATTTTATTATATATCAGTGAGGAAAGGTGCAAAGGAAGAAAATCTATATCTGTGCTGACTGGTCTGTACATTTTTTTTGTTTTTATGTTTGCAACCCTCTTTGTTGTTCTCTGCAGACCCCATGCTCCTATCACAGCAATTACATACAAACTTTCCTTAAACATTTTAGAACTCTTACTTTCCTACAGGTCATTTCACATTTACTCTAACCGTGCTCTGATAGCCCACTGACCGCTTGTTACATGCAGCCTACTCGTTCTTACTTCCCATTGTAGCCTAGCCACAATTGAAGGGCAAATAGGCACAATGGACATCTCTGGTGTATTCTTCCCCCAGCCTCAGATCAGGCACATACTCTTCCTAATCACGCTGTCTAACTAGATATATAGTAGGGACCATGCTTTGTGTGGTGCATACTAAAGCAGAGTCTTTATATTCATCCCATGCTTCTCATATTGGTTTCATTCTGCTGGGTGTTTTGGTTTCAAGTGCTGAAATAAACTGAATGTCCTGCCACTTTTAACTGCTAATATCTTTTGTAAACTTTGCTTTTTACATTAGTTTTATGTCCAGTCTTTCATATCCAAACAAATTCCAGACATCCGAATTAACATGACAGCCATACTTTGGAACAAGCTAATTTGTAAGCAAATTACCATTCACCATATTCTTTGCATTTATATATTTTCACTCTACACATCTTACCAACTGAATAGACTAGGGTGTTTACTCAACTGTGTAACTGTATCTTTTAGTATTTAACCAAAAAATATATACAGTACACCTCCAAAATTTGCGGGGATCACATTCCTAGAGCACCCACGAATTGTGAAAAACCATGAATTTTGGATGTGGTTAAAAATACCTTTTAAATGCCTATTTTTATAGTTTAAACCCTAAATACAGTATGTCCCCAAAGCACTTTAATTCCGTTGCAAACTCAGCTTAATGCATTAATACATTACCTAAAAACAGAATGTAAAAGAAAACCTGTATACTGTACAGGACTGTACTGCTATGTCTCCCGCGGTGCTAGAATGTAAAATACCGATGTTATCGATATACGTGCTGTAATTCATGCAAGCGCATTTTCTTTGGTATGTGCTGTCGTTTTCTTTGTTATAAGTAGAGTAAATACATAATTTCATTTAATTAAAATACAGTAAAATGTACAGGTACTCACCAGTGATGAATGATGATGATGAAGTAGCTGTGCAGTATGACGCAGAGGATTTAAAAATCCTCGGGTGGCGCCTCTTCTTCAGGAGGAGTCGTACTTTTGGACGGGTCTTCTTCTGGTGGGGTTTCGTGCTGGCTTTTCTTTATAGATTTCAAGAACATTGCGATGGGAAGTTGCTATATTGTCTCCTGTAGCGAACTGCTGGTACAATTTCCATGCTTTCTCACGGATAATGTAACCGTCCAAGGGGATGTTGTTCTTCTTGCAGTCGGTGATCCACAACGCCAAGGCGGATTCCATCCTGACGATATTTTTATTCCTTACGGTCATTACCTTTTTGGCACTTTCACAGAAACTTAGATATGGTACTCCAGATTGCTGCTTTGTTCTTTATGTAGCATAGGGTGCTTTCATTAATGCCCTAGTGCCGCTCTACTGCAGCATAACTTTTTAGTTCCCGGAGCAAAACCAGTAGTTCAATCTTCTCCTGGAGTGTTTTAAACTTCTTCTGCCTCTTAGGCTCAGTGCCAGAAGCCTTAGAAGGTGCAGGGTGGTTTTGGCGACATCTTGTGCATTTAAGAATAACAAAATGAATACAATAACAAAATGTAAAACACGAGGACACTCAGCGGGAGACGCATCACAGGGCAGCAGTCAATCAGCAGCAAGGAGAAATTAATAACGCTCTAGGATTGGCTACTTTCACCATCCCAAACCGTGTTTCCCTCAGCGGTTGCTTCCTGTTCTCTCTACTGCACATTATTGTCCACGAACCCTGAACCGCGATTTTGCGGGAGTCTACTGTACATGATTTGTCTTTTAAAGTGATATTCAAACATTAACTTAAATTGAATGATGTAAACATAAAAAAAACACCCAAGCCTAGGTAGTATGTGAACATGTCATACCATAAACCACTTTAACAACTTTTACTTCAGTGTTTTTAATTTTTTTTCTACCCATATTCTCTTATTTTATTGCAATCTTACTTTATCTCACTTCAAAAGTTCTTTAAACAACCATTTTCAAGTCTCCATGCAGGTCACTCTTTTACATTGACCTTTATGTCAGCCTGGAGAGCCTAGCTCTGGCCACTATAATCCTTTAATTTCACAAGACCGATTACATTAAACGTTTCTGTTGCATAAGCTGGAATATTTAGGGCCCTATGGAATAAGTTTTTTTCACAAATTCCATTTTATTTTTATTGATTTTCGGTTTTCACAGTTTTATTTTTCCTTAATTCAGGCGTTTTGTTTTTTTTTTTTTTTACTATAAGTAGCAACAGCTACAACAAAACAAACAATAATAAAATGGCACTTTACATTCCTTTAAATGAAACCGCACACTAGCACAACTAAACTTTATTTTGCACTTCCATTTATCAGGTAGAAGCTCAGATCCTCAATTATTCTGTATGCTGAGACTGCAGAAGGACAGTGAGTGCCCTGCAGATTTGTAAGAGCTGTTGCTAGCTTGATACATCCTTCTGAGATGAAGGTTAACTTCACTTTTAGGGTCTTGGATATTTGTTACAGCCTGAGCTGATGTGTTCTCGGCCGGTTTTATAATACATTTTCCTTTAATATTTATGTCACTATATCTGGACAATACTGTTATGAGCTTCATTGACATTTCACATTCATTAACATTTGCATGCTAAGTTTGGGACACAGGGGCTCAGCATTATAGGCTAGATAGCCAAAGACAACTTGAGGATTGTATATTCAGCTTAAACACAGTACAGTATTTCTGTCCTCTGTCAGTACAAAATCTTCTTTCCTTGTTGGGAGAATGAGAACTGGCATGTAGGCATTATGTTATTTCTGTATTTTGTGGAGGAGGAGTTCAGTTCCTACCTGCCCTTGTTTGGAGACAGAGAAGACCAGCAAGTGAAGCAGACAGTATTAAAAGGCTTGGACAACAGCCAAACCCTTCGAAGCAAGTGTCGGACCTTCGTCCGAAAACCCTCTCAGCGTGGAGACGAAAAATGGCAGACTGCGTAGATCCAGACTCCCACCTGGATAAAAGTCTTTGTCATATGCTTCCCGTCTGTAACCGCGTCAACCGTCAGTAAATGTAAGCTAAAGCATATTTTTCTCATGTGATTCTTATACCGCCATAACCACGATGGGAGGGATATCGTCTTTTCTGTCATATTACTATATTGTTTAGTTACTTAATGTGCCGCAATTTCAAAAGAACACATTTCCGGAGAGCTAATGCCTCTTAAGGAAACAGCAAGAAAGAACTTTTTGTAGAGGTGAATCTGTTGTTCAGTAAGGTGCCCTACTGATTCGAAGCAGCTATTCCACCTGGCATTTCCTGCCTCAGGGATTCCTGGCAGGCTTCTTGAAGAAGGCAGACTTTACCCACATCACTAGTGATGCAGCCTCACTAAAGTATTTATAGTGCTGCCAGGTCTCTCCCACAAAACTGATGACATGACACAAGCAGGTTGAATGTATATTATTAGGCATAACCCCATTCCTGGTATGCTTTCAGGACAGTATGATGCATTGTCTACGACCACTGTTAGTGATTGAAGTGCTGCCTGTGAAACGGTGGAAAGCCGCAGCTTTCCATAAAGATAACATCTGCCAAAAAGTATTGGTCTTTAATACTTGTAATTGTAATGTTAATTATTTCTAATGATTCTTAAAACTTAAATGTTTACAGATTGACAATGTGCATCATTACATCTGTAGCTTCATCAACTGCATATCTTAAAATAATTAATTACAAAGCAAAAGCAAACTTATCTGCAAGATGCTAAATCCAGGAATTAAACAGAAAAAAAACAGAGACCCACTTTTAAGGGCTCATTCCAACTGAGGAGAAGCCTGCTCTTCTGCCCAGGTTTGTAGGTGCCAAGTTTATAACAGAAGAGTCAAATGTGGACCTTGCATGCCTCGTCACCTCGGGCAAAACATTTATTAAATCCATAAACATAGTTAATTTTTAAAAGGGAACCTGTTATAACCAGTGCCGTTCCCTAATATTTTTCTACGGGAAAGACTGTTAATACCGGTTAAATTACCAGAATTACCATACAGCCAAATGTTTACTCACCTATCACTTGGTTGACAACTACAGGTGCATCTGAATAAATTAGAATATCATTGAATAGCTAATTTATTTCAGTAATTCAATTCAAAAAGTGAAACTCATATATTATATAGATTCTTTACACACAGTGACATATTTCAAGTGTTCATTTCTTTTCATTTTGCTGATTACAGCTTATAGCTAATGAAAATCCAAAATTCGGTATCTTAGAAAAAAAGAACATTGTGAAAGAGTTCAATATTGTAGACTGATGGTGTCACACTCTACTCAGCTAATTAACTCACAACACACGCAAAGATGTCCTCACTAAATGGTCTCTCAGTCTGGTTCAGTAGGCCACATAATCATGGGGAAGACTGCTGACTTGACAGTTGTCCAGAAGACAGTCATTGACACCCTCCACAAGAACGGAAAGGCACAAAAGGTCATTGCTAAAGAAGCTGGCTGTTCAAAGAGTGATCCATCCAAGCATATTAATGGAAAGTTGAGTGGAAGGAAAAAATGTGGCAGAAAAAGGTGCACAAGCAACAGGGATAACCGCAGCCTTGAGAGGATTGTGAAGCACACCCCATTCAACAATTTGGGGAGATTCGCAAGAGCCAGAACTGTCGCATTCCAGTGTCAAGCCACTCTAGAACCACAGACAACGTCAGAAGTGTCTTACTTGGGCTAATGAGAAAAACAGACTGGACTGTTAATAGCTCAGTGGTCCAAAGTCCTCTTTTCAGATGAAAGTAAATTTTGCATTGAAATCAAGGTCCCAGAGTCTGAAGGAAGAGTGGTGAGCACAGAATCCAAGTTGCTTGAGGTCCAGTGTGAAGTTTCCACAGTCAGTGATGCTTTGGGGAGCCAAGTGATCTGCTGTTGTTGATCCACTGTGTTTTATCAAGTCCAAAGTCAGCGTAGCTGTCTACCAGGAAATTTTACAGCACTTAATGCTTCCCTCTACTGACAAGCTTTATGGAGATGCTGATTTCATTTTGCAGCAGGATTTGGCACATGCCCTCACTGCCAAAATTACCAATACCTGGTTTAATGACCATGGAATCACTGTCCTTGATTGGCCAAACTCACCTGACCTAACCCTGAAAGAGAATCTATGGGGTATTGTCAAGAGGAAGATGAGAGACACACAACCAACAATGCAGACGAGCTGAAGGCCGTTATTAAAAACATCCTGGGCTTCCATAACATCTCAGCAGTGCCACAGGCTTATTGCCTCCAAGCCACGCCACACTGATGCAGTAATTCATGCAAAAGGAGCCCCAAACAAGTATTGAGTGCATAAATGGGCATACAAAAATGTTGGCCTACTGAAAAGTATTAAACATTTTTTATTGGTCTTATGTAATATTCTAATTTTCTGAGATACTGAATTTTGAGTTTTCATTACCTGTAGGCCATTATTACCAAAATGAAAAGAAAAACACATGAAATATATGACTCTGTGTGTAATAAATCTCTCTCTATATATAATCATTTAAATCTTGATCGCTTGTCTGCGAATGATTTAGAAGACGAAGCACTAGATGGCAGTAGAGAGACAGCTAAAACATAGACATTGCATTAAGAATCTCCTCCAGGCTTATACTACTGAAGACTGTATGTAGTACTTCAGTCACACCTCAAAACACAGACATTCAAACTAAACAAATTGTTGTGCTTTAAATTAACTAAAGAGATCTTCATTTAGATCTTGATCTTTGTTTGTCCGCGAATTCCACGCATCCTTCCAGTTTAGTACGTTGTTACTCACGGATGTCAACAATGTGCCGGAATAACGAAAGGGGTGGTGGACAGTGTTACGCTGGTTAGCTCCTGAGGCCTGGTTAGAGAATGAGATTGCCGAAGATAAAAGGTACGTGCCTATGTAACATATGAATGAAAGAAAGACAGTGGGTAAAATGAATGACAACGTAACAGCACGTTCCGGAAATTATTATTGTTACGTTGTAGCCGGCGAGTGCTGCGCGTCTCACCGTTATACCGTGGCTTGCTCACATGTCAGTGAAGTGATCCCTATTTATGCTTTAAAGAGCCTGGATACCTGTGTGTTCCCCTTTTATAACCATTGCCCTGTGTATATTGCCTTACTCTTTGGATTGCCACAAAGCAACCTGCGAGATTGGAGAAAGGTTGAGAAGACATCGTGAGAGGAAACGATAGTGTCGTGAAAACAAGATGGACTGTGAATGGACAGAAGCAGAAATGCTCCCACACCACCACATAATTACTACTCGGACAGTGAATCCGAGTAGGCTGTTCTTATTGAATCAATGTCCAAGGGTGTTCTTTTGCAATTTTGTTTCCCTTATAAAAAATCATAATGCTGTGCGATGAAAGACCCAGTTCACGACTGGCAGCCGCGTTTAAACAGGGAGCCCTTCATAGACAACTTTAACATGCGCAACGTAGTTGGCCGCACATAGCTAGTGTAATATACAAGTTTCACTTTTTGAATTGAATTACCGAAATAAATTCACTTTTCAAAAATATTGTTAATTAATTGAGATGCTCCTGTATGTGGTCTCGGATATCAGGGGTTTCACCAACTACAACATAAATTTTATTGCCACGAATCTTTCAAAGAATGGTGTCCATATGTTGTTCAAAGACACGGGGCAAATGAGGTTGACAAAGACTGCTCTCATTTTCTGGCAGCGTTCCTCTTCGTTTACAATGCTTGAATACCATACCATATTTATTTATTTGTTGAGCGCTTAAAAACACAGCATTACAACTGACCGAAGCGCTGTACAGTTACAACAAGCAGGACTAAAAGCGAAATATTAAAAACAAACATTAAGAGAGAATTAAAACAGAGATACTAAAAACAGGTCAGGGGACCAAATAAAATAGAGAAAACCGCAAAAGGCAAGTGGAAAATGAAACAGGTTAAGAATTAAAAGCCAATGTGAAGAAGTGCGTTTTTAGGCGACATTTGAATGTGGCGACTGAAGCGGCTTGCCTAACCCCTAAGGGCAGGGAGTTCCAGAGCCTGGGTGCACAGACGGAGAAAGCCCTTTCACCACGAGCTTTAAAACGTGCCTTGGGAACGGTTAGGAGCAGCTGGTCTGCGGATCTAAGAACACGAGGGGGATTGTGACAATGGAGCAAGACACTCAAATAGTCGGGGACTAGACCGTTTAATGCCTTATAGGTGAGGAGGAGAATCTTAAAATTGATTCTGAATCTAACCGGCAGCCAGTGTAGGGTTTTTAAAATCGGTGAAATGTGTTGGATTCTGCTACTTCCAGTTAGAAGCCTTGCAGCCGCATTTTAAGCCAGTTGGAGTCTAGAAAGAGTGGCTTTACTGATACCAAAAAGGCAGGAATTAGAGTAGTCAAGCCAGGACGTAATGAATGCATGGACTACCGATTCCAGGAGGTGGTTAGACAGAATAGGCTTGAGTTTGGCGATTCGCCTTAGATGGAAAAAGCAGGATTTTACTGTGCTGTTGACTTGAGCATCCATTTTCAGGAACGTATCCATTTTGATTCCAAGATAGGAGACAGACGAAGTTACTGGAATGGGAAGAAAAACGAGGCCAAGGGGTGGAGCCTGTTTGCAGTCGGGACTAAAAACAATGACCTCGGTTTTTGAATCGTTCAGGTGAAGGAAGTTTACAGCCAGCCAGCCAGTCCTTAATGTCAGCTAGGCAGTGGAGGAGAGGTTTGGTGGAGTCAGTTGGCTTGAGGGAGAAATAAATTTGGCAGTCGTCAGCATATAGGTGATATGAAATTGCATGTTTTCTAAAAATTGCATCTAAAGGCAGGATGTAGATTGAAAAAAGTAGTGGCCCTAAAATGGAACCCTGGGGGACCCCACATGGGAGTGGGACTGATTCAGATGAAAAATCGTCTAGTATGACTCCGAAAGTGCTGTTGCAGAAAGAAGGGACGGATCTTTGCCATTTTTTTCAAGCAGTCTGTCCAACTCGCATGGCCACAAAGACCTCCACAAACTGGTGTCTTGCATCTGACGATTTTGTTTTTTTCTCTATTGTTACCTGAAGGGGAACACTTTTTGATCTTTATTTCTCCTTGTTCTTGAGATGGGTTTTAGATTTAACGTGGTTATTGCAAGTATCTTTTCGTGTCCAGTCTATTGTATGCTAGCAAAACTGGCAGAAAAATTGAGGTCCAAATTTGTAAAAGTCGCAGGGATATACACTCAATTTTGCAGTTAAACTCGTGTTTTAGTTTAGCTCAACATTAGTTAGGGTATCCAATGCTGCTCGCTTCGACATTTCTGTCTCATGCAGCTAGCTAATTCATGTGCCTTTAACGAGAAAACACGCAGGAAACACACACAAACAGACAGAGCCACGAATGAATTTCTACAAAGATTACAAATAATTGTGTTCACTTGAAAAACAACTAGAAAATAGTATCTGTATGATAGAACTACATATTATTCAATCATTTAATTTATTGGGAAGTTTTGTAACAGTTACCTCTTCAGTGTCTAAACTCTGCACATTTCCATTTTTAAATCTAAAATCTAGTTTTATGCGTTAATTCTGTGATTCTGTCAACGTTTTTTACAACATGGAAATCATAGGGCCCTAAATATTGTAGGTCACTGGCCCAAACCTGGAACTTTGAAGTTCAAATGTGGCAACACTGGTATCAAATTCTGGTACTGTTCACACAATACTTATACTAAATTAAGTTTGACAATTATAAGCAAAAGTATGCTTACAAGAGAATGCAGGCTGTAGGAGATCCCCTTTATCTTTGTCTTTAGCAAAGTAGTTCTCAGTCGGAAATGCTTTGACTACCACCGACTTATACAAAATGTTTTCTTTTGGCTGAATCAATACACTGCTTAGTTTGTAATTTTATCTCTTTTTGGTTGCAGACAACATAACTTCCAGAAAGAGAGCTTGACTTAGCCAAGAACATGTGGACTTGCTTACATTTTTGCATTTTACATCCCTGGTGACACTAGTGAAGCAATTTAAGAGTTTCTTTTTAAAGTTACTAATGTACTAGTTTCAGCTATAGTTTGTTTTTTAAGCCACTGTTTGAACAATTTAAATAACATAACTAAGTTGGTGATGTTTTACTGCATAAACATTAAGTTAATTGCACTTTTAAAGTGTGTTTTATACTGTACATTATTTACTCCTTTGCTATATATTGTGGTTAGACTGACTTTATGTTCCAGACATCTACAATAAAATGGCATGTTACACCAAGGTAGGCTTCAGTTGCCACACTGAAGCTTGATCTTGGTGGCTTTAATGCAAGTCTTCACTTGAAGTGTTTTCTGATATTTCCACTCCATCAGTTTATTAAAATGTGTCCTTGAAAGCAGAGTGAATGAAACCTGGATGGAAAATGCAAATCATTTCTTTAAAGCCATCATCCCCCACCATGGTGAGTGGTCTCATGTCAGTTACCAGCATATCTAGGACACAGTCAATAAGGACAGCTGCTTTCTATGGTGTGCACAGGGCATTTTTCCTCAAAACATAGTCTGACTTTTTTTTTTGCTGACATTAGAATACAGTACACGTCTTCAAATAGAATATTTTTACTTCCAGCTATGCAGTTGGTGTTATAATTTTTCTTTATATTTTAAAATTGATAACATTTACACTTTTAAAATGTTAACACTTAAACTCTTTAGCAGAGTTGCAAAATGACTTAGTCACTTTCTAAACCATCTTCTCTCTGTATAATTGTGTTAAAGTTCTACAGTGTATATGCACTAGTATTATTCCTGAACTTTTTGATAAATGTTTCCCAATTTCTAAGTTTGCAGTTGCTGCTAGTGTGACATCAATGAATTAAAAAAAAAAAAAAGGCAAAACTCTGTCACAGGACCATAAATGCTAAGAAACACAGGTGTAAAAAGGCAGCACCAGCCAAATTAATTACATATTAACCATGTGGTGTAGACACCTTCTCAGTTAGCCATATTCCATTTCTGACTGCACAAACTTTCATCTTTGCCCTGGGTCTAGGCAATTTTGTCGCTATGAATTTGTGCACATTTGGCTATCACTGACTGCTTTTAATGTTGGATTGTGCAGGTGCAAGGAGCGACACTTCAAAAACACGCTCCTTCAATGGAGTGGATATTTTCTTGTCTAGTGTGTGCGTAGGGCAGCATGGTTGCACAATTCTGAAGGTATCACTGACACAAGGATCTGCAAGAAAGGAATGATGATGAAATTCACATCATGTGCATTGTAGTTTATTCCTCACATGAAAACATCGCACAGCTTCAGCAGTTCACCAGCTCGAGGAATGAGTCATTCTCAGTCAGATCACATTGCCATTAACATTGTGTTGTGTGTGTATACATAGAAATGTAAAATATATCTTTTATAATAAGACAAATATTTGACAAAGTGACGCTAAATAAGATCCATATGTACCTGTTGTGACTTGCCTACAAATTTGACTTTAACAACAGACTTAGAAACTGACCTTGTTTTTTTTTTTGTTTTTTTTTTTATTAATTTTATTGCAATCCATACAAAGCAATCAAGATTTTTACAAAAAGAAAAATTGAGTTAAGAACAGATCGATCCCCACCCCAGAGAGAGAGAGCAAGCCAAACAGTGTAAAATTTAAGGCTTGTAACCATACCTAAATTAATAAATTCTCTGTGCTTCATGAACTTATTTTAAAATATTACTGATTAGATCCTGCCATGTTTTGAAAAAAGTCTGTACGGATCCTCTAACTGAGTATTTGATTTTTTCCAATCTATACTAATAAAAGGCAAAGCCCTCACTGACTGACTGACTCACTCATCACTAATTCTCCAACTTCCCGTGTAGGTAGAAGGCTAAAATTTGGCAAGCTCATTCCTTACAGCTTCCTTACAAAAGTTGGGCAGGTTTCATTTCTAAATTCTACACGTAATGGTCATAACTAGAAGCTATTTTTCTACATATACTGTAATGGAGTTGAGCTCGAAAGCCGTGGGGGCGGTTTCGTGTGACATCATCACGCCTCCCACGTAATCACGTGAACTGACGGTCAACGCAGTACGTAGAAAACCAGGAAGAGCTCCAAAAAGCGCTGAAGAAAACATGCATTATATAATTCAGAAGGCAGCGAAACAATAAGAAGTGAGCGAGTGACATATACAACCATATTCATGAGTGCTGCTACTTCGGAAACAAAGCAAGGTGTAAACCTAAAGTTTAAATTAAGTTCATAGACAGGCTGCCGCTGGCGTTTTACATGCCCACGGGTAATGCGGGATACAGGTGTAATGAGAGGACACAGGATATAAACGAGAGTTTTGATCACTTTGTAACTAAGTTAAAATTGCAGGTGAGGGGCTGGGCTTATGCAAATTCCAAGAGACTGTGTTTGTGGGGGGATTGACAGTTAAGGCAGGTGGGGAAGTCACGTCATCATCTCCCCTCCCATTCACGTCATTTCGCTCTGAGCTGCGCTCCGCAGCTAACGCAGTGACGCTGCCACCAAATACTCACAGAAAAATCCACAAGTTAATACACACGCTGTGTCTAGAGTTTCTCCACAATGAATCCTCCAGGCACTACTTACAAAAGGTTACATTGACAATCGTGTTATTTTTAAAATGTTTCCTTTTCTTAGCACAAGCACAGCTGAGAAGCTTTGATGCATGTGCTCGATAACGCGTTAAAAATCACACATTTAATCACAAGCAAAGGGGAACTTCTGTCAATGCATGATTTCCTGGTACACCGATTACACTGATTAGCGCGTCCCGATTCATTTTAGCCTCGCACCCCCTTGGTTTGAGAAGTATGAAAAAATATGACGTTAACACAGAAAAACAGATCACCAATTGAAGCTTTATGAATAATCGATTCGCCATCAATAATTGTTTTGGTAAAGCCGTACTCAGTGTAGTCCTCCTTCCATTTTATAATTTTTCCGCCACTAGCCATGATTAAATGAACGGTAAAAAAGTAAGAGTGAAGCGAGGGTGATTTATTCAGGCAGGCAGGCAGGCGACAGCTCAATAGCTCGAATTTGGATATAAGTAGCTTCTATTTAGTCGCCAGAAATATCTTTGTTAGGAATGGAAGTTGAATTTAGTCTTTAAATTTCTATGGTAAAGAAAAAGTTATGCAATGATGACTACATTTAACTATATAAAGTCAAAACTTGAACATATAAAGTCAGCGCTGGAATATATAAAGTCAAAACTTGAATATATAGCCTAAAGTCATTCCAAATTATATAAAGTCAAAACCTGAGTATATAAAGACGGGAATATATAAAGTCAAATCTTGAATATATAAAGTCAGCGAAAGAATACAGGCTATAAAAGCCGCATTTCCACTGCATAGTACGGCACGGCACGACACGGTTCCGTACAGCTCACCTTGGTTCGGCTCAGTTCGGCTCGGTTTGCGTTTCGACTGCAGTTTAGTACCGCTTTAGAGTGGGCGGGATTATTCACGTGTCGTTATAGTTGCGCCGCCTCTACTGCAGTGACACCGTGGAACTTTTACAACAACACGCAGACAACGACAACACTTTAGCTCGACGACGCGCAAGGTTAAGCATCTAAAAAAAGCACATCACTAGCTAACTTTTATCACTGTTACAAAGCATAAAATGAACTTAACTGCCAGTGTAACATTAAAATGCTGATTCTGTATATTACAGATCTTCCACATTTTGCAAAAAAGTCGCCGCAACAGACCATCTGTTTGGACATTTAACCGTGCTTCAGAGTGGTGGGATGTGATTGTTCCCGGTGTTACAAACACTCAGTGGCTGGAGAACTTTCGAAACTTCCGCGTGTCTGTACCTTTAAAGAAAAGAATAGCCAGTGACGCAGTAATGACAATTTTCTCCGGCCAATCAGTGACCAGCAGAGTTTACACGTCACATTTTGGTAACGGTTCGGCACGCTTGGAACCTCGGCTGAGGTGGTACTAAAAAAAGGACCAGGTACCAGGTACTGTTCCCAGTGGAAAGCCCCGCAAAAGTGAGCTGTACTGAACCGTGTCGTGCCGTACTATGCAGTGGAAAAGCGGCTAAAGTAAGCGCTGCAATATATAAAGATGAGGAAAATCTGGAAGGTTCTGTTTAACAAAGTTCCTGATTTGAAGATATTGAAAGAAATGTGTAGCTGGAATGTTAAATTTGGAATGTAAGTGTTCAATGGATGCAAAGACGTTGTCTATATAAAGATCTCTATGCAAGTTAATTCCAAATTTTTTCCAGATATTAAAAACTGCATATGTTTGTGAAGGTTGAAAGAGGTGGTTCTCTTACAGAGGTGCCACAGACAGAAGCTTCTCCGTCTTAAAATGCTTTCTATATTGGTTCCAGATTCTAAGTGAGTGGAGCACAATTGGGTTATTTGTATACAGTAATCCCTCGCTATATCGCGCTTCGACTTTCGCGGCTTCACTCTATCGCGGGATTTTATATGTAAGCATAACTAAATATATAACGGATTTTTAAGCTGCTATGGTTCTATGGACAATGTGTCTTTTTACTTCCTGTACATGCTTCCTCAGTTGGTTTGCCCAGTTGATTTCATACAAGGGGCACTATTGGCGGATGACTGAGAAGCTAACCAATCAGAGCACGCAGTTAAGTTCTCCTGACTGAGAAGCTAACCAATCAGAGCCCTCAGTTAAGTTCCTGTGTGCAGTGTTAACCAGGAAGTCTTGTCTCGCTCATTCAGCATCAACGTGTTTCGCTGTGTAAAGAGTTAACTTTTGTGCTCTTTTGTGTTTATCTTTGTGCATAGTCAAGCCCTTCATTATGGCTCCAAAACGATCTGCTAGTGCTGCTGCTTCAGGGGCCGTGCCCAAGCGCCAATGGAAGATGTTAACGACTGCCGAAAAGGTAAACATTTTGGATATGCTGAAGGATGGGAAAAGCTACACCGCTGTAGGACGCCATTACGGCATCAATGAGGCTACGATTCTTTTTATTTAAAAAGTAGGAAAGGAATATAAGATCTACAGCCGCAGTGTCCTTTTAACCAGGGTCCAAAACGAGTTGTAAGTGGATGTAATAAGGTAGTAGTCTGGATGGAATCTGCTTTAGAGATTTGGATTGAAGACTGCCAGAAGAAGAACAACGGCAGTGCTTCACATTTGCCTGAAGAGGCTCCTTTGGAAGAGCTGTAACGCTCTCCTTTGTTGTGCAGTAAAATTAAACTCATTGTTATCGGACAAGTCATTGTGTTTTTGTTGGTGAGTAACCATAATTAATTTTCTAATTACAGTACTTAGTACATGTACGTACGTTTAGTGTCACTGTACACACATTTACTGTATACTATTTTCTTGCATTGTACGTATTTATTGCTGGTGGCCTGTCTATCGTAATGGCTGTAACATATGTGATATCAGAGACACTCGATATCTTTAAAATAATATTTAGGTTTTACTGTATATAAACAGTGTGTTTATATACATAATTTCAATGAATCTTACCTAATATCTAAGAGAATACAAAGGGATTATGCTGTATAACTATGCGAGGAATATTTATAAACAGAGTTTATAAGGGCTTAAAATATATAAAAATAACCATACAAACATACGGTTTCTATTTTGCGGATTTTCACCTATCGCGGGGGGTCTGGAACGCAACCCCCACGATCGAGGAGGGATTACTGTATTGCCGATAACTTGTGTTTATTGGAGCACAGAGCAAGGAATACAAATAAGTACTGCAGGTTTTACTTCTATTGCGGTCCAAGCCTGTGTATGTTCTTCTATTTGTGTCCGGGTTCTTATCGCTTGTATATTTGCTGCCCAGTAATAAAACTGGAAGTTAGGTAGAGCCATGCCGCCTTTTGCCTTTTGTCTTTGTAGGGTCGCTCTTTTGATGCGTGGATGTTTTGAACTCCAAATAAATTAGGTTATTGTTGAATCTAATTGCCTAAAGAATGAATTATTAATGTATATTGGAATGTTTTGCAATAAAAAAAAAAAAAAGAAACGGACCTAGTTAATACTCCAGAAACTGCCTGTAACATGCTCACAATCCAAAGCACATGTATATCAAAGCGAATTTCCCCATAAGAAATAATGGAAACTCAGAAGATTCGTTCCACAACCCAAAACTATTTATAAAAATGATTAATACAAAATAAAGTAAAAATACATTAAATAAATTAACCTGCATTTTACCTTTGAAAAGAATAATTGCTGGTGCGAGTGAGTTTCTAAACTCTTGTGGGATTCCACCCATTGGGATGACATGCGGAATAGCGTCCTGAAACAACTGCAGGCTCCCAGCGCTGTAGCAGTTCGCCTTAAAAGCGAATCCGAAAAGATTGCAGACATGCTACAAGCGCCTGCCATTGATGGGTGATACAAGGAACATTATAAATGCGCAGGGCACAGTATTACTTGGCCACTAACCTGGCCCCGACCTTGCCTGACTGTTGTGTCCGTGCGCAGGAAAGTGGTAGATCCCGCCACAATAAATAACCGTACTGTTCCTGTTTCAAGCTGAATAAAGCTGGTGTCACTAAAGTACTGAGACTCAGCTTCGTGTTTTGGGGTGCAAGACAGAGACTCACACATTACAACACACACACACGGTCACAATGCCTTAGTAAACAGTACACGCTCGTACAGATGTTGACTATATGAGTGAGGCACAGCAACTGAGCCCAAGAATGGGAGACGATTGCCCACAATCCCGCAGCAAGAGACAGAACCTCCATCAGCACAGCTCAGATCACGTGATGCTTGGCAAACAAAACATATACATACAACTTGTACTGCAAGATCTTGCTCATTTATCAAGTCAAAATTAATTAAAAATTTTAACTCATCTTGCAAAACACTCGCAAACCAAGTTACTCGCATTCCAAGGTTCCACTGTAATTGAAACTGACCGATTTCAAATAATATACTGTATCTACAGCTGAACTACCAATTTAACAATAATCCAAAAGTTGTCTTTAAGGTCGCTTTCAGAATTGCAATGGACAATAATAAAAGTTATTGCCAGTAGCACAAACACTACGAACTGTTCTATATTACTCATTACTCCTACTCCATTACTGATACAACTGTACATGATGAGTGCATACCCAAATATGGCAGATTCACATAGTCTAAAAGCAAACAAGTGCAGCAGGAGTGGAGCAGAGGACAGACTTGTAAACGGTCTCTGATAAACTAAGCTAAGTGTGAAGCACCTTAATAAACAGTGGGAATTTAGCTTACCATGCTGAAGGCAAATCTTCACTCGCTCCCAGATGTTTTTTTTTCCCCCATGTGCTTATGCACGACAGTCGTATTTCCATGCCATGCCAATTGTGCATTGCATAATTTACAACCAACCTTTTTTTGGAAGGCTTTAACACAAATCGTTTCCATACTTTTGCCATTTTAGGTTGAAATTTTGGACTTTTGTCTCCTCCATGGTGAAATGCACTTCTACTGATCGTGACAAAGCAATGTGTGTGATATCACCGATCCAACTATTCGATAATGAAAATCGTTGGCAACAAATTTAATAATCAAATTTACCGATTTTTGTCAATTAGTTGTTGCAGCCCTCTTCACATCTGAATGTAGTTCAGTGCCTCCAATCTGTGTTTACAATATGTTACAGTAGATGTTCATTATCAGTAACAAACTCTAAAAGGCAATTGTACAAAGTATTGGCCACTCGGTGGAAGCGCAAGTTATAGCTTGCTTCAGTCAGTGGAGTGGTGGGGGAGACGTTGAACTTTTTTAGTGTTCAGACTCTATGAAGCATTAAGATTTATCTTAAAAAAAAAAAACAGCCTATTAATAATAAGTGCTGTCCAATTATGGTTTGAATAATCATATTAAAAATAAGTAAATATTGAAATACTAGCAGACCCGCAGCATAGCATACGGTGCATAATTATTCATTGATGGGCGAAAACTTCCTGAAAGACACAGTTGTCCAAATGGGGTGGGTTTGAGGATACGACTGTGAGTGAATGAAAAGATGGAACTCTGGAGAGAGCAACATACAATAGTCCGTAACTGAAAACTGGTTTTGGCAGATACAGGTATATCTTTTTGAAAGTTTGGCCCTGTACCTTCTTAATTGTCATTGCAAAGGCTAATCTAACAAGAAATTGTCTGCGTGTAAAAGAGAAAGGCAAATTTGAATCTGATGGGGTCAGGGAAATCCGGGGAATAAGGACAGTTTGTGAGGTAGGAGCTGCAATAGCTTTACACTCTAGTACATTGCGGTGAATGCTGGTAACAGTCAGTCTAGTGCCATTACAGAGACCTCTTGCTAGCATGAGGTTTCTGAGAAGCATGACGACTGAACCAATTTTATTTCTGAGTTTATGCAGAGGCATGCCAGTGGGAGTAAGACTGTTAAAAAAATTCTTCGGGGAATTAAAGTTGATCTGCAGGACCGTCTGTGACGATGGAGTCAACACTGGTGAAAGTTACTTCGTCGGTAGGGATAAGTTTCAATACTTGTTCATTAAGGTGTAGCAAGTCTTCGTTGGTGACGCTTAATATAGCTTGCATACTGAGTTGTTCCGGAGTGACAGTTGAGAAGTCAATGTCGCCATATAGTTGTTGAACGGGATCAGAATTAAAGGAAAACAATGTGAAGGTAATGTTACAGCTGTTCCGATTATCCCCCATCTCCAACATCGAGGAGCCATTTTGCGAAATGTTCTTCGTGAGGAAGAGCTCTCATATTTGTCGTCAGTGTAAGTACATGCATGTGACGCCAAAAGGCTGCTTGTTAATGCAACTGGAGACAGTAAGTGCTTGGGAGCCACGCATAATGACAGGGAGTATTTGTTGGAAATCTCCACCCAATAGTATCGTTTTCCCTCCATAAGGCTGCGTGTCACCCGTGAGGTCACGTAATAACCTGTCAACTGCCTGGAATGCGTATGCATGTATCATTGGCACTCGTCCCATATTATCAATTTAAATTGCAGAAGATGTTGAGCATGTGGCAAGGTAGATTTGAGTAGTAGTCAGCTTCAACTGTATTTTAAAAACGGAATATGCAGTGCGTCCAGCTGGTAACAATGTTGCAGCTATTCCTGTAGATGCTACGGTTGTAGGAATGTCTCCCCTAGCTCTGATGGTATGAATCAGGGTTTTGTAGACAAGGGTTTTCCCTGTTCCTGCACGACCATCTAAGAAGAAGCATGTTTGTCGTGGATGGGAATCACTGTATGCAGCATGTAAACATGTGTTCGGTGAGGTGTTGGGGGCGGGCACATGAGCAGGCAGTGCGCATGCCTCGAGAACGAGGGTGGGCATGGGAAGAGGGTTAGAGTTGGAGGACAGGGCTCCGACAAGCGTACCCCATGGTCGTGCGACTTGGTCGATATTATATATATTTTTATTTTTGAATGTAGGTTAAAGGTTCTCAGTGCTACTACATGTATATTTGTCTTTAACTTGAGTTATTACTAATAATTTATCTTTTTGCTTGAGGTGCATCTGGCAAAGAATGCAGCTCTAAAGACTAGTGAACTGCACAGCCTCAACTATAAAAATACCAGCAATCACAAAAACAGGATTTTCTGTGAATGGTAAAGGTCATGATCAAAGAGAAAAGTAGAACCGGAACACTTCACATGCCACTTATCATATGTGAAACTTCAATATGAAATAAAAATCACTCCCAATTACTTAAACATTTTAAAAGTACTCATTACTTTACTCCCCTGCACCTTACACTTTGTCCAGCCTCTGTTCCGCATTTTTATTTTTTATCCTCTCCTTTCAGGCAAAGTGATATTTGGCTTGACCACCAACATCGGTGCCTAGCGAGCATGTGTTCACTGTTATGGGCCACATTTATATGAACAAGAAGAGCTCGCTCCATGGCGTACATGCAGAGAAGCTGTGCTTCAGACATTATAACCTCACTTCACTGTAATGGGAGTGTCACTTTGACCGTGCTACTCATATTAGATGACCTTTACAATAATTGAGTTTTATTGTTTTGTAAACAACACAGAACTTAAGAATACAGAATTGTTTCATAATTTTGAGTAGTTTCTAACTGAATTATATGGATATAGTTTAGAGTTATATTGTTTAGTTATATAGTTTTTTTTATTTTGATTATTTCTCTAAATAATTGTTGACACTTTTTGTATATAGTTAAACTCATTTTTATGCATGTTTGGTTATAAAATATAAAACGTTAATTTGAATATTTTTGTACTTGACATTGTGTTTGAGCACAGGGGGTGGGGGCCTATTGGAAATCAAATATAATATGGGTTATTGGAAATCAAAGGCTCTTTTTATCAAAATCTGTACCAGTAGTAAAAATTATCTGATCGGTTGGGCTCTAGTTTTTTTTATTTTTAAATTGGACATTGTTTAAATATTTTAATTGCTTAATTTTTGATTTATTTCTGCTATTGATATGACTGAATAAGGCACTTGGAGTCCAAGAAAGTAAAATGTCATTTCACATATTTTATAAAATACAGCTGTTTGTTTATAATATGCCCCTGGATTTTATTAAGTGCTGAGAAAACAAGTAAATAGTGCAACAGTGTTTTCCTATGTGCGCATTTGTTTATATAGCACCATAAAAACTGTGCTTAGAAAGTGTAGAGAAAATGCTTAACTTTGCTTATATTTTTTCTCTGTATCTTTAGAAGAGTTTGGGTTTACTGCAAAAAAAGAATGTAATTTCAGACAGTGGAGTAGGGTTTTTTTATCATAAGCTAGGAGCGGGCATGCTTGTGGGGTGGCGTTTTATCACAAAGTTACTGCATAACACACTGGGTGGACATATTGCTTCATCTCACAGCTCAAGGAGTGCATGAATTAAATGAGGAAACTGGAAGGTAGACACAGCATATGTAAAAATTGCAAGATATAATCCTTTGGCCCAATGAGACTTTTTCAAGTTCATCTTTCTCCAAAGAATCACTAAACAGGCTAGAAATTTTCAAAGTCTCAATCTGATGTGCTTGGGTTTCAGTAAGATTCAGACCTACTTTGGGCAACAGTCAATCAATATCTTCCTTACAGAGCACCTTTAATGGTGCAAATAATCACTCACCACTTTATATCAAAATTATTATTTACATACAGTGGGTATAGAAAAGAATCACCCCCCTTGAAAATATTCAAATTTCGTTGCTTATAACTTACACACAACACACACTTGTTTCCAGTGTTTACTCGATGCAACCTATATCACCTAAGTCAAAGATATAATAGCAACAGTACAGAAAAATAAATAAAAAAACAAGAATCTCTGACCGATAAAATATCACCCCTTCCAAAACAATATATGCAAACTCAATCAGGTGCTAAGTAATCACTTTCTTTATTACACACCAAGGTAATGGGCTGTGATCATGAACTGAAAACAGCTATTTCTGGAGCATTCCTGTGCTTGGTAGTCATCTGAAAGCAAACAACTGACTATGGGAGGCAATGCAATTTCAAAAGATCTCAGTAAACTAAAGTCCATAATTAAGAAGTAAAAAGTGTTTGGTACTACTAGGACCCTCCTCAGATCAAGCAGTCTCTCCAAAGTGTATGTAAAAGCAATGAAGGAACTGCTCAGGGATGCTACCAATAGGCCAATGTCAACTTTGAAAGAGTTACAGGACTTTACGGCAAAGAGTGGTCATTGGGGACATATGACAAAAATATCACAAGCATTCCTCAAGACTGGCTAGTATGGGGAAGCTGCAAGAAAAAAGCCACTATTCAAGAAAAGCCACATTAAATCCTGTTTGAGCTTTGTCAAAAAGCACCTTGAAGATTCAGAGTCCAAGTGGAAAAGGTGTTATTGTCAGATGAGACCAAAATCAAACTATATTGCCTCAACACCAAAGAGTACACCTGGTGGAAAGCCAAAACAGCTTGCCATCCAAAATACACCATATCTACAGTAAACCATGGAGGTGGTAGCATCCTGTTGTGGGGGTGTTATTCTGTAGTAGGGACTGTGGCACTTGTCAGGGTAGAAAGAAAAAATGGGGCAAAATATCCTCAAATTCTTGAAGAAATCTGCACCTGTAAACTTGACAATGACCCAAAGCACACAGTAAAATTGACTACACCGTGGCTAAAGGTGAAAAAATTAAATGTCCTTGTGTGGCCTAGTCTGAGCACAGACGTAAGCCCTACTGAAAATCTATGAAATTATTTTAAATTTGCAGTCCACCAACAGTCACTATCTAATTTGACTGAGCTTGAACAGTTCTGTAAAGACAAGGGGGTAAATGTGCAAAGTTGGTACAAAACTATCCCAAAACACTCATGGCTTTGACTTGGATATAATAGGTTACATTGATTAAATAAAGCTGATAAAAATGTGTGTGTGTTTTCATTTAAGGCTGTAACGCAACAAAATATGAACATTTTCAAAGGGAGTGCTTCTTTTCCATACCCACTGTAGATAACAGTAAATCTAATGAAACTTCCAAAACCGTTTAATAAAAATGCTTTAATACTGTGCTACTTACACAGATGTGGATACTGCAGAAACTTTTAGTCTCCCCCATTTCCATGTGACAGCAAGGAAGGAATAACCTTTAGGTTTTCTGAGGAAAAACTGACATGCCTGTAACATTTATATGCTTTTTTAAAAAGCCTATAACACCATTTACAGGAAAGCAGAACGCGATTGACTTTGTCTCCATTTTGCTCTCTTTAAATATATGTATATTTATATATTAAAAAGTGTTCATTGTTGACTACTGAATTTACCATATTAATTCTTGTTACCTTCTCAGTGCTGTGAAAAGCCAGGGCCTTTCCAGGCTGTACTGGATTAAAGACGAAAATAAAGCCTGCATGTTATGTTCAAAAGGACACACATACAAATACAAGGCCAATCCAGAATAATTAATTAGCCTGCACAGAATCTCTTTGTGGGAAATAATTGCAGTGCCCTGCAAAAATTCCCACAGATAGAAAGTAGGAGGTGGTAACTCTAGGGCTAAGCCAATGGTCAAAGATATCATCCATTGCTAACTGGCTGGACATCGCCAAAGTTTATTATATATACAAAAAAAAAAAAAAATTGTTGATTGGCCTCAACCCCATGATAAGAAAATATGCTATACAGTCAATCCATGCTAAAATACAACAAAGTACCATTTTTTTCTAGAACACATACCAAGACACCATACTTGACTGAGTAAAAGTAATTAGTAACTACTAGTTTGCAGCTAGAAGAAATTTATTCAAATCCATTCTATAATGAGACAGACCTAATTTTTGGTTCATGTCAATATGGCATAACTTATAAGAATTTTAAATGAACTGGAATGAATCACCTTTGAGTAACATTGATGTAACTCAACACACGTAGTAGTATTTTATAGGTATTCAGAAATATGTTAGACAAAAAAACTAACTCCTGCATCACCACAACCACCACAACAACAACCAAAAAGATGCAATGGTGTCAAACTGTCAATGTTTCAATTTAATGTGACAATGTGAACTCCTACGACACAGCACAGCCTTAGCTATCTCCAGACAATATTCCAAGTCAGGATTTGAATTCCAGGCTCTGGTCATGAAAGGCAAAAATTTGCACCACTGTGCAACCAACATTGACTATAGAAAATCTACATACAAGTACCACTGATGCATATTTTTGAGAGACTGGCGATTTAGTAGTACCTTGACTCAAGTAGAACATAAAGGGAGAAAAGAACAAAATTTGTAATACTCAAAACACAAACAATTAGCATAGTCACAAGGATTAAAGAATCTAGGCAGTAAGAATAACCTTGGAGGTCAATTATCACCCCACATGAGGATAGTAGATGTCACATAGTATATGTGTACCAAATTTCAGGTCAATAGGTCAAATGGTTTGTGAGCTACAGGTGATTTAAAATCCTGGATAGACAAACGGACAGCCACAGTTACGTATTATAAGAGAATTTTTAAGAACTATAAATAAAAGGAACATCATTTTTAAAAACAGAAGAGAACACAAGGCTCTTTAGGTCCCACCTGAATGACAGATGGAAGTTTAAAAAAAAAATAAAAATCTTAGAAAAAAACTAATGTCTAGAAGCTGTAAAGCAGAATACCATTTTGGAAAAGATGCTTAGCCATACTTTATAATGTTGAGAACAGTATTACCCACTTATCGATGATGCAGCACCTTGGAACAATTTTTTCAGCAATAAAGATTTATTTAGCTTATCTATAGCATGTAGAGATATAAATTAATATTTATGATGCTTGTGGCTATAATCAGGCCGAAATAACACAACAATGTGACAATAAACCATGACTATAAAACAGCCTGGCTAGGACCAGGTGTAACATGCGTGACTTGGTGCTCCTCTGCTGTTGAAGCCCATAGCCACATCAAGAATCACCTCTGATTCTAACCAAGTTAACTACTTCCTTTGACTTTGGCACTTGTTTAGGACACTGCTTTGTAGAATAGGAAGCATTTCCTAAAATATGTAAATACAGGACTGTCACAAGAAACCTTAGAGAAAACACCCATGCCTCACAAATGAATGAGGCCAAACGTAATTCTCATTAATGTTTCCATCCAGTTCTTATGATATAACATTTGTCATATTGAGCTAAAAATAACATGGAAATGCCTACAAGAAATGTGCTTGGTCACTATACTCCTGCTGAAACCTCAATAGTGAATCAGTTACCAATTTACAGATAAGCTGCTACAATTTGCTGCTGTGGTTTGTTGTGCAAAACTGGACACACTCCCTTACTCAATGTGCCACACAAACCTTTCTTTCAAACACACCAAACAGCTTCATTGAACATGTGCTACCAAGTATTTTGTCACTGCAAAGAGAGTGGTTATACCATTACACAAATCTAATAGGCATGCGCTGACAGTACTATAAAGTGGATAGTTTTAGAATAGTTTTCTACCTGGTCATTTTATTGAGCTGTAAGCACTTACAAAGTATGACAACCATTGCTCTTGCTTTCGAGAGCTCTTCTCTTGGTATATTTTCAATGAACAGATTTTGGTGTGCTTTGTTGTGCTACAGCTTGTAACTTCAATTGATTTCTCAGTTTCAAAACTACTTCACACTCTACTCTTTATGTTGAATCATTTACATGTTCAAAATATGAGTCAATGTTGCAGTTCTAAATGCATTACAGTCGTAATACTTAAGTTAGATATGGGTTATATTTTCATTTGCATTGTAAACAAGTTGGGATGGTGTATTATACTCAGAGATGGAGATCCTAAATCACCACTTACTTCTAAAATTTACAGCTCCAATTTTTGTTTCATTTCAGTCCTTTAAGCCTATAAAACCATGAAACTTCTGAACAAAACAAATAAGGATATGCTACATGGTGTTAAAGTGTTACTTAAAATACAAAATCATTCTGAGAATGAATTAACAAAAAAAATATATAAAAAAGGGGGAATTGCTAGATTATATTTGCAGTCCTAGGGCAACCATGTTCAAATGATAAAATCTCACCTGGGTCCCCACTGTTTAGATCTGCCATTTAGCAAGAAAATCTATTCCAAGTAAGATGCCACTTTTAAAGTGGGAAAAAATGCTGTTTCATTCCCTGTCTAAGATGCTGAAAAAGGTACAAAATTTTGTAACTTGTGCAGCTAACAATTTGCAAACTCGCATGGCCTTCATCCAAACGATTGAACATTGAATTCACCTATGCATATATAAAGTACTGACTGTTTAATAAGACGTTTCTGCAGAACAACTACTTCTTAAAATAAAACAGGTGTTCTTGCTAATCTTAAAAAAGCAAAGCTGATAAAGTTGAATGTGGAACACTGTCAATTGTGTTAAATAACTTCTACATGTAATACCACTAGAGCAAGAACAGAACATATTTTTGGACACTCTGGTTCGCTGTCACGTATATTTCAACTTACGATTTAAAGCAGGCAGTGAAAACTGAATCAATTACAACTGAAGTAACGAAAATCAAGCATACCACAAATAAGCGTTTTCCTAAAAAAACAAGGCGTTAAGCAGATGGAATGCACGTTTTACACTTTAAGTCGTTTTAATGGTTCAGAAGCCGTACCAACGAGGTACATCGCAACCTGTTGCTAAACCGCCGGAGGAATAAACTTACTGTTTTACGTTTACCAGTGACCAGAACTTATACATTCCGCCATGTTTTAAGGCCTAAGGAAAAAAAACCCAACTATTAAAACAAAATCATTTTCCCAAAATCCAGTGTCAGTGAACTATGAGTCCGATCAGCTCTGTATCTCAAAAAAACATTCAACCAGTAAGCTTCAAAAGTGTACAACCAGCCTGACACCCTACCTGGGCAATAATGCTACTCTCTCGTAGAGGAAGAGTTAACAAACACTTAACGTGAACAATTTACTCTTTAAAATGTTTCCAGCAGCTAATTTTGACATCATTCTCCGCCCATGCTCCTCTCTGTCCGCCCGGTTAGACCTCCGATTACTCAACTTCTTCGTGGCCTAGTACTGCTCAACTGATCCCCGGTCTTTCCTGAGCCAGTCCTGCCAATAGGCACCTCACCTGTATGACCTCATTGACCTCCCTGATGCACTCCACCATGTGCTGAAGAATCTGTTCTGCAGTTAAAACTTCAAAGCGATAATCCTCTTCTTCATGGCCAGGCCCCAGACCGCTGCCTCCCGTCTCTCCACACACGTCCCGCTCGCCGCCGGCCTCGGCAGGATCGACCAGCTCCACCTCCTCGAGCTCCAGGGTGTCGTCTTCGGGCTCCTCTTCGGCACTGTCTTCGCTACATTCCTCCTCGTCGTCAAATTCATAATTGTAACCCTCGTCCGAGTCCATTATCATATAATGGTCGGATTCCGGGGAGTGAAAAAGCGTTCAGATAGCTCTCTCTCTCTGTATTTTTTAAAACCCACACTGCTTTTTTATTTTTCAGCCGCAGAGAAAATATCAACACAAGCACCGCCGCAGCTGAACCAACAAAGAGACACGGCGTCACACGTTGACGCGAGGCTTGCGTCACGCAGAGTAACAAACAGCTCCTCTCAAGCTTCGTCACGAGTGTCAATAAAGTCGATTGAAAAAGACCCGGGATTTGACGTCAGGCAACGGGCATATAGGCTGAGGCAGCCATATTTAGTGTGGCAAAGCAAATGGCTTTGGGGGTGGAAACTTACAAGTAATGTACGGTATTAGATGTTACTAGCAAAGTTTATTGCGCATTGTATGATATTCATTGTTATGCCTGCCTGTTTAAATGACATTTTTCTGATGAAACTGTCACTTCATTAATTTAATTAAACTAATCTGTTCAAACAATTGCAAGTTTTTAATTTTTTTCTAATTGAAAAATAGTTTTTTCCATAACTAAAAATCAATATTTTTTGATTTTGCAACAACAGAAAACAATGCTAAATGTTAAGGTATAACACTATAACTCCATTAACTTTTTTTAGTTAATTGGGGGAACTTGTTAGGAATGTAAAATAGCAAATATTATACTATTATTTAAAAAGGTTGATCAGGCAGATGCATGTAACTATAGACCAGTAAGCTTAATGTGAATCAGAAGTAAATTAATTGAAGCAATTACTTAGGAAAATGTTGGTAAACAGTTAACATGTGTTCAGACAAGGGAGGTTGTATTTTTCCTTCTTTTGCTTCTTCCTCTTCATCTTTTCCCATTTCTTTGTGGGATTGATGTGAGTGATCAACCTTCTCCATACAGCTCAGTCCTGCACCTCCTCACCAGTCAAGCCCTTTTCCTCCAGATCTTCTTTTACTTTATCCATCCATCTCTACTTTGCCCTCCTTCTCTTTCTCTTCCTCTGAACCTCCATTCCCATCACTCTTTTGCTCACATATTCATCGTCTCTCCTCATCACGTCCAACCTACTTTCCTGTACTTTCTTAGATATCTCTGCCACTTTTGTTGTGCCTCTGACTATTGCATTTCTTATTCTGTAACTCCACACATATATCTCATCATTTCCATTTCTGCCACATCTAATTTCTTCTCTTGTACTCCCTTTACTGCCCATGTCTCAGCTCCATTCATCGTTGCTAGTTTAAGCACTGTCTTATAAACCTTACCTTTAACCTTCATCTTAATTCTTTGATCACACAATACTCCTGATACCATCTTCAAATTGTTCCATCCACACTGGACTCTATGGGTTATATCTGCACCTAATTATCCATCTTGGGCTACTGCTGATCCTAGATATTTAATTTTATCCATTTTTATTAATAGCTGTTCCTCCTCTCTAACAACTTCTGAATCCTGATCATTGTTAAACCTCATATATTCTGTGTTCTTTCTATTTATCTTTAGTTCTCTATCTGCCAAAGACATTCTCCAGTCTTCGAACTTCCTCTCCACTTCATGTTTTTTTTTTCTGGTGTTACACAACACAATGTCATCAGCAAAAACCATGGACCAAAGGAATTGGTCTTTTATCCTTTGACTCGACACATTTATGACCAGATCAAAAAGATAAGGACTTAAAGAAGGTCCCTGGTGCAGACCTACTCTAACTGGGATCTTGTCTGTTACCACAACATTGCTTTTAAACTGAGTTTTCACTCCCTCATGCATACCCTGGACAATCCTCACATACTTCTCTTGTACTCCTTTCTCTCTCAAGTCCTGTTTTTTCTAGTGTCCTGGAATTCAATGAGGAAGCAACAAAAGCATAAATTCAGAGAGATGAAAATAATATTATTTATCTTGTTTTTCAGAAGGTATTTGATAAGATCCCACATGAGAGGTTGGGCATCAAACTAAAAGAAGTGGGAGATCAGAGTGTAGTGTTTAGATGGGTGCAAAATTGGCTACAGCACAAGAAACAAAGGTTAATGGTGTGAGGCACATTACCGGAATTAGGTGATGTTAAAAGTGGTGTCCCTTAGAGGTCAGTGCTGGGGCCATTGCTGTTTTTAGCAATTGTAAATGATCTGGACAGGATTATAAATACAAAAGCTGGTTAAGTTTGCAGATGATACCAAGCTAGGTGGAAGGGTAATGTAGAATGAGCAAGATTGTTACAAATTAATTTAGATAGCATAAGGCTTTGGCAGATTTGTAGCAGGTGAAATTTGATATAAGTAAATGTAAAGTATTACACATAGGAAGTAAAAATGATAGATTTGAATACACAATGGTGGTGGTGGTCAGAAACCTGAAAGTACCTCTTAGAAAAGAACCTGTGAGTTATAGTGGACTCATCTACATCAAAAAAGTGAGAAACAATCAAGAAAGCCATAAAAGGATTTAGGTTGTATATCACGAAATGTGGAGTACTTATGATGTATGATAATGAAGTATGATTATGCAGCTGGAAATTGAAGGTGTGATGATGAATGTTGTTAGTGCATATACCCCGCAAGTTGGGTGTGCGATGAATCTAAAGGAAATTGAAGACTGCAAAGTGGTGGCAGGGGAAAGTGTAGTTAAGCAGAATAGGATGGTGGTCTGTAGGATGACGTTGGAGATCAAGAAGAGGAAGAGAGTGAGGGCAAAGCCAAGGATCAAATGGTGGAAGTTTGAGTTTAGGGAGGAGGTTAGACAGGCACTGGGTGGCAGTGAAGAGTTCAGCAGATGTAGTAAGGGTGACAGCAAGAAGGGTGCTTGATGTGACATCTGGACAGACGAAGGAGGAAAAGAAATCCTGGTGGTGGAATGAGGAAACACAGGAGAGTATACAGAGGCAGGGGATTGCAAAGAAGAAGTGAAATAGTCAGAGAGATGTAGAAAGTAGACAGGATTACAAGGAGATAAGGCGCAAAGTTAAGAGAGAGGTGGTGAAGGCTAAAGAAAAGGCATATGCTGAGTTGTATGAGAGGTTGGACACTAAGGAGGGAGAAAAGGACCTGTACAGATTGGCTAGACAGAGGGACCGAGCTGGGAAAGATGTGCAACAGGTTAGGGTGATTAAGGTTAAAGATGGAAACATACTCACAAGCAAGGAAAGTGTGTTGAGCAGATGGAAAGAGTACTTTGAGAGGTTTATGAATGAAGGAAACGAAAGAGAGAGAATGTTCTCTCACTTCTCAGAAAGTGCAATGGATTAGCAAGGAAGAAGTAAAGACAGCTATGAAGAGACTGAAAAATGGAAAGGCTGTTGGTCTAGATGACATACCTGTGAAAGCATGGAGGTGTTTAAGAGAGATGGCAGTGGAGTTTTTAACCAGATTGTTTAATGGAATCTTGGAAAGTGAGAGGATGCCTGAGGGGTGCCGGTATTTAAGAATAAGGAGGATGTGCAGGACTGTAGTAACTACAGGGGGGATTAAATTGAGGAGCCACAGCATGAAGTTATGGGAAAGAGTAGTGGAAGCTAGGTTAAGAAGTGAGATGATGATTAGTGAGCAACAGTATGGTTTCATGCCAAGAAAGAACACCACAGATGTGATGTTTGCTCTGAGGATGTTGATAGAGAAGTATAGAGAAGGCCAGAAGGAGTTGTATTGCGTCTTTGTGGACCTGGAGAAAGCATATGACAGGGTGCCTCAAGAGGAGCTGTGGTATTGTATGAGGAATTTGGGAGTAGCAGAAAAGTATGTAAGAGTTGTACAGGATATTTACGAGTGAAGTGTGACAGTGGTGAGGTCTGTGGTAAAAGTGACAGATGCATTCAAGTTGGAGGTGGGATTACATCAGGGATCGGCTCTGGGCCCTTTCTTATTTGCAATGGTGATGGACAGGTTCACAGACGAGATTAGACAGAAGTCCCAGTGGACTATAATGTTTGCTGATGATATTTGTGATCTGTAGCGATAGTAGGGAGCAGGTTGAGGAGACCCTTGAGAGTTGGAGATATGCTGTAGAGAGGAGAGGAATGAAGGTCAGTAGGAACAAGACAGAATACATGTGTGTAAATGAGAGGGAGGTCAGTGGAATGGTGAGAATGCAGGGAGTAGAGTTGGCAAAGGTGGATGAGTTTGAATACTTGGGATCAACAGTACAGAGTAATGGGGATTGCGGAAGAGAGATGAAGAAGAGAGTGCAGGCAGGGTGGAATGGGTGGAGAAGAGTGTCAGGAGTAATTTGTGACAGACAGGTATCAGCAAGAGTGAAACGGAAGGTCTGCAGGATGGTAGTGAGACCAGCTATGTTATATGGGTTGGAGATGATGGCACTGACCAGAAAGCAGGAGACAGAGGTGGAGGTAGCAGAGTTAAAGATGCTAAGATTTGCACTGGGTGTGAAGAGCATGGACAGTTTTAGAAATGAGTACATTAGAGGTTTGGCTCAAGTTGGACGGTTAGGAGTCAAAGAGGCGAGATTGCATTGGTTTGGTCATGTGCAGAGGAGAGTTGCTGAGTATATTGGGAAAATGATGTTAAGGATAGAGTTGCCAGGTAAGAGGAAAAGAGGAAGGTGTATAGATGTGGCGAGAGAGGACATGCAGGTGATGGGTGTAACAGAAAAAGATGCAGAGGACAGGAAGATATGGAAGAAGATGATCCGCTGTAGCAACCCCTAACGGAAGTAGCCGAAAGAAGAAGAAGAAGAAAAAGATCATGAAGTGTGGAGTACAAATCAAGGAAAGTTATGCTTAAGTTAAATAACACACTAGAGATGCATCAACCGGTGTAGTGTGTGCAGTTGTGGTACCTATATTACAAAAAAGATGTAACAGATTAATATACATTCTGTAAAAAGACCATGGCAACATGGTTGGAAACTTGTTAAGGGCAGGTTTTGCACACAAGCTAGAAAGTTTTTCTATGTACGAAGAATCATGGGCCTCAATTATGAAGTATTGTGGTATAAAGGAGGACTTTATGGACCTTTAAATCTAAATCTGATGTCATTATGGAAAATCTAGGTGAATAAGATTAATGAACTTCTTGAGCTGAATAGCCTATTTTCGTCACAATTGTTCTAACGTTCTGATGAAAGACTATTTGGGTTTTTCATGATTGGAAAATTACAAGAACAAAAGAAAGCCCTAGGAAACGAAGAGGGAAAAAATCATTTATCAAAAACATAGAAAGAACACCAGAAATGTTAACATAACCAAAATACCAAAGCCCAATACTCTGTCGTCTATGTTCACTTTTATTTGTGTGTTTTTATACATGGGAAATTTAATTCTGAACACAGTTTTCACATTTGGTTTTATTGTGTTGGTATTGTTTTTCTTTACCATCTTATTTTTTTATTAACTTGACCTCAAGTTGTTAGCATGCAGCCACCTTCCATTGCCAGATTCAGCAACATCACTTATAGTTCTAATATAAATATGGCTGTGTGCAGTAGGTTCAGTATCCCTTGATGGATATTCCTTACAATGAAATTGTTACTGTTAGCTTTTTTTCCTAGTAGGTCCCACTGTTGAGTTTCTCTGGCTTTAACTTTAGTTCTGTCTCTAGACCAACATCCTTGTCCTTGTCCTTGCCCTTTGGTTTTGCTCATTTTGATTTTCTGTCTACCTCTGGCTTTTCCCTTGTAGGAACAAGAGAATATATAAATATGTAACAGACCAATCATATACTTGATCATTAATATTTCTGCAGCACCCTTTAAATGTTGTATACTCTGTTAATCTAGCAGTTCCTTCCATTGGACAGAAGTTACTGTCTTAACTTGACAAAGATGAAGAAAAGTCACTCCGAAAACAGAGTTGAGCTGAAATCAAACACTTGTCACCATTCCTCCAAAGGGGGTGTATTCCATCCTTTTTCTGACCCAGATCCACAATAAAAGCAGATGTCCAACATCTTTTACAATCTTGCAATCTCCTCTCTCCACAGTGACTTGAATTTACATGGTATGTAAATAAATGCCAACACCTGGACCGGGCTGCAATATACTTCTGGTATATATCTTGTGGTACCTTCCACCAGCTTTTTTTTATTTCTTGGATTCTTTTGTTCCCCTTTTAGGAATGTATCAGTGCCTCCTGTCTTAACTATTATTTAATTTGTTGTTTTTTGTTTGCTTTGTGCTAACACCACAAGCAGATTTTCCAAAATATCCAGAATCCTGGACACCAATATTACAGTAATGACATCTTTTATATTGCTACAGGAATCAAATCATATGTTGCAGCTTAGGGCAGTCATGAGGTAATAAACGTTGTTACAAACAACAAAATGACCTTGACTACACAAAATGTTGGTAACCACATAAGTCAACATGGCAGTGCAAAAATGACAACCTACAGAAATATAAAATAATAACAATGTTCTCATGAAATAAAAAATGCAAAATATGTGCAGCACCTTCTAGAATCCCAAAATAATGTCAGTTATAAAAGTGGAGATTTAATCTGGGCATGGTGAAAAATGTGAAGGTGATATCTGAAGCTGGATGTGTATCCTTTAGTTGTAGAAGATCTTTCAATTGGAAGAATAAAGAAAGGAAACAGTATGTAAAGAGACTGAAGGTCTGGAAATTGAAGAAAAAAAAGTAAATTTGCTAAAGCATCAGTTGTGAATAGCAAGTGGGAAGAGAGGAAAAATATCTAATTGAAGTCAACAGAAGAAGTCTGTAGTTTGGAAAAAAAGACGGCCACGATGCAAGGAAACTTGGTGATGGAATGCTGAGGTAAGGATGACAGAAGTACACAGAGAGGTGGCTGAATGAGTACACTTTTGAGCTGGATAAGGCCATGTTTATTATAAAGTGAAATAGAGTGTATTTTCTATTGGGTATCTTCCATTCACTATCTAAAAATCCCACTGAACAGTGTATTTCCCAGCTGTGTCTTCGATTATGTGGTGGCCTATCCTTTTGAAAGCACTGAAATAAGTTGGAGATAAAATCCAGATACAGTATTCAACATGGCTAAGAATACTGCCATAGTTCACTCCACCTGCTCTTGAGATCAAGTAGTATATGAAGGACCATAATGGAAACCACAAGGAACTCTGGATACCTCAAAGTCTACAGAGGGAAGTTTTTCCTATGAAGCTTGCTAAACTGGAAAGGGAGAAATTATTCCCCAGTGTTAAGGGAAAAACAAAGTGTTTGATTATTATTATATGTAGCAAAATACCATTTGTTAGATTTATAAAACTTGCATATGCACAAAAAGAGGCCTGAAATATGTATATACAGTACAACATTACACATAAAACTCAGGATTTATAAATGAAAACTTTGACTGGAGAAATTGCGTGAACTTAGGGCAACACTCACCCATTCATGTATATCTTTTACAAGAAAGTGGGAAATGACGGCAGTATTTATTAAATGATGATAACTGATTTAGGAGCTGATTTAGGTTCCCAAAACTATTTGGTTTTCCTAACATAATCGGAGTAACTGACAGTACTCATAGCAAAAAGTGCACCTAACAAGAATGATGCTGATTTTGAGCAGGGACATTCGATTAACACACAAATCATCTGCTATGCCAAAATGAGACAACAAATGCCATGCCCCGATGTCCTGGGTCAATCCATGACTAATTTATTTTGAGGCAAAGCAGCGTTGGAGGGTGACTTACTCACTATGCTGCAAGTGATGGTTGACTTGTTTGTAAGGTAACTGGCTGAAACCACAGTTTGTAATATGTTTTGCACCACTCATTGTAGCAGAAATCATGTCATTACATGTGCCAGGTGATACTGGCCACCTGCTCAGGCGCTGACATCTGAACCTGTGTTTCAATGTTACGTAGAGCATACCATAGGATTCCTCAGATGTAGGCAAAATGCAGGTGGCAGTATCTGGATGTATCAGATAGGAGACTGTTCTACCAGCAGCATTGTGATTACAGCAGTATCAGGCTAATTAGCATAGTCCAGATATGGTTGTTTCAGGATGTCAATTGGGCACATTCACATACACACATTTACAAAAATAATTGTAATTTATAAAGGAAAATTGAGCAAAAAAGTGCATACACCAGATTTTATAATTCAGATCAAAGTTATGTAAATGAGGTCCCAAAAGATGGAAACAACACATGCTTGGGGGCGAGAAACAAAATCATAACCAGGAAGTCAAAACTGGCCTAATATGCACAAATCCAGGTATAAGACAAAGGTCAAAAGTAAAGGATGTAAGCAAGGGTCTGGAAAACAAAAATTGACCTAGCATTAGGGCCTACTTGGAAGCAACCTAAATACACTATGCTGAGCATTGTTTCATCCACCAAGGAACAGTGAATACTGAAACCATTGCATATTTATAGCTTTACCACTACAGTATCATCAAGGTCACTTGACACACCCAACTGACTCACTTAAAAATTAAAAGCAATATGTTAACCAAAATCTGCTTTTCAGAATAAGAAGAAAATCAAAAATAAACAAAGGAAACATGATTTGCAAGTCCAATAATCCCAAAAAAAAAAAAACATAAAATGTATTATTATTATTATTACACCTAAAAAGTCTTTAGGTTGTCAGTGAATGGATCCTTTCATGTGATCTGAAGATCAGATTAAAGGGAAGCCAAGACAGAATATAATAAGTTCACATCCAGCCAGAGAAACTGGATGAATTCTGCTTGTTGCAACAACAAATATAACTAAGGGCAGGATGTCTCTATCCTTGCTAACTAGAACTGAAAAACCATTGAAATAAAAAGGAGAACAGCACTGCATGTCAGACTGTACTGATAGAAAGAGACCACCTCTGACTACTGGCTGTTACTAAACACATCGCCATATACAGGGTTGGATAAATTCATCCTGAGTAGTATCCCATCTTCTAGATGTGTCCTCCTCAATCAAAATATATTGAGGGAATGCTAAGAGAAGTTAGCAAAGTTTCTTACCTTTATACTGTATAACAAAATAAGTTACATTTAAGGTACAGAATACAAAGACTTTGTCAATGCACAAATCAGAAAAGGTCACAATACCAATTGCACTGCATAAATTAAATGTTGCTTACTTTGGAGATTGTGATAATATAGCAATTGTCATCTCAGGGTGTAACATCTCAGGCTTGAAGTGTCTCCTGCATTGGTATAATAATGTAGTCTGTGTTAGTGCTGAAGCACAAGATTTCAATTCAGTTATTAATACAGCTAACAACAACAACAACAATGTATTTCTTGTACAACCCAAAATCACACAAGGAATTTCTCAATAGGCTTTAACAGGCCTTGTTTTTTGACACACACACACATTCACAGTAGGGCCAGTTTAGCAATGCCAATTCTCCCAACCTTCATGTCCTTGCATTGATTGAGGAGACTAGACTGCACCTGCAAGCTCAATGTAGGTAACACCCCGGACTTCAACTCAGGTCTTCTAACTGTGAAGATGCAGTGCTACCACTGCACCACTGTGCCACCTTCTAATAGATTGTATTGTCTTCTAATAAACTAGGGGGCTCTGCCCCCTGCTCGCTTCACTTGCCCACCCCCGGGTTTGGTTTATCGGATATACAATTTAAAGAGATTGTTATTTTTATGGGAATTGTTACATATGCATTATTTTCACTTTTACTTTAAAACTTTTGTAAAAACAATACTTGTCCTTTAACCGCGTGGTTAAATCTTTCTCGCAGGACGTATAATGCTGCTCGTGTTGTGAAAAGAGGGTGGCTGAATGTACACTAAGGAGATGCCATTGGATCATCTGCAGTCTTTCTGCTGCTGCTGCTTACGAGCTGCGTGTTCTTTAAGTCGTGCTGCACATCGATCATTTAAAAGCCTGTAACGCAGCTGTCCTTTTGCCACTGTGTCTCTGCCACTCACATTGTGAAGGGGGGACTGAACACACGCTAAGGAGCTGCAGTCGGATCATCTGCTGGTTGTTGCTGCTGGCGAGCTGTGTATTCTGCTTGTCGTGCTGCACATCGATCATTTCAAAACCTGTACAGCAGCTGTCCTTTTGCCGCTTTGCATCTCTGGCGCTGGTGTTGTGAAGGGAGGCGGGGCTAAACACATATTAGGAAGAAGCGGATGGATCATCTCCTGGCTTCATGCTGCTGTTGCTGTCAAGCTGCGTGTTCTGCTTGTCGCTTGTCATTGTTTTAAGAGCTGGGAGCACATAAAGTGTGCCTGCCAAAAGCATTCCAACAACTGCTTGGTTAGATGTTCGTGAACTTGTTTTAAATGTTGTCTCACTGCCTTGTCTCACGTGACGTTAAAGTGTCTCTCACGAGACGTCAAATTGTCTTCCAATAAGATCACGTCTCGTGTCCCTCCCAGGATTTTTTTTATAATAGAGAGATATATATTTAAGGGCGGCACGGTGGCGCATTGGTAGCACTGCTGAATTGCAGTTAGGAGACCCGGGTTCACTTCCCGGGTCCTCCCTGCATGGAGTTTGCATGTTCTCCCTGTGTCTGCATGGGGGTGCTCCGGTTTCCTCCCACAGTCCAAAGACATGCAGGCTAGGTGAATTGGCAATTCTAAATTGGCCCTAGTGTGTGCTTGGTGTTTGTGTGTGTCCTGCGGTGGGTTGGCACCCTGCCTGGGATTGGTTCCTGCCTTGTTGGCTGGGATTGGCTGCAGCAGACCCCTGTGGCCCTGTGTTCGGATTCAGCGGGTTGGAAAATGGATGGATATATATTTATAACTGATAGTAAACTGGAAATTAAGAAGTGCCTTTTTTATTTATGAAGAATTATTTTTTAACCTACACCCTTTTGATTTTCTAAATGAATAACGTTACAGTTGTATTTACTGTAGCTTTTTAACATAGCAATGTACACAGCGATGTAACACAGCAATGTACACACACAGCACACAGTAATGCAATGTACTGAAAAAAGAAAATTTGGGAGGATATTCATTTTAATAATGTTAATTCTCCAGGCTAATGTAAAATATGGACATAACCAGTTCATAACATCTTGTTTATTATTTTATATTAGGATTATGAAATTTAATTTGATTTGGTCTATTAAGTCTTCATAAAATTATCATTGCCATGTAAGTGAACTGTTTAAGACACTTAAAGTATACTGATCAGATCTAAGCTAGTGTGCAAGGCTGTCTTCAAGAAAAAATACACTGTACTCTAATCCAAAATCATTTTTAACCCTGGGATTTTATAGAACTTCTCCAATATGTTTAGTAAACTTACATTTGATTTTTGTGTTACCTCATATGTATAAAAATTCAAATAATTTGGGCTGGTAGATTATATAGGATTTCAAATAAATTGGTCTATTGCTTTATTGACTGTTGTATGGTTCCTGTCTGATAAATTAAAGTAAGTCTCACAGCTATTGATGGTCACTATGCTGGTAGTCATATAGTTTCACCCTGGTGGCAGTGCCCTCTGTTGTTTCTCATTCTAAGCAGCAGGCAGAGACCATCCATTATTTATGCATTCAAATAACAGATTGTATTGCTGGGGACTTCACATTTATTAGCTAACATTCAATCCATATTAGTGCCCTCATTGGACTGTGTTACTTTATAGTAACTGAACCAACATTAATAGGGAACCTGATGAGAGATTAAAGTCTAGAGACAGTTAGCTACTAAAATATTTTGTTTCTGTTGTTACTTCTTATTCAATGCAGTTGTTGTGCTAAATATACAAAATGGATTTCTGGTTTGTTGCAATCCTCATCAAAGCTGCTTACAGCCTACTAGCCACTGATCCTTTCTAAAACTTCTGTCCATTTCAGTGTCATGGGGAGCCAGTGCATATCTTGAATGCATAAGATGCAATAGGGGACCCATGTTTTGGTGGGCATGCAACCAGTTTGTTTCTATTAATTTTCACATAATGTTATGGCTTCTACAGTTATTAGTATTCAAAGTTAAAGAGAGTAAACAATTAAATCAGTTAAAGGGAATAGTGATCATTATTTTAAGGACCTAACATTTTGCTATTCAAAAAAGTAGCTTATGAGAAATTTGTCATGACTCAGCCTTTGTCGATTTTTGTAAAGCATTCGACTCGGTTGATCAGGCTAACCTGTGGAACACCTGAGACTTTGCAGGATCCGCCCGAAGTTGCTAAATGTCATGGCTGGCCTGTACACTGGTATTGTGAGTGCTGTGCAGAGTGGAGGCAGAACCTTTGCATTTTTCCCAGTTGATTCTGGGGTTCATCAGGGGTGTGTTCTTGTTCCTATCCTGTTTAATGCTCGCAGGAACTGGGTGTTGGGTAAGGTTGTGAGGTCCAGTGACTGTGGGGCATCTGTTGGTGAAAAATGATTCACTGATCTTGACTTCGTTGACGATGCTGTGATCTTTATGAAATCAATGGAGGCTTTGATTAGGGCTCTCGAGAGACTGAGTGAGGAATCTGAGTTTTTGAGCTTGCGAGTGTACTGAATAAAAATCAAGGTCCAGGCCTATAATGACCTCTTGGGCACAGCTATTAGCAGTGTGTCTGTCTGTGGAGAGAGTGTCAACCTTGTCGAGAGGTTTACTTACCTCAGCAGCAACAGTTAAATCTCTGGTGATTCTTCCTATGATGTAAGTAGATGGACTGGGAGAGCATGGGGATCATAAGGTCGCTGGAAAGAGGTGTTTGGTGCTCTTGATATCTCTGTAAAAGGACGAAGGTCCAAGTTTTTAGAGTCGTGGTGCTCTGTGTTTTGCTATATGGTTTTGAGACATGGATGATATCCAGTGACCTGAGATGAGGCCTAGACTCCTTCTGTACTGTGTCTCTTTGGAGAATCCTTAAGTACTGCTGGTTTGATTTTGTGTTGAACAAGCAGATGCTCACAGAGTCCCAAATGTGGTGCAGTACCTGTATTGTGAGGGAGTGTTAGTTACAGCAATATGGCCATGTGGCACGATTCCCTGAGGGCGATCTGGCGCACACAATTCTCATTGCTGAGGACCTGAGTGGCTGGACTAGGCCAAGGGGACATTCATGTAACACCTGGCTGCAGTAGATAGATGGTCATTTCTGGAGGGTTGGACTTTACTGCATGCCTGCCTTAGGGATTTCCAGCTGGGATCCTCAGCTGTTTTGTCATATGTTGGGTGTGTCAACATGTTGTACCAGTGCGTGTTCTCCTACATGACCTGACCTGACCTGACCCATGATCTTAGCCAGGGTTCCTCCACTGGCTAATGTTACGTTTTGATGTTTGAAGTCTTTTTTGTTAATTTTTAGTCTTTCTGTGTGTATTGGATTTATTTGTGTTTGTCATTGCTTGTGTTGAAGTTTCAATACCTCAGCAATTTTCTATGTGTTTTGTGGGTAGTCCCCCAGGGAGAAGAGCTTCCTGCAAATCACCGCCAGGAACTGCCCTGGTTCTTGTTGGACATTTCGAATGTGCTAGGGAGTTTTGGTGAGTTCTTGTCTTCTGCTGTTCTTTTGTGAATATCTGGATTTTCTGCCCTCATTTGCTGTGTTTTGACCATTCCCTGGATTTGTGATTTGAGACTTATTTTGCTTGGATTGCCTTGTGTTTTAGATGACTTTTTGCCATTGTGATCTTTGGAGCTTCACAGTATTACAGAGCATCCTTTGTTGGAATTAAACCTTTTTATTTTGATAAAGTTTCTGTGTTTGTATTTCCCTATTTATCTAGTCTGCGTTTGGTGCCAATGCCCCTACTCTTTTTCATATTTTTCTAATAATATATAAACTCTTTAAAAAGCTGTTGAGTCATTAGTTTCTGATTTTATTTCATAACCTCAGCAAATAGCTGAAATATGAAGTCTTTAAATGCTTACATTACTTGGCTAATTTTTCTGATAAAAGATCACATTTTTTGGTACCAAGTGTGACATTACTTCTGATCTATCTGTTTACTGAGGCTGATTTTTACATTACAGATCCATAGTGAGTGGGGTCTGTCTTGTCTTTCAGAGGACATTCTCACACAAATACACTGACACTTGCTTATTGTGGACTAATTTACACATTACTTGACTTAGTTGAAGGGGATATCACACGTGACAGCTGCAGTTACTGATCTTGCTACCTGAGCATGTCAAATTACATGACTAGAAATTAATAGGGATGATGCACCACACAACTTCATGACAACTTTTAAGCACAGGTTCACATTTCCAATTAGAAATCCTCCCCTTTTTCTCACAGCCAACTGCCTGACTGTGCCGGTGCTATGCAAATGCTTTCTATGTATGGTGAGTTCACCTGCAATCTCTGCCCAATTTTTTTGCTTCAATTTTGTCATGGTACTTAAAACACAAGACATCAGACAGACAATCCTCTCTTCTGGTTGCAAGGTACAAAACACGCCCTTCCCCTGTTTGCATGCATTGTAGTTCAGGCTGAACGCCCATTGGTTGTCAGCTCTCACATACAGTACACAGAGCATGAATTTATGACTCAAGATAAAATCAAACCTTTTGACTTAATTACAGCAAGTTGCAGACTAGTTGGCCTGAGTCATTGGAGATGTCAGACTGTCCGACTGCTAGTCATGGGAGTGTGTTATGACTGCCCTCAATCTGTAAAATTATGCACATAAAATCTATAATTGTATATTTCTGGAAGGATTGTGTTGTGTGACATGGTCATCAGAGCCACCAATTAACAGAATATGCACATGCACTCACACCAGTTGTGTGTGAGAGAGAGGATAATCCATATAAATGTATGCAATAAAGGACATGCACCAAGAGCCATAAAGGGTTGCGTAGGTCTCAGGGTAGTATAACTTCAGATAGTTACCAACAAGCTGTAGTGGGCTGGTGCCCTGCCCGGGGTTTGTTTCCTGCCTTGCGCCCTGTGTTGGCTGGGATTGGCTCCAGCAGACCCCCATGACCCTGTAGTTAGGATATAGCGGGTTGGATAATGGGTGGATAGTTACTCATAGGTGTATTTGGGGTGGAGGAAAATTCAGATTTAAACTCCATGAAATATATTTTATGACAGTTCCAAAGGGTCACTCATAGATGGAACTGTGATTCATGTACTTTGCCAAACCTTCCCCACCCTAAAGTAATTCCCAACTACACCCCTGTAGCATCCCATGTCCATGTTAGGTTTGCAGGCTTTCTTAACCTGGAAATAAATGGTGCTTCAGCCATTGCAGGAGTCTGCTTACAGCTGAAAGATGATTTAAGGTGAAAACAAACTGACAAAGAGACAAAGAGAGACCAGAAGTCAGAGCAACATTTAAGATTTGAGAGTTAGAGAGAGTGTTTGTTGGTATCAGGAAGATATACAGTGGAATAGCCACTCTATGTGTGGCTATTTCAATACTCTGCAAAACCCAAACCAAGTGGGGTCTACTGGCATGTATACTGTATTCACATGCTCTCTGGCTGTTTAGAGCTCTGAGTTGTGACGCTTCACCTTCCAACTTCAGTGCGTTCACATGGGCTATTTGGAGAAACAACAGGTCGCTGTTAATTTGTTACATGGTCTGCAAAAAAAAAAAAAGCAAATTAAACATAAATGACATTTTCTGTGAAAATAAACAGCTAAATAAATGTATTGAATGTATATCACTTTGCTTCAAATGCAATTCGATGAATAAATGGCATTTCGGGCTGACCAGATTATATATTTTATTTAAAACAATTGACTAAGGTGAAAAGTCAGTGTTATGTAACAACTTGTACAATGTGGGTAGCTTTATTTTGTTCACATTGTGTGACTTGTATTTTTGAGTTGGTAGAGCATTCATGTGGAATTTATGACTTGACAACTCAGATTTACCGTCTGTCCAAGAGCATGTAAATGCAGCCTTAGATTCTTTTCTCCTCACTCATTTCATGTTTAAATAAAATGTTATTTTTTTAGGGCAGCCTGGAGGTGTTGTGCTGGCCTCCTGTCTGTCCTCCACAGTCTCTCTATCTCTTTCTCTTTGACTTTGTCTCTGTGTTTCTTGACTGAATGAATGTCTCTGAGTTTTACCTTTAAATGCAAGTACCATAGCAAGAAATGCTGTGTATAAAAAATCACTCAAGAGTGTGTGAAGGGTTGTGAGGAGCATGTTTGATTGTTACTTGCAACAGTTGGCTGACTGACCATTTGGTAAAAGGGGAATGCCTGGGAGGTGCCAAGGGCTAAAGCCTGGCTGCCAGTAATCAGGAATGATAAATGGCTGAAATCTTAAAGGACAGGGAGTGCTGATGAGCCAAAATTAAGTTTACATTAAGAAAAAGGTAAAACAGAACATGGGAGAATATATTACTGGCACATTTTATTCATTGTGCAATATAAAACACTTTAGCTTTCAGCACAAATAGCAAGCTATTTGTTTTATCCATATCTTTATTAATATACAAGAACAAATTTAATGGCTTGTTTCCTTAGTAACTCACTCAGAGCTTATCAAGTGTTGTTCAATTAAATATTTTAATTTTAAGAAAACTAAAAATTTGATGAGAGAAGCTGTAGCTGAATTTTCCAATGTTTCCAAAATTCTGCAGCTACTGGACAGGTTTTGCAGTCCAAGTATGTTTGTTTTTAAAGTTTAAGTGAAGAGTTCACACGAAAATGAAGAGAAAAATTGATAATACACAAAAGAAGCTTCTTGCTTATGATGTTATGTTAATTACATTTCTTTAAGTTACTCTAATTCATTACTGTTTACATTGGATGGATTTAAATTACTGTATATTGTGGCGGATGACCAGGGTCCTTGCCCGGTCCATGGAAGCACCGGGGGAGAGAGTATTTCCAGGACAGTTTCTCCCCCAGGCTGACATAGGGCAGCCCCCTTGGTTTTCAGTGGGCCACGGATCATGAATATGAGAGCTGAACCCTGTTGGGGCCTGTGACCACAGCCAGAGTGCACATGAACATTTCCAGGACCTTATTTGGCCACACTTCCGCCACATCTGGAAGTGTGGCCGGAAGAAGCTTGTTGGGCACATGGAGTTCTTCCGGGTACCCTAAAAAGGGAGCCAGTCACCACCACTCAATGGCCAGAGACGGGAGGAAGAGGACAAAGCCTGAAAAATAGTGGAGGCGGATGGACTGACGGCAAGAAGGGACTGTGAACCTTGTGTGATGATTTGTGCACTGTGCTGTGGGGAGCAGAGTGAAACTCTCCCCAATTGTAAATAAATGTGTGTTGGGTGCTCTGGAAATGCAGCCCTAAACCTGTAGGGAACTTCCACCATGTTTTACTGTCACCTGGAGACATTCATCCATGTACTGTTCTCCAGCACTTTGGCAGACAAACTGCTTTCTGTTCGAAGCAACTATTTCAGGTTCCATAGCACCTACTGCACCTTTCCCATCAAACCCAGTCCTTGTGTTTAGGTGTGTATGTGAGTGGTTTGGCTTTATTTCCCCCTTGAAGGAATGTCTTATTGGTTGTGACTCTTCCATGATTACCATTTCTGATGTAAAACTTCTCCAGACTATAGATGGGTGAACCAGGGTCCCAGTGCCAGTTCTGATCTGATAGCAGTGGTGGACATCTTCTGATTTTAAATGGAAGTATTTGGTATCTGACTACTGTGTTTCCAGTCCTCAGCCTTGCCCATTTGCTTCTGCAGAAGAGCTTGGAGAGCACATCTAGGAACACTTGTCTGATGCAAAACTTTCTGATTGGAAGGTACATTGATGATGACCACCATGTAGCTTATTGCTATGCTCACGTTTGTCATGGTGTAAAATGTGCAGGTTAAGCCTTCACATCTACTGCAACCTCACTTTTTAATGTGGTTGTCCCTTGCCCAATTTCTGCACAGCTGTTTGTTTTAAACACTTTGGTTCACCCTACAAGTGATGTCATAGATTGTTAGCACATTAGATCTGCTCAGTGCCTACAAAAGATCTCATGTTTTTTGACCTGAAGTTAAAGTTCTTTATTATTATGATGGTAACATTAATATATCTTATTGTACTGCTTCAGTTTCTGAGAAGGAATGTTTGAAACTTCAAAATATGCTCTTTTCTATTAACACACTTGTCCAGAATACATACAATTAACAGTATAAGAAAAATATTGTTGTGAACTATCTAAAGTGCTTAAGACTTTCACACAGTACTGTATTATGTACACATGATTGTTCTACTATTTATTAAACATATAATAACATCATTAACTTAATTTATGTCAGTAGCATCTCATCCTGTAACACTTCCCCACCTCTTTGTTTAATTAGGTCCCATCAGTGACCCAGCGCTCTAATTGAAGAATTCACATTAATTTAACAATTCCCTCAGTCTCTGCTCAGAGTCAGAACATTCATCTTGTCAAATCTTTCCTTAAAGCTCATGCTCTGCAGCACAAGGAAAAGCTACAAGTGGGTTTAGACCCACCCAATCGTGAAGGATTAATGTGTACCTGCCTGTGTTGCGAGATACTGCTGTTATAGATGATTAGATCTTGATTGTTCTGATAATCAAGTCCAATTGATTTTGCTGTCTTATGCCTGCTCCCTTATTAACACAGTTTATGTACATTTTCCCAGCTGCTAGCTTAGATGTAACATAGATACTAGTATAGTCATTTGAGACATGGATAGTGAAGCAAAGCTCAAAGAGCAAATGATCAGCGAGAAATTCTAGTTCAAGTAAGAAAGCCCTAATGTCTCTCCCAAGTTCAAGGCGCTAGAGTAATTCTTACCTTATTATGAACTGGAGACACAAACATGACAAAAAGGGGTCTGAGGCAGACAGGAATCTTCTCTGGCCAACCTAGAAGATGCTTAAGTTAAACCAGCTAGGCCCTGAAAACTACTTACTGGCTTCCAGCCTAGCAGGTCCCAAAATGGGCGGCTTGCTTTGAAAGTTCAGAAAGTCTATAAACGATCCTGCTAACACAAAAATGTCTTGTTAGAGAGAGAAACCATAAAACCTCTGACTAGTAGAAACAAGTCCCACAAAGAATCTTTATAAAATATATTAATAATTACAAAAACATAGAAAAATATAAAAAAAACTGCTCAAAAGAACTAAAAGAGGGAAACAGGATTTCTCTGCAAAGGCAATTCAAGGTAAATAAGATCCAGTACAAAATCCACGCGCAAAATCCATCAACAGAAGCGAAAATAAAGAACTAGAAAATATCAAAGAAAAACAATACTTACAAACTCTATAAACAACAACTCACAATGTTCTTCTAGGCTAGAATAGGCCAGAATACAGTGCAGCAATAGTTGCAATTTTCTGTAAAAAATATGCACATTCATCCCCAAGCAAGTCTGAGCAAACCATATTTATGAAAGACTACTATAAAAATTCAACACCAAACCATTACAGTCTATCGTTCCTTATGGCAGGCTCCATTTATAGTCAAGCTATATTCATAACCTTAGTAGTGAAATGAAGAAAGTGTTCAAAGACAAACAGAAAGAATATAATGGACCTGGCCATGTGTAATTCACAGGTGATAGTATGGCGTTTCATTGCATCGGGTCTTTTTACTGATTGAATGACACTCTTTGTTTCAACAATATTACAGATACAACCTGATTTTTTTTTCACCTTTGCTTTTCATGTTGAAAACTGCCCAATTGTTACCTTTTTGGTTGAACTGTCACTTACTAATTTTATTTCCCTACTTGGTTATTGTCAGGTTGCACCGAAACATAAATTCCCATGCCAGTCTAAGTTCCATTTAATAGCATCTTCAAGTACCACTCACCAAAGGTTAAAAAACCATCTGAGCTCAGCGCTTCTTCTCTTCAGATAAATGAAGCATCTTGGAACATTTTCATGAAGCTTTCTGTCAGGTTTACCTAAAGCCGACCTCAAATAGCTGCTCGCACACACCCCTTGCAGGTAGAATGAAGGTATCAAGTATAATAACTGACATGTTTTATACATTAATTTTGGTATAGTTTACCATTTTTTACCATGTAAAGTTGATTTTTAAGGTTTTTCTACGTAAATTGAATCATGTTTAAGAAAGTTTACTTTGATGGTTCTGCGGTGGGCCTGCGCCCTGCCCGGGGTTTGTTCGTGCCTTGCGACCTGTATTGGTTGGGATTGGCTTCAGTAAACCCCCATGACCCTCTATTAGGATATAGCGGGTTGGACAATGACTGACTGACTGACTGACTTTGATTGTTTCCCACCCTTATTTATTTATCAGATTTGAGTTTTTAATGTTTTAAATTTTAAAGCTAATACTAATAACACAATGCTCAGAAGTTCACAAAATTTGGCATTTAGGACTTTGACAGACTTTTGGGAATTCTGAGTTCAATCTATAACTCAGTCTTTCAGATGCAATCTTGCTAGTGTAACCATTTTTAAAATACAACCGAACATTGTGTTTGCATTTGTAAATGCTTCTGTACATTGCTTAGTCGAAGAAAAGTTTGCATCAACACATAAATCCTTTTCAGAGGTTGCTTTCTGTATGACAGTGTTTCCCATCTGGTATTTATAATTGATATTCGTTTTGCCCACGTGTAGCACTTTGCACTTTTCTTTTTCTTCCCAGTTCTGAAGGATGTCCAGGTCTTTTTGAATTCTTTTTGCTGTCTCCTCAGTGTCTGTGGGAGTTATTTTCTTTCTTCGATACATCCTTCATTCAACAGTAATTTGGGCAGTGGAAGAGTGCACAGTGTTAACAGTTGTAGATATTCTTTGGGATATTGTAAGTTGATGTTTATATCTTCTGCACAATCACCACCAACTGTTTCAGCATGATCACTTTCTTTTATATTGTTTTTTTATCAGTATGCTGCTGCTGGAGTAACCTTTATTTATTTATACAGCACGATTTGTTTTTCATGTTATCACAATTGTCATGCCAGTTACACTATGGGATGTGACAATATAAATATGACGTCAGATTCTTTATTTTTTAACCTTCCACAGATACAGTTTGCTTTGTTCAAACCTCTGTTAGTGATAGTTAGTGTTGCTTCAAGCACACCCCAGCATCAGGTTTTGATTTTTGTTCCTGAATCTATTTTTGTCCTTGACTTCAGAGTTTGGTTTCGGTTACCTGAAGCTTTGCTCTGCCGGTTCTGAACTTTTGCCTGTTCCTCACAATTTCACCTCCTGGTTCTAGTTGCAAACTAATCTTTGTAGACCATCTGTCTCGTAACAGAAAGATTCTGTTCCTTAACTTTTATAAATGGCGCCAATTATTTGGGTGGGGATTGAATTAAGATTATGTTAAATTTGATTTGATTGAATGGATTAAATTTAATTAAAATGAATAAAAATGAATAAATAAATAAATTGCGCCAATTAGATGACAGTGCCTTTGGTGGGTGGCTATGTCGCATAGGGTAAATAATAAAAAAAACCTTATAAGAACAGCATCAAACTTTACAAATCATTAACTAAAATAATTACTTAATAATTAATAATGACAAAAGTAATAAAACACAAAATAAATGCAAGCTGGGAAAAATCCCTGTAACACAAGATAGATCTTTAACAAACCCACGAGTCTCATACATATTTTTGTTATAGATTTCTAATGAGTTCAGATGTCCTCACTAAATATGGCTCCTCTTCTCTTTGAAGCACACTTGCATTAACATGTTTTGTGAATGGCCACCTCACTACTTTTTTGATGCTGCCTGTCGTTTTTAATTAAAGTGTTTTTGATTCTGTTATACTCCTCTCCATCTTTAACATCTCTAACATTCAGCAAGATTTTTGTTTCTGCTGTCCCATCAAGTTTATGTACTGTACAGCAACGTTTAATTGCAAGGCTAGCAATTTTTAGTACATTGCTGATTCTCTGTCCAGTTTTATCCTGCTGACCACCATTTTCTTAGTTTTTTAATTGATATCAGAGTCTAATGCATTGGAGAGTGTAATTTGTAATTCCTTTGCTGTTGGGCAGTGGCTGCAGGTTTTAATTCCAACCAATTACATAATTTAATGTCAGTCTTCTAATTAATTGAGCCTTATTTAGTCAAATGATGCACTTTGCTCTGTGTTTGCTGCCTCAGAATTAATAATAATGCAACTTTTATTTCTGTGAAATTCAAACAGTCACTCACTGATGCCATGACATTGTGATGGCGCGTGTAGGCTCCACGCTACCAGGTCCTTCCAGGGAACCCAGAGGAGGACACAACACACAAAGCAAAGGGTAGGTACGTAAAGTGCTTTTATTAAAACTATCCATCCATCCATTTTCTAACCCGCTGAATCCGAATACATGGTCACGGGGGTCTGCTGGAGCCAATCCCAGCCAACACAGGGCACAAGGCAGGAACCAATCCAGGGCAGGGTGCCAACCCACCGAAGTTTATTAAAACTATCAAAAACCAAACAGTGTTCAAAAGTGCAGTGCATTCAATAAATAAATAATAAAATCAAGGTCAAATAAATAATCCTTTAAAAGTGAGGTTAAAACACAGTAAAGGAAGTTGTCTATAAAAACATGAGTCCTGATGCAATACTTTAAAAGCTCACATCTCCTTGGCCTAATCCTAAGAGGGTCCTTGCAGCCAAGGAGGCTGCTAACCGGCAGTTCAGCCAAAATTCTGGGCTACTACTAGGCTCGGGCCCCTGTAGCCATCTCTGGCTCCCGGCAGGCCACCATCCCCGAGCTGCTCTCCCTTTTTATCTGCCTCTGTGGGCGCAGTGTCTCAATCGCACACAGCAGGAAGCAGTTGAGACAGACCGCACCCTCACATGCAGGTGCATCTCACCTCAGTTACCTCACCAATTTCCCGCAGTAGTGTGAGCTCACACACATACAAGGATCGAGTCAGCCAATTGATTGACTATTTATTAAAGCAGGCACCTTTTTCTGAGCCGTGGACATAAACTGCACAGTGGTCACTTCATCTTCAGTCATTTTTTAAGTAAAAACCATCAGCGCCCCCCACCCAGTCCAAATGTATTGCAGATCCCTTCTATTCTAGAAAGCACTGCAATATTCCATAAATCTGGGCCTCTTGATCCTACACCAGCTTTTGAGCGATTTGTCAAATCTACTCATCTCTTCAGTGGTCACTGGACAGGTGCACGACACAGGAACACCTTAACAGAAGACCACTTTATCTTCTTATATAACACGCTACCGTGGCTGTTCGTTTGTCTGTCCAGGATTTTAAATCACCTATAGCTCACAAACAGTTTGACTGATTGACCTGAAATTTGGTACACATATACTATGTAACGTCTATTATCCACTTTCAGGGTGATGATTGACTTCCAAGGTTATTCCTCTTTTTATTTTTATTGTTTTTATTGTAGAATCAACTCTCGGCAGCGGCCAGCAAGGAGGCCGTGTGGCGCATGTGTACGGGTGCTGTTCTCATTCCTACAATCTTCGCCGTCACTTCTCCTACTTATTCAAATCTTATATCGTTCTTGAGGCAGATTGAAAACTTAAGTGCCTGCTTAAGTGACAACTTAAAGAAAACATACTAAGTAATTGCAACACAGGCACTGACTTTTTTTTCAGTTTTAACGCGAAAAGATGCCAACGAAAGAAGAGAAGAAGCTGGTCACTAGGGTGGAGAAAAGAAGAGCTGCTCAGGAAGCAGCAAGTGCATCAACCTTTGAGCAAATGAATGCTAAACATACAGAGAAAGAGGATGTAATTTATAAACGTTCAAGTCAAGTGTATTCACTGCACGTTAGTGTGCTGTTATTGGTCAATAATCAATCAATCAATCAATCAACATTTATTTATATAGCACATATTCATACAAAAAAATGTAGCTCAAAGTGCTTTACAAAATGAATAGAAAAATAGAAGACACAATAAAAAATAAACATAAGTCAACATTAATTAACATAGAATAAGTAAGGTCCGATGGCCAGGGTGGACAGAAAAAACAAAAAAAAAAAAAATAAAATCTGTAGGGGTTCCAGACCACGAGACCGCCCAGTCCCCTCTGGGCAATCTACCTAACATAAGTCAAACAGTCCTCTTTGTATTTAGGGTTTTCATGGAAGGACCTGATGATGATGGTCACGTAGACTTCTGGCTTTCAGTCCATCAATGTTGGAGCATCATGATGCTTTGAGTAGGTGGTGGTGGCACAGGCCGCCACCACAAAAAACCGAAAAAAGAAACAGAAGAGAGAGTTGGGGTCAGTACGGATTTTAGAGCCACTATGAATAGTTATTGTGATGAATTGAACATACAGAGTATCAGGATTAAGTTAAAGTGAAGTTATGAGAAGGCCATGTTAAAGTAATGTGTTTTCAGCAGTGTTTTAAACTGCTCCACTGTATTAACCTGGCAAATTCCTATTGGCAGGCTATTCCAGATTTTAGGTGCATAACAGCAGAAGGCAGCCTCACCACTTCTTTTAAGTTTAGCTTTTGGAATTATAAGGAGACACTCAATTGAAGATCTAAGGTTACGATTTGGAATATAACGTGTCAGGCATTTCCGATATATAAAGATGGAGCGAGATTATTTAAGGCTTTATAAACCATAAGCAGTATTTTAAAGTCAATCCTGAATGACACAGGCAACCAGTGTAGTGACATCAAAACTGGAGAAATGTGTTCGGATTTTCTTTTCCCAGTTAGGATTCTAGCAGCTGCATTCTGCACTCGTTGCAATCGATTGATGTCTTTTTTGGGTAGTCCTGAGAGGAGTGCGTTACAGTAATCTAGTCGACTGAAAACAAAAGCGTGAATTAATTTCTCAGCATCTTTCAATGATATAAGAGGTCTAACTTTTGCTATGTTTCTTAAGTGAAAAAATGCTGTCCTAGTGGTCTGAGGAATATGCGATTTAAAATTCAGATTACGGTCAACGTTTACTTCCGTCTTAACCTTTAATCCTAGTGCATCAAGTTTATTTCTGATAACCTCATTGAATCCATTATTGCAAATTACTAAGATTTCAGTTTTCTCTTTATTTAGTTTGAGAAAATTACTATTCATCCATTCAGAAATACCAGTAAGACATTGTTTTAGTGAATCTAGAGAGTCGGAGTCATCAGGTGCTATTGATAAGTACAGCTGTGTGTCATCAGCATAGCTGTGGTAACTCACGTTGTAACCTGAGATAATCTGACCTAACGGAAGCATGTAGATTGAGAAAAGCAGCGGACCCAGGATAGAGCCTTGTGGAACACCATATCGGATATCATGTGTCTTTGAGATGTGATTACCACAACTCACAAAGAATTTTCTACCTCCTATAATGAAATAGGAGGCAATACAAACGAATATCTGGGACTTCATTGTTCATCCTACACACTACAATACATCTGTCATGAATTCAGGCTGAATTTAATTTAAGAACTTTGGTAGGATGCTGGTATTTACAATAAAAAAATTACTCTGTTTTTATTTTCACCATGATTCAATGTTGTTTTGTCTGGTCAAGACTGCTACATCAGTGGCATTGTTGTAGGGGACTTCTGGGGCTTCAGCCCCGATCTCAGGCATGTAGCCCCTGGTGTTCGAGAGCCTTCCCCGCAACCTGCTCTATAGCCCCTTATCTTCTCTAGGTTAGCCCTTTCTCTCATTTACCATTTTGATAATGGCAACCAACAAAGCAAGAAAACATCAATGGGGCTTCTCCCAGGAAGGTCAACTGCATGAAAAACTACCAAGGGGACCTTGTGAATTACACAAAAGCTGCAATGGAAACCCCCCTTCCAGGTTGTCAAGGAGCTGGGGATAAGCCTCCAGTAAGTGCTTAGGCTGGTGACAGCATTTTGTTCTGTGCAGCTTTTGGTCTTAGGGCCATGACATTCCACGTAGCATTAAATTTCAGGTGTTACTCAGTAAGTGTATGTTGTGGAGAGCAATAAGCAAGAGATGTGCTGATATGGCTTGGCTAATGGGGTTTCACACGCATGCACTTGGGGAACAGCTTCAGGGATCAAGTGATTGTAATATTCCACTGAGACATGAACTGACACTGCCTACTAATGATCTGTCTTCTCCTCCCTGCACAAAAAGGAAGACCATTCCATTCACGAGGTCACTTCTAGGGACCGACCACCTGGACCTACCTCTTCCTCCCAGAATCCATTTTAACTGGAAGAAACACCAACTTGGGCAGATTGCCTGATTGCAAAGTTGGACCAACATGTTAGTGATTTTCTACATGCTTTATTTAAATTTTTTTCTATTCTTTAATAATAGGGGGTTAGCGTCAAGGTGCCACAAAATACTTTAATTTTCCTATCTTGTTCTTACATGGGGGTATCAGCTAGGTTAAGTATGCATGTGTGGCTGGGAAATCATGAACAGCTCGAGGTGGCAATCCATGTAATGTCTACACTTGTAGCATTCATTTGACTGAGAATTGGTGGGCAGTGGAGGAATGAGGTTCTGAGAGAAGACAAAGAAAGGAGATTGAGAGGGAGATTAGTCTGGAGAAATCTCCTGCCAGCATGGTGTGGCTTTCAAAAAAGGAGAATTCAGCCTGCTGAGTGAGCATGGAGACAGAGTTCCCAGTGAGAGCCCTGTGGGTACCGACTGAGGTGGCAGGGGTCAAGCTACTTGTAGTAGAAGAGGAAACAAGTGAGGTTTGCTGGAGTGTGGTCAGCAGGTCCAGTGTAGTAGCAGTACAAAGATGGAGGAAGCAGAACAAATATCATGTGACTATCGGTGTCGTCAGGAAAGACGACATGGCTACTGCTTAAGGAATGACTGGTGGAGGACTGCTTTGGATGACTGGAGTCGGGAAGGATTCATAAAGAACTGCTTATTGTATTTAACAATGTTAAATATTTATTGCACTTCCCATTGAAGCATTATTTATATTTTATTAACTTACTTATTCTTGCACTTTGACACCTTTGCTTTTTAATAAACATGCAGTGTTTGCAGCTCCAAACTTGCTATTGTCTCCTCACTTGCCTAGTCCAACCTCCATTACGAACTACAAGACGTCCCAATGCGGGTATGTGCCTATGGCTACAAGCACAGAGCATCACAGACGTGTGTCCCTGGAAGTCGACTACTTTTTTCTCCTAATTGAAGGATCCTAAAAGACTTAAATAGTGCTCACTTCATGTTTATTTTGGTTATTTTTATTATATGTGTTTCTTATCTTGAATTAATAATTTGCCAGTGTGCCTGTCTCATAGATTTTGTCTCTCATTACACTGTTGTAGCTAATACATTGATTTACACTTTCAAGTCCTCTTTCTCTCTCTCTCTATTCATTCATCCAAGCAGTGGATAAATATTATTTTCTTTAAGCTGAACATCAATTTCTTTTCCTTTCTTTCATAGTAGGTTTACTTTTCTCAACGTGTTGGTCCATTCACTGATATACTCCCCACTCTTCTCCCTTACTTCTTGTCGCTCTATCTACTCTCTCATTCTACATTCAGCTCCTGCTCTCTGTAGCTTCTATCTACTCCTCTGTTCAGTTTCTGTTGCACTGATTTTGCTGGTGTCAGTCTGTCCTAACGGTCTGGTTCAGTTCCTTTAAGTGTGCATTTAAAAAATCTTGCTGTGCATTCAACTGCTCTGCTTAATACTTTCATCAGAAACCAAATATTTATTTATTTATAACAATAATAAACTTGTATTTGAATATTTCATATTTGAATTCTGATCTACCAAATCATGCTTGATGAAGATATTAATTCCTAAATACGATGTTTCATTGTGTAGATTGGCCATCTTTGATTTGATTACCAAACTTCACCTAAAGGACTTTGAAATATTTGTTTGTTCAACAGCACTTGTTCAACAATAACTTTAATAACAATAACTTTGACCAACAGCATCTGTGGTTCTTCTGACTTAATGCAGTCAGCAGAACTCCCACACTTGGACATTCTTCTCAACTGAGTGAATCCTTCTAAGGTTGAATTCAAGTGCTCCCAATATATCTGGAGGTCAATTTCCATAAGTAGAAGTATCGGCTTGGTATTATTGAAGTGACTGTGAGTGTGTGATATAGCGGGGTCTGCGGCTCAGAATAACAGGCCGGTTTTAAATAAATAATCACCGCACTGGTGGCTTAAAGTGGGGATGTGGTAGTGTGGCTGGACGGTTCCTGGGAATAATCCGGGCTTGGGTGTTTCCACATTGAAGTGCACAGGTGTGGGATCGCCCATGTCCGTGATTGATGCTGGAAACTGCAAATTGCCGCACCTGTGCCATGTCCCCATTATAAACAGGCACGAGTGTGGAGGGTGAAGAAAAAAAATAAAGAGAAAGAAAGAACGGAGGGTAAAGAAGAAGAAGGCAGAAGGCAAAGGAGCCAGTTTGTGTGTGAGCATGCAAACAGGAGCAGGTTCGCTGTAATATCGACAGGCAGCTATGAGAAGACAGCCCAAGCGGAGTGTTTGGCAGGGGGTAGATGGATTGGGTCACTCCTGCGGAGCTTTACAGAGAAGCAGGAGGGACTACGATCAAGTATGGCTTTCCACATAAGACAGCAGGAGTTGGAGGCTTGGGAGGTGGAAGCCCCAATGTGAGCACCCTGGTCACTGGGGAACCCAAGTCTCGGTCTGGAGAAGTTAAACAAAGCCAGGGATCAGGAAGCTACCAGACCAGAAGAAGGAGAAGGTCAGCTGCAGGTAGGGCGATTCCCTTGGTGCAGGGCCCAGATGAGAGGAGCAGGGGAACCACCAGCTGAAGAAGGTACCATGTTTTCTGTTTTTAAAGAAGGGACTGTTTCCAGCCAGTAATTTAACGTCAGTTTTAAAGGATTTATTTATTGTATTTTAACCTCCACTTTGGATCACCCTGGGTTTATGGATTATTGATTGACATTTTGATGCAATGCACTTTTATTTGAACACTTCGGATTTGTTTTGTTGGTTTTTAATAAAAGCACTTCTCGCTTTACATCTTTCCCCTTGCTTCGTTTGGTGTCCTCATTATGCAGCTCATCCAGCTACATTAATGACGATGTTGGGTTCAAGAGGCTCCCAAAAGTGAGATGGGAACATGTAGCAGACCCGCATTGTCACAGAGTGCCACAAAAGAATATGAAGAAGATAAACAAAGCGAGCAGGGTCAGTAACAGGTCATAATAATTGCTGAGATTTTATTTTTGAGCAATACATTGATAAACATGGTGACAATATGAATTCCCTAATGATCGGCGCTAATCAGAAGAATGCTAGCCTAAAGTAATAGGACTTATGCATGGATCTAAAAGTGGACACTGGTAGGACGTACACTGATCAATTTACATTTTCAGGGTCCAGAAGCTAAAAGCTCAATCACCCAATGTAGTTTTACTTATGCTTGGAAGCAGCACCTTGATACTGTAGTTTATGCTACATTAAGCAAATGTTTTTGAGCATGACAAAGGTGCTATATGATTAAAATGACATACTATGTAGTATACATTCATACTGTAAGCTAGATCTCGGAGATCAGTCCTACATTTACCTAGAAGTAAGTCTAAAGAGTTAAGGACAGAAGTAGTGTGACTGGGAGAAAATGTGACAAATTAAAGATAAATCTTTGTCTTTGAAAACACCAACATACAGTATTTCTGGATTCAGACATTCTTAAGTTCAAATCTTCTATCAGGATAGCCTAGCAAATTTCAGGATCATCATCTCTTTATTTATTTCTCCACTTAAAGTTCAGTATCACATTATGTAATAAGTCCAATGTAAGTGAAAGATACACATGATGTAGGAAGAAAAATTACGTTCCAGAATGAAAAAAGCATGTGGTGATCATGCAAAGTACACAATGGAAAAAACATAAGGTATATGTTGGCTGAGGATCAGAAACTGAAAGCAGCAAATGAGAAATACAGTACATCAAGGTGACGTCTCTTCAAATTTGAAGAGCTGTCCAGCACCACTATCAACTCAGAACTGGTAGAAACCACTGGGAGCCTTGTACATCCATCTACAGGTTGGAAAAGTCTTATCAGAAGTAATCTTCATGGAAATCTCATGCATGGAAATGTGAGGACTGTGGTACAAAAAAATGACAGCAGGTGCTCTGGACTGACGAGTCAAAATTTGAAATGTTTGGAATGTAATAGAAGAAAGTCAATGTGGCGAAGGGCTGGTGAACAGTCCTTGGATGAATGTCTTCAGGCAATAATGAAGTATGGTGGAGGTCCCCTACATGTTTGGAGCTATTTTTCTACACATTGTTTTGGTGATTTGATCTTACTGAAATGTACAGGGAGATTCTTACCCTTCATGGAGACATCTGGTTGGTCCTATCTTCATTCTGTAGTATGACAATGACACCAAATGCATGTCCAAAAGCACTAAAAAAAAAAAACTATAGTGAAAAAAGGAACTGGGAATCCTGCAACAAATGGCATGGCTCTCACTGAGTAATGATCTCAACATTATCAGGCAAGCCTGGGATTACCTGGAGAAACAGAAGCACATAACACAGCCAGGATCTACAGTGGAGCTGTGGTAAGTTCTCCAAGTGTCTTGAGACAACCAACCAAGTGAGGACCTTCAGAAACTGCATGGCAGTGAACCAAGAAAAGGCAAAGGGTGGCTACACCAAATATTAATTTCATTTTTTTTTCTGTTTCCTGTACTTTCTAAGAAGTTGATTGGTTAATAAAAATTCTTCATGGTATTATTTTTGAAAGCATTCCCACTTTATAACAGTTTTTGTATTATATATAACAGTATTGTATTAATGTATGTATTGCATATCTACAGTATATCTATATCTATATAGTATTCTTTGATAGAAATTGATACCCCAAGATTTAAATAAATTGATATAAAAATATAACAAAGGCATTATTAATGTTTATAACAGATAGATAGATAGATAGATAGATAGATAGATAGATAGATAGATAGATAGATAGATAGATAGATAGATAGATAGATAGAGTTTTATTTGTCCCCAGGGGAATTTGGCTTTCTGCTGAAGGTCTTTAAATAAATGAATATATACTGTAAATAGACAGAGAAATACATAAATATATATACACTCACACACTATGATCTGAGCACACACCCAAATGACTAAAAAGCAAGAAAACTGAAAAAATGGAAAACATCTGTCTTGGCTGTCATAGTCCCAGCGAGGCATATTGTGAGTGTATGATGGTCCTAGGGTTACTACTACAGTTCACCGTAACGATTCTTATCTTTTCTATCTTTGTTTAGAAAAAAATTGTCTGGGCTGAGTAGAGAACAAAGAAATATGTATGTTGTGCACCTCAGCAGTGCCTGCACTACGCACAGCACAGTCCTTTTGCTGTTGCATACTACGCACAGCACAGTCCTTTTGCTGTTGCATACTCTAGTGCAGGCATCATGCCAGGCATCTCATGCGAAATGTGGTGTCCTTGCTACCTGTGCGTCGTGCCGCTTCATCATCGGCAGTTAGCCGCTGCCAGGACCTGGAATCAGGACCCCATTCTCCTTGTCCCAATAGTAAACTCCCTTAACTTATCCTTAATTAGTCACTTTTACATCATTGAATTCTATGGAACATTTTCATACAAAATGATGTATATGAAAGTAATTTACAAGATGTCATAGAAATAGTTACATGAAAAGAACAACAAATTACATAGATAGTATACAAAATAAATAATACATATTTACATAGGACAGATTTATAATTTACAGTAGAGTCCTTAAATATAGAATTGTTTTTTTAGTCTCTAAATGACAGTCTGATAATAAGGTTGGTAGGCCAGGGTGTTTAGAAATTTTTTTTTTTAAACTTCAGTTAAGCTGGAGAAAAAAACATAATCTGCAAGGGTTCCAGGCCAAAAGATCACATAGCCCCACTGGGCACTCTACGCAATGTAAATGTTCTTAATTCGCTTTTTATTGGCACTTTTTATAGATTCTGTCTTAGAAGACTCAACGCGGTGGGTCTCATGGCAGGCTGGGTATCCGCTTTCATTCAAACATTGATGGCCGTTGCATTGGACTTTGATTAGGTGTTGTTGGCACAGAACACCACCACAGAAGAGCTGGAAAAAATAAACAGAGAAAAGTAAAGATTAATAAAGGTTGCAGTTACATTAAAGTGTATGATAATTCTATGAATAACAGCTCAATGGTTATTAGTGAGATCCTTATAATTGCATTAGCGCACCTGAGATCTGATGTTCAATTCACTTGGGCTTAAACACGAACCAAATACCAGCATCATCTACAAAAGAGAAAGGACAATCTGATGCTAGGAGGTACAATTTCAAAGAAAAAGTCGCATGTGAAATTGGCAAATACAAAGAAAAGGATAAAATGGGCAAACAAACTGAGAAATTGGACAAAAGATGACTGGAACAGAGTATTATGAATCATGTTTTCTCTGTTGCAGATGATGCTGGTATTTGTAGTGTATTTAGTGATGAAGTCAACTGACGATCGGTACTCACACTACACTCTAATGTCCTTCTCCTCTTATACAGTTGCCCATCTGGGCCTTCTACTTCTTTTGCCATCCTGGTCAGATCCAATTTGCTCTTGTCTCTCCAGACAGTAATAGATACCTTTGTGTGAAATCTTCTTTTTGCTTGCCAATCTGTCACATGGAATAGATAAAACCTTAATTCTGCGAAATAATAATAATCATCATTATAATAGAGTGCCATGTATCTTGAGAAAGCAGTTTCATTTTTGCCATTTTTGACCCCACAAGTGAACTTTAGGAGTGCCAGTACCGTGGAGCCCAAGTGAACAGGTTTCTGCAGAATGAAATTACAAAGATGTCTCTAATAAACATTTAGCAATTATTTATTTTCTTTTTTGATATTTGGTACTTTATTAATCCCCAAGGGGAAATTATCTTTTTGCATGAACTTTGGAGGTCAGAGTGCAGGGTCAGCCATTGTACAGCACCCCAGAGCAATTTTTAGGTTAAGGGCCTTGCTCAAGGGCCCAATGGAGCAGGATCCCTGCTGGCCGTAACAGGATTTGAACTTGGAACCTTCCAGATATGAGTGCAGATGCTTAGTCACAGAGCCACCAAAATGACTAATTTAGAATAAGCTAAGGGAGTTGACCATTAGGATACTAGTGAAGTGACTGCTGACAGATGTGAAAATGAAGTTTAAAATCTGTTATTTCAAGCAGTAATAGCCTTTAGCTACACTAGTAATGCCTTAGCTATATTTTTAAAACAATTCAATGATATCTGGATAACAAAAGATATATATTTCTATTAAAATATGAAAATTTCTAGGTGACCCCAAACTTTTGAATGGTAGTGTATACATATCTATATACAGTATATATAGTTTTCTGTTTATACTACTCAGGCTCATAAAGTATTTAAATGAGAGAAGACAAACAGACTTGCCCAGTTAAGAGAGGGTTACACATTTGGCAGTCTGTACTGTATCATGCCAAGGGCTGACCTTGGCCTATAAATGTAATTAATTGTTATTATTATTTCTATAGTCATGAACACATTCAATGACACATTTACTCCAAGGTCTCTAAAAGCAGCAGAGGTGACTTTGATCAAAACGGTCCTGGCACCAGCTGTTACCATGGGACACAAAAAGAACACAAATAAAAAAGACTTAATATTTTTTATAATTTGAGGAAATGCATATCTCAAAGGAAAGATATATAATAAAGCAAAAATAAAGGCAAACAAAACATTTCTGTATTTTTCACTTTAAAAAGGTCAGTTTCTGGGCATAGGCAGGCAGGCACCTCTTGTTGTCAGGGCACATTACTGCAGCCCCATGTAGAGCTTCCTATCTTTATTTTGTTTACAAAAATGTTTCAGGACAGACCGGAACAAAAAGAAATTTTTCTGTTGTGCGCCTCAGCAGCGCCTACACTGTTTGCTCTCTGCACAGCACAGTCAGTTGCCCAAAACAGCCCTGGGCAACACAACATTTCTTTAAACAATACAGACCTACGAACAGTCAAAGTGAATGGCTGACTGATTAGAGCATCATCCAGACCGCAGTCATGTGATCTTAAATCACAGGCTGTTGTTTATCCCACTTGTTACTTTCCTGAAGCTGTTACCCATAATCCCTGTTATGGAGCATCCAGTAAATTTAGTCATAATGCAGACCTTAAATTACTTGATAACCAAAAAATAAGGTGAATGATTGGACAAAGAGATAAAACCAGACCCTCCACCAGGGGCACTTGTAATAGAAACTTAGTTCAAATTAAAACAAAAAATATATCACCAGTTCAGAAAGAAGTATGCAATTTTAAATGCAGTTTATTGAACATTCGCTCTCTTGGAAGTAAAGCCATTTTGAAAAATGATATCATATTAAGTACTAATTCTGATCTGTGTCTTCTCACTGAAACCTGGCTTAGTAAATCTGTCCTTGTTCCCCTAACTGAGGTGTCACCAGATGGATACTCATTCCTTCATAAGTCTAGAGTTTCTGGTCGAGGAGGAAGCCTTGAAATAATTCATTGTAACAAAAAACAAATCAACTCTAAAAATTCAGGCAACTTCATATCCTTTGAGGCATTCATTTTAAGAATTAAAACAGATTCCAACACAATTGTAGTGCTAGTCTACAGACCACCAGGGCCATATTCATTGTTCATGACTGAATCTGGGAACCTTTTATTTGATTTGGCTATAAATTATGATCATGTAGTTTAGATGGGGGATTTTAATGTACACATTGATGTGGAAACTGACACTTTTAGCAGATGTTTTGCTTATTTATTAAATTCAGTAGGATTTTGTCAGATTGCCACACTCATATTCATAACCACACACCACTGATATTTCAGTTCTGATATTAATTTTAGTTGTAGTTTTTATTTTATTTTATAAAATTAATTTTTATTTTGTTCTAGTTTTCAGTGGAGTCAACAATTTAGATTTTTATCTAGTTCTGTGTTTAAAATTTTAGTTTTTATTTTGTTTAGTTCTGGTCTTTTTATATAATACTAGCCAACCCGCGGCGTACCATACGCATAATCAGGCCGGTTTTTTTAATGATTTTTAAGCACAGGGAGAAAATTAACTTTTGAAAAAGTTTACAGTATTACAGTAATGTGATAAATCAGCAAGAAATGCAACATTATAACAATGCATGGAACAAACCAACACACAATCGTCCATGACTGAAAACTGGCGGACCAATCTTGTTGATGTGAGCGAAGGAAATGTAGATGCGCGCCTTCTGTTCTGACAGATGCGTCGACGATCTATTGGTGGAAGAGTTTGCCACTGGAATGCAAGACACTAAATGAAGATCGTATGGCAAGCCTGAAAGCATAAAATTGGAGCTGTGTGACTCGCGTTCTTTACGCGGTTCGCTTTTACTCAACATGGGTTAATTGTATGTGCCAGCCTGGATCTCCGAAAGGGAATAGCAGTGGAAAAACCATCACAGTTCATATTGAGAACAGAGATACGCTTGCAAGCATCTCCCCTTGGATATATGCAAATGTCGCATTGTGCAGGAGGTTCCCCGTCTTCACCTACAAAGCAGCAACATCAGTTTGACAGGACGGGGCGTTATACCTTCTTATATCCAGACTTGGATTTTCCATGAACACCATTCGTACAGCAGTAACAGAGTAACCGTGAGTGATAATGTCATGCATTTGCATGTAAGACTTTGCGAAGGGATTAACCTGGCATATCATGTTGTCTAGTTGAAGCAACAAAATGTCACTGCAAGCGCTATTACATTCCTTTTGCAAACATTGACTGGTAGCCTCAGCAGAATCGAAGAGATATAGGTGACCGTATTGTGGTGACATGTCAGGATTGTTATATAAAGGAGAGACCTGGTGATAAATTTGACCGTGGATTCTGAAAGCATACGGTCCTTGTCCAGATGGTTGAGCGATGTGTGCGCCCATTGACGCGAAAGCTAAAGCAGAGTTGTATTCCCTGATATGATCACAGTAATTTCGGGACAGCGAGTTCTTGCCAGTCAAGAGGTCTTCCAATAAAAGAGGGGGCTTGGATAGTGGTGGCAAAGAAACCTTGCCGGCATGACAACACTTAGTGTAATGTCCGGATTTGTTAACGTCTGCTGGCCAATGAAGAGCATTGCAAGAAGCACATAGTGCAGTAGGTAGGTAGGCCAATATTATGTTCTTGGACGTGAAAGGCGGTATCTTCTTGAAAAGCTGCAGAAAAGTGAATGCGATGTTTGTGCATGAACGATTTAGTGCTGTGTTGACACTCAAGGGAATTGGAATGAGTTGTGTCGAAGCATTGCTGGCAATGTTCACATTGCATAATTCGTTCTGTGGAGTGTGTTTTTAAATGCATGTTGAGAAATCTCTGCACTCTGAACTTTTTTGAACAAATCGTGCATTCAAAGATCTTTTTGGAATGCGTTCGTTCAGTGGAGTGGGTGTGTAAATGTGCTTTGAGATATTTCTGGCGTGTGAAGGTTTTGGAGCAGTGTTGACACTGAAAAGAATTCATCAGGGAATGCGTTTTGAGATGGTTAGTAAGGTATCTGCGTGCGTGAAAGTGCTTTTTGCAAATTTTGCATACAAATCTTTGCGTTGAATGGATCTGCATATGGTTGTGGAGATCCATCTCAGCTGTGAAGTCCTCGTTACAAAATGTGTAATTGAAGGTGAGAGTGGAATGAGTTCGTAAGTGTTTTTTGAGAGCGCGAATTGTCTCGAAGCATTGTTGGCAATGTTCACATTGTATCATTCGGTTAGTGTTGTTTTTTTTCAAATGTGCGTTCAGATATCTGTGCACTCTGAAGCTTTTGGAACAAAAGGTGCATTGAAAGTCCTGTGTGGAATGCATGTGTTCAGGGGAGGGTGTCTTTAAATGTTTTTCAGGAAGAGGAGAGTGGGCAGGTGATGTCACATTAGTGTGGCGAGCAAGTGGGTGTGTACACTGTGTGCCCTTACTGACAGAGTCAAAAGATGTCACCAGAAGGTTATCACATGGGTATTTGAGAGGCATGAGAACCTCGTAATGCCCATGATCCAAAGGAGCGCTAAAGAGCAGGGATATGAAGAGACGCTGGGCCGGATTGTAAACTCGAGGAGAAGCATGAGGACGTTTTTGGATGTAAATGCTGATAGTAGCTGGAAGGATTTGCGAATTGCTGTATGTAGCGTGTAAAACAGTTTGCTATGGTGCACGCGGTCGTGCGTCATAACCGAAAACTCGGTTTTTAAAGACTGCTTACTTCATTGTGTTTTAACTTCAGTTGTAAAGGATTGTTTTCAAGATCCCATGGGATACCCCTCGCAAACCGTTTTACACGCTGCATATGGCGATTTACCTCCGCGAGAAACATGCCTCTATGAACAGTCAATGTGCAGGTGCATGTGGCCTCTACGACAGCCGAATATAAATGACGCCGTTTCTTCTGTGTCGCGCGTCCGAGTTGGTGGGCGTGGCTCTGCACGTTATCGTCGTATCCAATGGTCTTGGAGTTGGTGGGCGTGGCTCCTTCCTGCGTGCGCCATCGGTGTCTTACTTGTCGGCGGCTCAGTGAATCCATGCCCCTTCCGGCGTGCTTTCCATGGTTGTCTTGCCTTAGTGAATTATATATATAGATTAGTACAATTTTAGTTTTTTTTTTTTCTGTTGCAAGACCACAAATGCTGGCCTATACATATTTCAATGCAAGTTATGTTTCAGTCAACAAAATACACTCACAGCTCATAATGCTGTTAAACACAACTCGACTATCAGTGAGCAAACAGACTAAGTGGCCTAATGAGTACAGTCAGCAAGATCAAATGTTTCAACCCAAGAAACCAGTCTGTGCAAGCATGTTGCTGTTAAGCTTTAAACAAGCTGGAGGGATTTGTTCATGCTGCAACATCATCCATTGCACAAATAGCCACACAGTGAAAATATTCGCTTGACGAGCGCCTGTAATGAAGGTGCACAGACAAGGTCCTCAGCACTATGAGGGGCACCAGCAAGACTGTATGTTAACAATTTCTGCTTCCAGTATTGAAGTAGTGATGTGCAGTGAGATTCGTGAGGAACTGACTCCTTCAGAATCAGATTTACAAATATATGAACCCATGTCTTATTCACTGTTCGAATGGCAGCATGCACATTGACTACTGGTTATGTTTAATATCTCATCAGCATTATTTACACACATATTTGGCTAAGAAAGAACGTTACATTTATAGCGGCGAGAGAGAGCGGGAAAGCGCATTTGCCCTGCACCCTCCATATGTTCTAAATTTGCCGTTGCAATTTATACTCATTCAATACAAATGAAAGACTGTTCAACAAAAGGATAACAAGAAAAGAAAACGAATATTTTATTTAAGGTCAAAATTTAGTCTTTAAATATTGTATTTTTTTCTTAGTCTGACCCCATTTTTTATAAAATTGAAAACCGTTTATATGGTCTTACCTTTATTTGCAAATGAAGTCCACGGGCCTATACTTCTCCACAAAAATCTCCGTCACTTTCTTGTAAAAGTCCTCCTTGTTTTCCTTTAGTTTTAAAAGTCTTAATCTTCAATTTTGAATTTGGAAGAAAAAATAATAAACGGACCGCTGCAGTGCACTTGACTTTCTGATATCACTAACTTATTGGCGCGTCTGTGTAGAAACATTGTCGGGCAACCGGTGGGCTAGGGGCGCCGCGAAAACTTTTGTAAAATATTTAAAATTGCTAGTGTTTTTGAACTTTTGAACAAAAAATATTTTATGTTGGAAAAACAGATAACGGAACATTTACGGAAATTAAGTCTAAGAAACGCGAGAAACTTCAAATGATCGACAAGGAAATGCACGTCTGTCTTTCAAAAATTGATCCTCGCATCAATCTCATATAGGCTATGCTGAAAAACAATCTCAACGTTCACATTAATTAAATTTAAGATTTATCCTTTGATTCCTTTCTTAATAAAATGTCTTTCAAACTTGTAAAAGTAACTGTTTTTATTGGCGATTGTCCATAAATTGTGTCGTAACGACTTTATTTATGGGCAGTCCCTCAGGTGCGCCGCGAAAGAACATTTTTGGACTTAGTGCGCCGCAACTCGAAAAAGGTTGCCTTTCACTGGTGTAGAAGAACAGCAGCAGCAGCAAGCACCCATTGGGTTTACATCCGCCCCCTCCAGTGCGGCACGGTACTGTCTGCCTTACTTTGTGCCTTTTCAATGCGGTTATATGTCCGATCAGTAAGACTAGATATGTTACACAAATTCATTAAAGATATTAGCCAGACTGTGGAAAGTCAGGGCGTATAATAAACATGTCTACAAACATTATATTGGCGACACAGAGAGAGGCATCAACAGCTACGCGCCAATTGCATGTATCAACCCAGTGTGTGAGGGATACAGCAATCTGGGCTGAGACTCCGTTTGTCGCTACCGCACCTCGCGTTTCTCCCTTTCACTGTATTCACTGTATTTGATCAGGAAATGTGATTTTAAAGGTAAAAAAGAAAAAAAATTGGAATAATACAGAAAACAAATTTTATAGCACAGACCAGTGGACACATTTATTTTATATTACTCATTATTAGATTTTCTTTTACTTTTCATGCCTCCCCCAATCGCACGTCCCTGTACTGAAGTGCAGTCATAGTGCCAGAGAAGTGCTGAACTTCCACTAAGTACTGATCCAGTTGGTCCTGCATGAAACTCCGAGACTGTTTTCTTCTCGCACGCAACATTTGCTTGTATTATCATCTGAGCTGTAATTAAATTATTTCCACACGTTACTTTCTTGCTTTCTACCCGCAAACATCTGTGCAAAACTCGCCATCGGCAACCACATATGCTTACTGTTTCAACCCAACGAACCAAATGTGCTCAACAAACAAACAACGATGCTTTACGGAAGTTGCGCCACGTGACCATAGTAAGCCCAATGTACAAAATCACCGCATAGTGAACAGGGCAACTTAACCGAACGCTCACTGCGACTGAACCATAGACATATATATAGGTAGATGCCGCATTCACTGTTTTGCCCATCGACACGATACGTCAGTGTGTCAGCCATATTGCGAGTGGCAAAAGTGCCATCTATCTTCTATCTAAATAAATAATTGACTAAGGCAAGACATCCATGGAAAGCACGCCAGAAGTAGCGTGGATTCACTAAGCACGATCGCGTGCACCATAGCAAACTGTTTCACACGCTACATACAGCAATTTGCGCTACAACCGTGGTCGGGTGTCTTGGTGGATTATATATAGAAAAGCAGCCAAAACCGAACAGAGCAATGAAAAGTCTACGTGAGTCACAGGTGCATGTGGATTGTGCAAAGACGACAACGACTCAAGTGACGAGTTGGACGTGGGCACATGAGCAGGCAGGGCACGATGGCGGTCCGCCAGTTTTCAGTCACGGACAATGGTTGTTGGTTCGTTCGGTGCATTGTTACAATGTTGCTTTTCTTGCTGATTTATTACATTACTGATTTTTCAAATGTTAATTTTCTCCCTGTGCTTAAAAATCATTAAAAAAACCGGCCTGATTATGCGGTGTATGGTATGTCTTGGGTTGGCTAGTTTAAACTAATAGAGGTAGACGTGGAAACCGGAGTTTCTGATGAAAAAACAATAACGTTTAAAACAGCATCGTGTGCATACAACAGATTTTGGCGAATCGTTTAAATGTAATTATTTATATCCATTTATACACTAATAATGGCAATTATTGAGACGAAAAGTTGACCAATGTCTGAAAGTCAAAATAGTAAGACTGCAATTGGCAGTCTGGTCTTTCTTTTAACAGTGAAATAATACACTCAATGACAAAAATAAACAATTGTATTGTATACAAATTGGCTTAATAATTTCTGAAAACATTTCACTCATTCCTCTCTCAATCTCTCTCTCTCTCACACACACACACGCATACACACACAATGTGGTTACCTAAATATTATACAGGATAGGATCTAAAATCCTTGAAACAGAACTGTTTCCGTGTGTTGCCACTGTGTAATTTGAGAGTATTCAGTCTGGCAATATGGTGCAGCCTTAGTTTGTGGAAGACAGACACAACTAAAGACATGAGCATGAAATGATGGTTGTCAATTTCAAACTGTCTTTCCTCAATATGCTCCTTGAGAAAAAACACATCATCTGAACCAATCTCAGCTTGAACAAACTGATTGATCAAAGATACACTGACAGCTTGCCCTAATGTCGACTGTCGGATAACACGCTCAGTTACTTTGACCACCTTGACTCTACCATCCGAAGGAATCAAACCTCCTTTGTTTTTTAATGTGAGCAAGTGGTAGCTTTGATCATGTGATGTTGGTACAACATCTGTTACCAAACTAGCTCAGCACACATCACAGGACAGCTTTCTCAAAATCTGTCGAATGACAAACCCTGAAATGTAAACAAGGGCATTTTCCATGAGGCCACCAAAGTGGGTTGGTAAGTAGCTATGGTCACACACAATTGCAGGGATATTTGCAAAATGGGATGGAAGCTCTTCTTCTGCTGCTGCTGGTGTAGAGGACATCTCAACAGGGAGACAGTCTCATCCTGTGCTTCCACGTTTCCAGATGTGCTTGGAGAGGCACCACACCAAACCATGACACGACAGAAAATGGCCTGGAACTGACCAGCTGAAGGGTTGTTATTCCAGCCCCCTAAAACACACATGCACCACTTTTACAGATCTTTACTCTTTTTCAGTTGATTTTCTTGAGAAAGAAATGAGATCTGGTTTGCAGCGTACAGCAGTTTGTACACTCCCAAGCAGCACATGTGTGAGGCATCTTTATCCACTACTTCACTCCACAGCAGTGCTACTCGCAACATGGCAGTGATGTTGACATACAATGCTGCTGGTCATGCGGCGTCTAGTCATTCTATGTCGATGGACCGAACCGGATTGAACGAAAATGCTATTGCTGTTTTTTTTTGTTTTAACTCAGTTTTCGTTCTCGTTTTAGTTTGTTTACATATCACTAATGCTTATTAAGTTTTAGTTTATCTGTTTGCCTTAATTTCAGTTCTCGTTCTTGTAAAATGAAAAACAATATTTTTAGTTCTAGTTCTTGTTTTTGTTATGAAAATATCACTGCCACACACTAGATTTAATTATAACTTACAAAGTTGAAATTCAAAATTTAAATATTACTACATTAAATGAAGTTATTTCTGATCACTACTTAATTACGTTTGATTTTGTTCTTCCCTTACCAATACACTGACAGATTAAAACAAAGACAGTGCGACATCTAGACTAGAATTCTGCTTCAAAATTTATAAATACTTTGAGTAAGTCAAGTGTAATTATGGAAAACCATTTAGATCAGTTAACATCACATTATAATGTGACCTTGAGAGATGCTCTGGACACAGCGGCTCCCCTTAAAATAAAAGTGATCAAAGCACATAGAAACTCTCCTTGGTTTCATGAAAACATTGAAACTCTTAAATTAGTGTTGAAAACTGGAGCAGAGATGGAGAACAACAAAGCTACATGTCTTTCAAATTGCATGGACAGAGAGTGTTAAAAATATAAAAAAGCTCTCTTTAATGCTCGCTCAGAATAGTATTCTAAAATAATAGATGGCAATAATAAAAATCCTCGGGTACTGTGCTAATTTAACAAAAGGGAATTCAGATCTACAGTGCAAAATACCAAAAGATATTAGCAGTACAGCCTTTATGAACTTCTATAACAAGAAAATTAAAAATATAAGATCCCAGATCTCAGCATCACAGTGCAAACCGCATACTAGCTTAGCAGAACCTGTCTCACATTGCATTCAACACTTTAGAAATTTTAATCCTGTAACTGAGCAGGAAGTCTTGGCTTTAATTTCTAAAAATTAAACCTACAACTTGTTCCCTAAATCCAGTGCCAAAAAACTAGTAAAAAGTGCAATGGATGCTCTTGCAGTGCCTATTTTTAACGTTATGACCCATTTTGAATCTAACCTTTCTCTCTAAAATACTTAAAAAAGTAGTCACCAATCAGCTTCAGTCGCATCTTATGGATTGCACTTTATTTGAGAAATTCCAGTCTGGTTTCTGCACTGGTCATAGTACAGAAACGGCACTAACGTGTTATAAATGACATTCTGATATTCTCTGATGGAGGAAACTCCATTGTATTTATGTTGTTAGACTTAAGCATAGCATTTGACACCACTACCATTTTTACTGCACGGGCTAGAAAATGATGTTGGGCTTACAGGCACTGTGCTCTCCTGGTTTAGTTCTTATTTATCAAATCAATTCCAGTACGTACAGAAATGTACTCCATTATTATACACAGAAGTGAGATATGGCATCCCGCAGAGCTCAGTACTGAGACCTTTTACTGTTTTCACTTTACATGCTTCCACTGGGATCTATCATTAGGAAACATGATGTTAATTTTCACTCGTATGCAGATGACACCCAGTTATACCTTTCTTTTAGACCAAATTAAGTTTCTCCAATGTTGTCTTTAATTAGTTGTGTTAGTGAATTAAAGGAGTGGATGGATGAGAACTACTTGTCTTTAAACACTGATTAAACAAGAGATGTTAATTATTGGAGGAAATGACGCTGATTGCAACAGTATTTTGTCATCATTTAACTCAGTTGGAATCATCATTAATTTTACTGAATCAGCCCACAATCTAGGAGTTATTTTTGATTCTAGTATGTCATTTGAAGTGCATATTACAAAGTTGTCTAAATCATGTTTCTTCCATCTTAAAAATGTTGGGAAATTAAGGCAATTTCTAAATAAGCAGGATTCTGAGAAATTAATTCATGCATTTATTTCTAGTAGGATTGGCTACTGCAATGCGGTGTTCACTGGATGTTCAAACTGTTCTTTATACAGCCTCCAGTTAATCCAAAATGCTGCTGCAAGAATTTTTACAAGAACAAGAAAATACAAACACATAACTCCAGTTCTTAAATCCTTACACTGGCTCTCGGTTAAATTTAGGGCAGATTTCAAAATCCTCCTTTTAACATGTAAAGCCTTAAATGGCCAAGGTCTGGCTTACTTGTCTGAACTTATCATGACTTACAAACCAGAACGTACATTAACACCTCAAGATGTCGGTCTGCTTATGATTCCAAGGATTATTAAAATAACAGGGGGAGGTTGAGCTTTTAGTTACAGGGCCCCTAACCTGTGAAATGGTCTGCCTGCCACTATAAGAGATGCCCCTTCGGTCTCAGCTTTTAAAGACTAAAGGTGCTGAAGATTCACTACTTCAGTTTAGTATATCCTTACTAGAGCTGCTGATGAACTGAACAGACTGCATCTCTATTGTTAGTTATTAGCACTAAAACATAAGTAATATGATAGTTATAATTTGTTACTAACCCTCACCTATTCTGTTTCACTTCTTGGTACTCAAATGTGGAACTTGGTGGCACTGTACTACTGCCAAGTTGTTTAGCCTGCCTAAGGTAAAGTCATCCCTGATGGAGGATCACAGGACTCATCAGGAAGAGGGGTCCTATCTTCTTATTAGCTGGCCCAGCATTGACTCATGTGTGGAATGGTCAATACGGGGAGGCAGCCTGATGGCCGAGGTCTACAGGACTGTGAACAAATCCAAATCATATTATGTGATATCATCTACTGTTGAATTCTGCTCTGTTCTTGTAATATTTCTATTTCACTATTATATTGTATTGAGGATTATTTGTGTTTTGTTCTGTGCATTGTATTGTATTCACCCCTTTTTTTTTTGACACCCACTTCACGCCCAACCTACCTGGAAAGGGGTATCTCTTTCAACTGCCTTTCCCAAGGTTTCTTCCATTTTTTTTCCTACAAGGGTTTTTTGGGAGTTTTTCCTTTCTTCTTAGAGAGTCAAGGCTGGGGGGCTGTCAAAAGGTAGGGCCTGTTAAAGCCCATTGCATCATTTCTTGTGTGATTTTGGGCTATATATAAATAAATTGTATTGCATTGTATTGTATTGAATGTCCGATGATATTGTAACAACAGATGTTATAACACAACATTCTCAAATTGCAAATCTGACTCCCTAAATATTTTGCTGTCCCTTGTCATGTCTTCAGGTTTCAATGTACAGGAAAGCAAAGCAGGTGGCAGGGTGGCATTTACAACTTTGCCTAGGGTAGCAAAAATCCTAAAGCTGGATCTGGTTCTGGTTGCTATATTTGCTGAAACAATGTTATCAAATATAATTTATAACCCTTCAAAGGCTCTTACATACCTCCACACAAACACATGCACAAACAATGGAAATTTATCTTACCTACAGCATTCCTGTTGTCTTTTCTCCTTTAATCCTTGGGAAACGTCTGAAGACTGCTGAAGGACAGCTGCTTTTATGTGGTATGCCTTCCATCTAGTGGACATTTGTTGTAATTGCACGTTGATTGAGGCTTTAATACAGTGGAAAGAGGTTTCGTTAATGGCAGAGTAGAAATAAAAATTGAGAATCAGCCTATGTCAAGATACAAAACATACAATCTCTAAATTCTATATTAATTTATCAGGACAAATATTTATTGCCCGAACTAAATTAAAATGAAGTCAGGAGACTTTCCCTCATCAATTGTCCGAATGCTCCAAGAGGTACACTGTACAAGGATGAGTTTAATTGTAGTTCAAGCCTGGCCACCGTCTTATCAAAGCTACCCATTTTGGTAAAGATTTCCTGACCTAATTGTCTTCTGGGAAGAACAATTCCAGATGAGTTTGCTTCCTTTTGTAATCAGCTGCAAAGGAAGAAGCTTTGGTACAAGCATTAGTACTGAAAAAGAGACTATGGACGCTACAGTAAAAAAAGACAGCATTGTGACAGCATTTAAAACACTGTGACGAATGCATTAAAATCATGGAAGTACCAAGCAAAGGTAGAATTGGCATTTTGAAAGCTAAAGGTTTGTGCTTTCAATGTCTTCAACAGGGGGACCTTAGTAAAAACTGAACTGAGAAAGTGATTTGTCACCAACATTCTTTGCAGCACCCAGAATTTCTACATATGAACAAAGAGGATGAAGTTAATTCTACTAATGCTGCGTCCACTAATAATGAAACTGAGAAGGGAATCCATACGCTTAATGGAGCCAACGAAGAATATGTATGAAATGTGGATCCTGTTAATGAAAAATCCAAGAAGAGCAAAATCTATGTAGAAATAAGCTTTTATAGACCCTGGTAGTATGGTAACAATTTGCACTGAAATCTTCTGAGACAGGTAAACCTTCACCTTTGAAGAACTCAAGTATTCCTCAAAATGATGGGTAATGGTGATGATGATTCATGAATGCTAACCAAATGCTCTTTGCATATCATATCTGCAGATCTGCAGACTCAGTCATAATATAACACATATATTGATTTGTCAGAGGTTCTACACACAGGTCTGTATTCCAGCGACCAGAGAGAATATTCCACAACAGCAGGAAATGGCAAAGTGGGCACATCTTGAGGAGGTACGTCTAACTTTTTTTGACCCAGAAACTGATCTATTAATATTATGTGAAATTACGGTACTGTAACTTGTACTGTAAAGAGAAGTTATTTCACTTGAAGTACATTTAAGATGTAGGCCAGAAAGCACTTCTTTATGCAAAGAATAAAGAGACACAGAGACATGGAGCTGAAGCAGAAACCTTGACAACCTTTAAGGAGAATCTGGATGAGATATTGGGAAAGCTTAGCAAACAGGCTTGTTGCACTGAATAGTCTTCTCTTGTTTATCATATTTCTTATGTTCTTTTGCTTCCTATGAATACATTGAATGTTTAAATTATTTGAGTGGCAGAGATCAAAAGGTCTCTATTTAGAGTTAAGCAAAATCGTAAGCTTGTTTGATGATGGAGCGAAATGGATAGCTGTCCAGGAGACTTTGGAAATACCTCACACCAGCCTAACCCCTCCAGCTCAATATCCACAATCCTTCTTCATACACATATAAAAATATTTATGTAAGCAAAAGGACAACCTTTTGAGCTCTGGTCAAGGGAAACAGAGTGAGAAGATTAAAGATGTAGTGCAGCCAGTAACCATGCTTCTGTTCTCCTGTTTAGAATGGAGGAGAAGCCACAGAAAGACAACTGAAACCACTTCCACAGTGTTCAAACATGGCGTTTAGTCTGAAGGCCGAAAAGGACAATATTGTTCTCATCAGATCATAGAAACTTCTTTCAGTTGGCTCCAGGTCCTTCAGGACAAACTGTATCCAAGATGTTAGGTGCATTTGTATAGTAGTGGCTTTCTCTTTGCCACTCTCCCATACAACCGTTGTTGTTGCGGAGTCTCCAATCTCAGCCATTGTGGCTTATAACACATTCATAATTATCATTGGTTTCTTGGTGGCCTCCTTCACACATCTTTTTCTTGCATGATCACTCAGTTTTTGTGGATGACCTGCTCTAGCTTATTTTACAGCTGTGCCATACTCTTCTCATTCTTTAATGACTGACTTGGACATTTTCTTGTCTCTGTCCCTTGACTTGTGCTTTTCAATTACCGTTGCATGGAGTGTTTTTTTGTCTTCATTGTGTTGGTTAGCCCACAATACTTACAGTCATAGCCGAAATTATCGGCACCCCTGGAATTTTCCCAGAAAATGCACTATATCTCCCAGAAAGTTATTGCAATTACAAATGTTTTGGTATACAAAGGTTTATTTCCTTTATTTGCATTGGAACAACACAAAAAAAAGAGAAAAAAAGCCAAATCTGACATCATTTCAGACAGAACTCCAAAAATGGGCCGGACAAAATTATTGGCACCTTTTCAAAATTGTGGGTAAATCGTTTTATTTCAAGCATATGATGCTCATTTGAACTCACCTGTGGCAAGAAACAGGTGATGTCAATATAGCAATCACACCTGAAGCCAGGTAAAATGGAGAAAAGTTGACTCAGCCTTTCTGTTGTGTGTCTGAGTGTGCCACACTAAGCATGGAGAACAAAAAGAAGAGCAGAGAATTGTCTGAGGACTTGAGAACAAAAATTGTGGAAAAATATCAACAATCTCAAGGCTACAAGTCCATCTCCAGAGATCTTCATGTTCCTTTGTCCACTGTGCGCAACATAATCAAGAAGTTCACAACACATGGCACTGTAACTAATCTCCCTGGACATGGACGGAAGAGAAAAATTGATAAAAAACTGCAAAGAAGAATAGTCCGAATGGTGGATAAACAGCCAACAACTTCAAAACATATTCAAGCTGTTCTGCAGACAGTGTCAGCTCGAACTATCCGTTGACATCTGAACGAAATGAAACGCTATGGCAGGAGAGCCAGGAGGACCCCACTACTGACACAGAAACATAAAAAAGCCAGACTGGAGTTTGTCAAAATGTACTTGAGCAAGCCAAAATCCTTCTGAGCGAACGTCTTGTGGACAGATGAGACCAAGGTAGAGCTTTTTGGTAAAGCTTATCATTCTACTGTTTACAGAAAATGGAATGAGGCCTACGAAGAAAAGAACATAGTACCTACAGTCAAACATGGTGCAGGTTCTAAGATGTTTTGGGGATGTTTGGCTGCATCTGGCACTAGATGCCTTGACTGTGTGCAAGGTATCATGAAATCTGAAGACTACCAAAAAGATATTGGTGCGCAATGTAGAGCCTAGTGTCAGAAAGCTGGGTCTGTGTCAGAGGTCATGGGTGCTACAGCAGGACAATGACCCCAAACATACCTCTAAAAGCACCAAGAAATGGTTGAAGGCAAAGCGCTGGAGAATTCTGAAGTGGCCAGCAATGAGTCCGGATCTAAATCCGATTGAACACTTATGGAGAGATCTCAAAATTGCTGTCGGGAGAAGGCGCCCTTCAAAACCGAGAGACCTTGAGCAGTTTGCAAAAGAAGAGTGGTCAGAAATTCCAGTTGAGAGGTGTAACAAGCTTGTTGATGGTTATAGGAAGCGCTTGATTTCAATTATTTTTTCCAAAGGGCGTGCAACCAAATATTAATTTGAGGGTGCCAATAATTTTGTCCGGCCCCGTTTTTGAGTTTTGTGTGAAATTATGTCAGATTTGGGTTTTTTTCTCTGTTTTTTTGTGTTGTTCCAATGCACATAAAGGAAATGAACACGTGTATATCAAAAAATGTGTAATTGCAACAATTTTCTGGGAGAAATGGTGCATTTTTTAGGAAAATTCCAGGGGTGCTGAAAATTTCGGCTATGACTGTACCCACCACAAAATTGGACCTCCCAGATAAGGTGCTACAGTCAACTGAAACCCCAGAAAGGTGATTTTCATTGAACCAATAATATGACTTTGAAAGTCAACTGGCTGCCCCAATGACGACTGAAGTATGTCATATTAATGGGGTTGAATTGTTATGTGATAAATTATTTTGTGTTTTAAATTTCTAATTACTTTAGACCACTTTACAGAGATCTGTTTTGAATTTGACATTATAGTATCTTTTCCTGTTTCCTGCAAGAAGAGACTTTGTGCCAAGAGATTTAACCATGCCTGGGGCTGGAAATAAAAGGCAAAGAGTAGGACAGCTGATGTACAGGCTTTTAAATGTTTGAAGTGCCGTGCAAGATGCAGATCATGCGACACGGCAGCAGCAGCAATCCAGCAGCTGATCGTGCAAAGAGGAGTTAAAAAAAACTGTATTTGTTTCCCATTGTATCACCGTTTAAGAGGGGGTTTCGCAGGAGCAACCACAGCTCCTTGGAGTGCATTCAGCCCCCCTTCTCACAACGCGAGCGGCAGAGACATGAAGTGGCTGGCACGTAGCGCAGGCCTGGGAGGTTGGTGAGTGAAGCGAGCGGGGGGCAAACCCCCTATAAATAATAATTTTTCGTTTGTACATTTACAGATTTTACTAATATTCTGGCTGCAACTGGGGGTTGGGCGCCAAAGGTGCCAGGGGGGCTTGCCCCCCTAGTGTTGTATAAAAAAATGTGACAGCTTCCAAAGCCATAAATACATTTTATAGGAACTGCATACTCAGTGTCTGGCATAATATCTTGTCTTTATAATCAAACATAATCAACAATAATGGGGAACCATATTTTTTGGGAAAGTGTGAATATTATGATGACTCTGAAATAACATCCAGACCTTCTGTTAAATTAAAAATAAAAAAAACTAAACGAAAGTGGCTGCTGGTTTGTGCCCAGGATGCCCTGATGCAGTGGTCTTCACCTCTGGTCCTAGAAGGCCACACTGGCTGCAGGTTTTCATTCTAACTCTTTTCTTAATTAGTGACCAGTTTCTGGTGCTAATGAACAACTTTTCCTTTCATTTATTTTTGCCTTGTTTTGTAAGATTAGTTCCCCTGAATTTCTTCATCGTTCTTCTGAATTGTTTCATTTTTTTCCTTAAATGGCACCCAAACAGAAATCAAATGTGAATTGACTGAGCCAACAGAAGACCAACAAAGTCAGGGCCTCAAACTCCAACCAATTTCACTCCAACCAGTTGCTTAATTAGGCTCTGATTCTTGTTGTTAAGTAAACCTGTTCTTTAATTCCTTGGCTTTTTGCTGCTCTTGTGGTGAATAAGCAGACATTTCTAAAATTGTTGTTTTTCTTTTTTCTAAGAGCATGTTAAAATGTTTGGGGGATCTGAGCAGATCAACATTCCTGAGACCTTTCTTTATTTTCAGAGATTGTATGATGGACACAATTTGCTGCTCATGTGTTGGCTCATTTTGTATCTCATTATTCTTTGGCTGCAAATAAAGGAAAAAGAAACAATTAAGAGGTCTAAGTCTTCAAGAACAAGTCAATTAAAATTAATTCAAAAGAAGTTAATTTGCAGCAAAAACAGGTCACTAAATAAGAAAAGAGTTAGAATGAAAACCTGCAGCCACTGCAGCCCTCCAGGACCAGAGGCTGCCATAGTGTAACATACACATCCATGGAAAGTGATCCTTCTCTCCTTACGAGCCTCTGCCTACCAAAAGGTCTCTGCACATCATTGAGGAACATGCTGGGTGAAATCCTCTGGCTAGGAGAGCTTGGCGTCACAGGCCGTTGTTATGAGGTTTTTGTGGACATTTCTTTTTTACTATAAAGCAGCCTTGACAGCATGATAAGATTATCAGCTCTTCAGAAAACCACACTAAGTCAGTTTGACATTCATTAAATTTTTGAAGCACTGACTTGTGGTTTGCATGTTATAATCTGTGTTTTTAAGGCACATGTGCTCTTGTCTTAGAATGGCACATAGCATAATTGAATAGCACAACCATCTTTCACAGCCGCTTTTCTCACTCCTCCCTTCTACCATCAGTACAGGACCATCACCCCTCGCACCAGGAGAGTCACAGACAGTGTCTAGCCACAAGCTGAAAGGTTGCTCGATACTCAGTCATAAGGACGAATATTGTGAATATTTTTATACCTGTATATACAGTAAAGTGAGTTCAGAAAGTACTCAGATCCCTTCACATTTTTCACATTTTGCAGCCTTGTGCGAAAATTATTTCACTTTGTTTTTTTTCCCATATCAAGCAACACTCAGTATACTAGTATGACAATGTGAAAACTGAATTTTACAAATTGTTGCAAATTTATTAAAAAATAAAAAATCGAACTATCCCATTGAGACAAGAATTCAGACCCTTTGCTATGACATTTACCTCAGGTGCGTCCCATTCCGTTGATCATCACTGAGATGTTTGTACTCCTTGTTTGGAGCCCACCTGTGCTCAATTCACTTGATTGGACAGTTTAGGAAAGGCACTCACCTGTCTATAGAAGGTCCCACAGTTGGTGGTGAAGGTTGAAGAAATTGCTGAAGAGCTTAGAGACAGGATTATGTCGAGACATAGATCTGTGGAAGGCTGCAAAAAATCCCTTCAGGACTGAAGGTTAACAAAAGCACAGTGACCATCATAATTTTTAAACTGAAAAATATTGGAAACATCACAACACTTCCTAGAGCTGGCTGCCCATCCAAACTTAGCAATTAGGGTAGAAGGGCCATGGTAAGAGAGGTGGCCAAAAACCAGATGATCACTGTGTCTGAGGTTCAGAGCCTGTGTGGAAATGGGAGAAACATCTAAAAGGATAACCATCACTGCAGCGCTCCATAGATCTGGGCTTTATGACAGAGTAGCCAGACAGAAGCCTCTCCTCAGTAAAAGACGCATGAAAGCCCACATGGAGCTTGCAAGAGGCACATAAAGGTGCCTCATACTGCAAGAAACAAGATTTTCTGGTCTGATAAACCAAAATTAAATTGTATGGCCTCAATCCTAAGCATCATATTTGAAAGAAACCAAGCACTCCTTATCATCTGTGGAATACCATTCCAATGGTGAAGCATGGTGGTAGCAGCATTATACTGTGGGTTGTTCTTTTTGCTGCAGAGACACTACTCAGGGTAGAGGAAAAGCTGTACAGAACAAAGTCCAAAGATATCCTTAATGAAAACCTGCTCCAAAAAACTATGGACCTTGGACTAAGCCAAAGGTAATCTTTCATTAGGACAATGACCATAAGCATAAAGCAAAGACAATAACTAGTAGCTTTGAAACAAATTTTATGAATTTGTTGAGTTTCTCATCCACAGCATGGGTTTTAACCCAATCGAACATCTTAGAGACCTAAAAATAGCCATCCACCGATGATTTCCATCCAACCTGACAAAGCTGGAAAGGATCTGCAGAAAAGAATAGCAGATAATTCTGAAATCCTCATGTGCAAAGCTTTTTGTCTCACTTGCAAGAAGCACTGTTCAAGCTGTAATTGTTCCTAAAAATACTTTAATGAGGTGCTGGGTAAAGGGTCTGAACTGTTCTGAGACACACCAGTAAGAATTTCATTACACCATGTGCACAAGACCACAAACCTCGCTTGACTTGACTTCACTCTCCTTCAAATTAAGTATTTTCCTACAGATTGTGGTTTCAATATTGTTGTGTCTGTTTAGCCTCAGGGGTCAGTTTTACTGGTAGATGCCCATGTTGACTGTGCAGGGTCTGGGAGTGGACCACCTGCTTTTGAGTTTACATTGGAAGCTTTTGGTGTTTTGGCATCACATGCTGCCCTCTTGTTGCATCTAAATCCAGGAGGCTCAGTTGCTTGATTTTGTCTGACAGAAATTTTTGTTATGTGCTTGCTGGTTAAGATGTGTTATAGACAAAGAGTCCCAACCATTAAAAAGTTGCAAAGCATGAAGTTCCAAATACTTCTAATAATGTTCATTAGAGGGGGATACTGCCAACAAATCCTGGCTAATAATTTGGGCAAGCATTAAATCTTATAAACTAAAGGATTTATTCTTCACAAAAAGTATTCTAAATACAATGAAGCTCTGTGCAGCACAAAGGCAAAATGGAGCTGCCTGAAACACAAAGACGATCCAAATCAAACAAGTTCAAATACAGATTCAAAAGAGCAAATCATAAAAAAGAGTAGAAAAGCAAAAGATCTGAGATGATAGAATTCACAGAAATCATCATAAACACAAATGCACTTGCCAACTCCTTAATGAATTTACAATGAACCACCAGGAACTGTGGAAGACCCACCAGATTTATTATGTGAGGGGGCAGTTCCTGGCAGTGATTGGCACCTCTTAAGGAATCACCCATAAAACACATGGAACATAGCAAAAGCAACTGATATACTTAAGACAAAACCAAATGTAAAGAATGATGTATACAATCAACATTACTTTGATTAAGACTTGGGTACCAAGTGATTGCCATCAAGCTTATCAGTAGCAGTGGTCTTCGAGAAAGATATGCTGCCATGTTTGCCTTGGTCACCCATGCACTAGTATCCACAGCATAGCTACTTTTGGTAGACATTCTGGGTCATGCAGAGAATGTGGCCCACAAAATGAAACTGGTGTTCACTGACAATTTCAGGTACCGGGCCGAGTAGCATTTTGACAATATACTTAATTTCTGAGTGGTCATGGTACGATATACGAAGGATCCATTGGCTGCACCATTGCTATATCATCTTCATGCATTTCCAAATGGTTACAGTCATTTTCCACATTTCACTGAGATTGTGGTAGGACTTACAAGTCAGAAGGCGATTTTAAGTTGGTATTGCTATGCTGTTAGATTTCCAGGTAGGCTCCAAGCGGCACATAACAGTCATAGCCTTCCCAGACTTAGGGTGTCTTGGCTGGACCCACTGTCTGTCGCCGCAATTTTACCAAGGTAGGTGAAGTGGTCCACTTCCTCATGACTCTGTTGACCGATGTAGACGGGGGTGTGCTGACGTTGGAGTACCCTACATGTAGAGTCTTGCTTTTCATCTCACTTATTCGCAACCCAACTTTTGCCACCTCATGCTCCAACACCGCTGTATACCCACTGAGCACTCGCTGGGTTTCTCAGAGCAAAGCGATATCGTAAGGGAAGTCCAAGTCTGTAAGCCTCGGCCCATCTCGTCACAGCAGGCCAAAGTAATCATGAGCAAGAGAGGGTTGCATGGTGAAGTCCATAGCCAGGAGGAAGAGGAACAGCGATAGCACACACCCTTGGTGCCTGCCTGTATCATTCGTGAAGAACTTGTAGATACCTAATCCACATAACCAACGTAAATACAAGAATTACAAATGAACAAAAGTGACATAAACATAAATTTGAACCGCAGCTAGGGGAGGAGATATGACAGGATGCTAATCAGATGAGCTTGAGACCAGTCCTGGGGGCTCAATGTGGCTGCAGGGTTTCACAATCCGTCAGCCATCTGACCTCAAAATGAGCTCATTGCTTTATCAGTTGGTCTTTCATTTGTCTTCTCTCATTCTGCTTTGAAAGCACCAGAGCGTGTGATTCATCCATCCATCCATTATCCAATCCGCTATATCCTAACTACAGGGTCACAGGGTCTGCTGAAGCCAATCCCAGCCAACACAGGGTGCAAGGCAGGAAACAAACCCTGTGCAGGGTGCCAGCCCACTGCAGGCATGGGATTCATATATGTAATGCATTTAAAAATGTTTATTTTGCCACTTAGTGGTCATTTTCCTACTTTCTGCTCCCCAATAATAATTTTATAATGACAATTAACAATGAGACATGGGGGCAACTGACATTGAATGGTGAAAGGTGGCCTCTGTTAGACCCACCAGCCTTCTGAAGTAATGGCTTAAATAAGGAAAACACCTTATGATGATGATGAAGATGAAAATCTTAAAAGATAAACCATCATATTTTCAGATAACACACCAAAAGGCTTACTACATTTCAATAAAACTTTATCAAGTGCAGTTTTGCAATTTTTGGGTTGACATCAAAACACAGAAACTGGGAAATTACTGCTGGCATAATTAAGGTAGAAGTCCAAATAAACACGAAGCTGGCTGAGATGAAAACCTACAGTTGGAACCACCAATCTAGACAATTCTGAGATGAACTTTCACTAAAGAAAACACAAAATAACATCTGCCTGCAATGAAGCGACCAAAGAAAAGTTAAGAAATCAATCAGCATCACCCTATTGTAATGAAAGAGAAAGGCGTCAATCGGCTATAAAGCGGGCGAGGTTATGTAGGGAACATCAATGACTAAGACCTCTGGGCCCTGTTAAAGTTTAATGAGATTCCCAGACTGACCTGCATATGAGATCAGAGATGAGCAGACAAGTCCGGCCGCTGTGTATCTTCATATGTGAAACCAGAAGCCATCCCTGTGGCATGAAACTTGCTTTTGCTTTTGTTGTGGTGCCATCAATAATTACTGATCTGTCTTCATGGAGGATTAGGCCTGGAGCAAAGAGAAAAGAACATTTGACAATTTGATATGGAAACTAAGTTACAGAAAAGTGGCTGTGGACACCTGAGATTTTAAGAGGCCTGTTTTTTACTTTTCTTTTTTAAACTCTTGTATGTATTTTTTTTTTTTAGATTTGGTGACCTCACAGACATATGAGTGACTCTTACTGCTTTAATTCTGGTCATTAGACTTCTAACTCCATTTCATAATGTGCCTCTTTCTTTATAAGCTGCACTTGTGCAAAGTGCAATAAAAATGCACTATATAGGACTGGAAGCAATTTTTCTTGAAGAGAAGTATGATAAGCCAAATAATCATATTCTTAGGAAGTCACTGTGTACTGGGGAAATTCTGAAAGACTGGAAAATGGCAAATATTATCCCATTATATAAAAAGGGTGATCCAAGCAACTATAGGCCAGTAAGCTTAATGTACATCACAAGTAAATTAATGGAAAGAATTATTAAGGAAAAAGACTGAGCAACACATGTCAAGAACAGGAGTGTTACTAAACAGTCAGCCTGGGTTCAGACAAGGAAGGTCGTAGTTTACTAACAAGCTGGAATTCTATGAGGAAGCAACAAAAGGATATGATCAAAGTGGAGAATTTGATATAAATCTGGACTTTCAGAAAGCACTTGATAAGGTGCCACATGAGAGGCTCGGCATCAAACTAATAGAAGTGGTAGGTCAGGGTGATCTTTGTAGATGTGTTCAGAATTGGCTCAGATGCAGGAAGCAGAGGGCTATGGGATGAGGAACCCAATCATAATTGGCTGATGTTAAGAGTGGTGTTCCACAGGGATCAGTGTTAGGGCACCTGCTATTTTGAATACATATAAATGATTTAGATAGGAATATAAGTAACAAGCTGGTTAAGTTTACAGATGATACCAAGCTAGGTGGATTGGTGTCTGAAAAGCATTTAGGAGTCGTAGTGGACTTGTCTCTATTCACTTCCAGACTGAAGCCATTAAGAAGGCTAACAGAATGTCAGGTTATATAGCGCCCTGATGTGTGGAGTACAAGTCCGAGGAGGTTATGCTCAAGCTTGTGTACGCATAAAAAGAAGCTTGAAATGTGCATGCGCAACTTTCTGGGTTTATAAAAGAAAACCTGACAAGTGAACATCTATATATTGTGAACGGTACCCGGGCACAGACAGGCGGACATGTTGTTTTGACACCACCACACGTTTATTTACAATAATATTTACAAGAATAGGTCACCAAGACCCCAAACAATGGTCACAAAGACCTAGTCACGTGCACAAACCCCCAAATACCCAATGTCCTGGCCACAATGCCTTTCTTCGGGCCGCCTCCACTCTTCACAGCTTCGTCCTACCTCCACCCGACTCCAGCACTGAATGACGGGAGACGGCCCCCTTTTATGAAGGACCCGGATGAGCCCCAGGTGCTCCCGGCAATCTTCTGGCCACGCCCCAGCGTGGCGGAAGTGTCGGCTGTCCTCCCGGCTGCTCCCCGGGCACCGTCTCAAGTCTTCCCCCCAGCACTTCCTGGTGTGGCAGGAGTGCTGGGGAAACAAATCCCAAGGCATTGGGCGCCTCCTGGCGGTGGCCACGGGCCCCTACAGGGAAGAGCTTCCAAGCCCTTGACCCGTGGCTCCCAAAACAACCCGGAAGGCGCACCCCACGTGATCCAGGCCGGGCTCTGACCCTCTTCCGGTCCCTCCTGGCGTCCCGGCCGGGTCATAGCCCCTGGCATCCCTGACAGTGCCCCACAGCCAGCGAAGACCACTCGTGGGTAAGAGCGACCCGTCCCGCGAGGGCAGCAGAGCTCCGAAACGGGTCCCACTCGAGGATAGCCGGGGTCCGGCCCCGCACTCCTAGCAGGGACAGGGGCGGAGACACAATCCCGACACCAACCCATGGTGCATCCCTGTGCCTCGCACAGGTTGTGCTCCCCCCTTTTACCGGCACCCCGGGGCCTCCTCGGTAGGCACCCCCTCCGGGACCTCCGCCCCTTTGTTCTGAGCCACTCGTTCCCCCGTTGGCTCCTCTAGCTGCGAGCGCACCTGCGCACCGACAGAGAGATCCTTCTGCAGACGGCCCGACATCAGAGGGCTGTTCCGCCACGAAGGGGTTCCTTCAACTCGCCGGGGTCCGTCCCTACAAAAGAGAACACAGGGGCAGAACCGCTGCCAAAGCACCCAGCTCGTGCCACGCACGGGCAGCGTTCCCCCCTCCAACCGGCACCCCGGCACTTGCCTGATCGGCACCCTCTCCGCGGCTTCCGTGTCCCTCTCGACGATGGAGTCGTCGGCACCGCCCGCTCTCTCTCCGCCGGCCTCAGGGATTCCCTCTGCTCTCCCAGAGGGCAGCCAGCCACACGCGTGCACCCAGCAACGCGTCTCACCTTATCGGAGGAATCGGCACCCAGCCTCTTAATCCTCCCTTTACTTTCGGACGCCTTGACGATATGCGGCTCCGTATTACTCAACACGAGCCCCTTTCCCGTCTGCGTCCGTAACATATCGGAGGAATCGGCACCCAGCCTCTTATTCCTCCTTCACTCTGGGACGCCATGACGGTTTGAGACTCCTTATGGAATAAAAGGCGCCTCTGTCCCGTCTGCGTCCCTATAGTGCGGAGCAAGACCGCAGCCGACTCGGGGCGGAGGGCGCTAGGACCCGGGGCACTTAGCAGCCCGTGTCCCTTCAGCGTCCTCTCGGACTCCCCCCTCGCCGCGCATGCAGTCCGCGGCGCCGCACCTCCTGTCGGAGGGCTGCTTACTCGGAACTGCTCATTGTCTTCACAGCCTTTTTCAGCAGACCCTCCCATATGCTTTACGGAGTCGGCTGTACTCACCGTCTCCGCTGTACCTCTCCGGCTGGAGATTCCAGCGTCGCGCCGTCCCGTCGTCGATAGAAACGTTCTCAGCGCCGCGAGCGCCTTCCTCTCCAGTACCAGCACCTCAGCCCGGAGGGCACATAGCACCTGTAACACACGCTGCCCGGCGGGCTGAAGGGACGCCTCCAGCTCCGCCAAAGCAGCCGGCAAAGACAGGAAGTTAACCGACGCGGAGCCTACCTGACTGTCGGCCTCCGACGCCGGCCACTTCCTGTGGGCCTTCTCCTCCGGCCCAATCGGGTCTCCCCCCTGCCCGTGATGGACATTCCTGGTCCCGCCTCTCTACAGTCATCGGCGGGCACGCAAGACACACCGCCCAATGGCGTGCCTGTCAGGGGAGGACTTCCGTCCGGCCATCTTGGCTCTCCTTCTGCGGCGGGCGTGCTTGCCGGCAGCCTTGCTGTTGCCAGCACCTTCGAGCTGCAGCGCCTCTCTTCCTCCGCAGCCCTCGCGGCTGCCGCCACGCTGCCGGAGCCCGCAGACCAGCATGCGCCCGCCACTGACGCGGATCCGGAGGTCCCTGCCTGGAAAACAAACACACGCCCGCCCCAAGGGCCGGCTGCCGATAGGCAGGGAACTCACCTCCCAGGTCCCGTCAAACCGAGGAAACGTCCTCGGCGTGGCCTCTCTGGACGCCATGCCGTCCCGGGCGCCTCCAGCAACGGCGCGATCGTGGGAGCCCGCTGCACTCCTCCAATGCACGCCGCCCGCCCGCTTCAGGGAATAACGGCCCTCCTGCGGACCCCTGGCGGTCCGTGGGGTTCCTTTACCCCGCGGGACTGTGTGCACGCAGCACCCGCGGTACGTGGGTGGGGTCCCCTGCTGCACCGGGTCGTCCACAACAAATTGTTTAATAACAGGTCTCCGCCTTGAAACAGGCGGAGCATCCTGCCGACTACGCCAGATGTGAACGGTACCCGGGCACAGACAGGCGGACATGTTGTTTCGACACCACCACACGTTTATTTACAATAATATTTACAAGAATAGGTCACCAAGACCCCAAACAATGGTCACAAAGACCTAGTCACGTGCACAAACCCCCAAATACCCAATGTCCTGGCCACAATGCCTTTCTTCGGGCCGCCTCCACTCTTCACAGCTTCGTCCTACCTCCACCCGACTCCAGCACTGAATGACGGGAGACGGCCCCCTTTTATGAAGGACCCGGATGAGCCCCAGGTGCTCCCGGCAATCTTCTGGCCACGCCCCAGCGTGGCGGAAGTGTCGGCTGTCCTCCCGGCTGCTCCCCGGGCACCGTCTCAAGTCTTCCCCCCAGCACTTCCTGGTGTGGCAGGAGTGCTGGGGAAACAAATCCCCAAGGCATTGGGGCCTCCTGGCGGTGGCCACGGGCCCCTACAGGGAAGAGCTTCCAAGCCCTTGACCCGTGGCTCCCAAAACAACCCGAAGGCGCACCCCACGTGATCCAGGCCGGGCTCTGACCCTCTTCCGGTCCCTCCTGGCGTCCCGGCCGGGTCATAGCCCCTGGCATCCCTGACAATATTTACGGCAACTCTGACCCATGCATACACAACATGTGCAATTAAGCAATTAAAAATTACTGCGCAGCTTTCACAGAAAAAGTCAATACAACAGTGCAAGATACAATAGACACCGACAGGACATTTATAAAAATTCAAGCATGTTGAACAAAATGAAATACAAGAAAGTTCAGAGCAGCAGTTCCTGAGAGCAGACATGCAGTTAGTGTATCACAAGATGGCTGAACAGCCCCAGACAGTTGATAGTTTTTATGAGAAGACAGCAGCAATAATGGCTGCTGTGCAGTGACTTAAGTCTGATTTGAATTTGAAGGTAGAAAGTTGTTCTAAAAGCCTGAGAAAAGAAAAGATTGCATAGTCTGGTAGAGCTGGTCTGGATATTATGGTATCTTCTGCTAGAATACAGGAGAGCAAACATTTTTTGGGTTGTTTGGTGTAAGGGCTCATCCACAATGTTGGAGACCTTGTGGATAAGGCATTTTTGGAAAATGTCCTGGTTGGAAGGCAGAGGAGACCCACGTTGCATACAATCTGCTGGAGGGTCTTGTGATATGGCACATTAAAATTCCCATAAAGTACCACCCTGCTGGTTAGGAAACTGTCTGTGGTGGCTCTGTTGAAGGTTGTAAGGATCGGGGACAGTCTGGCCCTCCTCATTTACTGCAGAAACACTATGTTGACACAAACGTTAGAACATTTTTTTCTACTCAGAGAATCATGGATACATGGAATAAGTTACAAATAAAAGCTTTAGGGATTTTCAAAACTCAACTTGATGTTATTTTAAAGAAATTAAGTGGATAGGATTGGCAAGCTTTTTTGAGCTAAATGGCCTGTTCTTGTCTAGACTGTTCTAATGTTCAGTTGCATCATGGAGAGCAAGCATTCACAATTGACACTGCACTGTTTCTGTGAACTGTCCAACCATGTCTTTTCTGTCAGTACCTTCATGTCTTCCTGGATGTTGCTGCCTAAGAATATTTTGGAGGAATTAAGTGGATAGGATTGGTGAGCTTTGTTGAGCTGAATGCCCTGTCTTTATCAAAGTTTTTCTAATGTTTTAATAATAAAAGGTCCATTAAACTGTCATTGAACTCACCTAATTCATTTCTGGGTCATAGGGGTTAGAGTCTACCCCAGGAACATTTGGCACAAGGCAGGAACCAACATTAGATGGCAAATCGACCCATCACAGGATACAGTCATGTACATCAGGCTAATACAGAGTTGACAATAAACTGGAGGATCCGGAAGAAAAGATAAGCAGATTGGGAGGAATGTGTAGATTCTGCAAAGACAGTGATTTGAAACCAGGACACTGGATCTGAGAGGCAGCACTGCTACTTGCTGTGTCAGCTTGCTGTCTATAATGAAATGAAATAGCGATTCATTTATGAAGACCTTTGTGAGAGGGCTCGGGCAATGTCAGGTGGTGTGCTCAATGTCCACTCTTTATTCAGTACTCTCTTTGTTCACTAGCGCCAAAGTGGGAGCGTTTATAAATACATATTAAAAAATAAGTCATACAAATGCCACTTTTCAATTCATTGTTCAGTTGCAGACACCATTCATTCATTTTCTGAACTTGCACACCCCAGTTCAGGTCATGCAGAGACAAAGTCTCTTCTGGAGACATGGGGTGCAAGGCAGGATCACAGAGCACATTGACGCACATGCCAAGCCAAATGCGATTTATTGATTGTGCTTGTCTTCTGAATGTCAAGAGACCGCAGGGAGTGACATAAAAACTCCACATAGAAGATGCCTCAGTCCAGTACCCGACTGGTGGTCTGAGTGTTGTGAGTCCGCAAAGCCAACTTCTACATTGCTGAGATTCTCCTCGAGAACTGCTTGCCCTTTAACAATTTAAAGATGCAAATCTCAGCTAATTTTTTTTAATTAAGGACATTACAGAATTTGCTTTTCATGAAGACTAAACAAAATAAAAAGACAGAAGCTATGAATTAAGAATGAACGTGATGTTACAGAACATGGAGGAACTACAACAATCATTTCAGATGAGTCCTGTATCTACATGTCTCACACACACACACGATAGCCTGATTAGAGAGGTGAATTAAAATGTATTTTTAATGTTCAGTCTTTTGACATAAGATGAATGAGTCCCATACTCAAATAGAGTCTGTCACATGCACATCATGGAAGCCATCAGCGACTCTAATCTACACTGCAACTGGATCCCACTTAAATAGGTCTCTGTCATCTCAACTATTATCATCTGGCTCATTGTGGCGGTCTGTAATTCTCCTCTAGCGCTTCATATCTCTTCTCGATCAGGCAAAGGCTGAATCCAGGTAGAGATCAGCTTTCCAATCTGCTCTCAAACAAGTGCCTGATACCTCACTGCTAAAACCTTTAACCCGATCAAAACCGATGGCCCGTCTCATGGACATCATAACCTGAACAAGTGAACTGCAAAAGATCTGGCATTTTAAAATCTGTCCCAAATGGCACAGCTGAATATTAATAGCACTAGCCTCCATTGTCATAATCTTGGTGTAATTTTGGCTCATGGCTCTATTTGACCTTCCCACATGCCTCCATATTCTCAAGAACCTCCAAAGCTGTCCCCATGGTGTCACAAATAAAACTCCTCATAAGCCTTGGTATGTCCGGGATGCTGTTGCCTGGGCAGTTAATTGAATCCACTGCCATGTCACCCGGAGTTTAGTAAACCACAGAATTGCTTTAAATTACTTTTGAAAGGGTGGCATTCCCCAACAGAGCCTAACATCCTGTAAACTTCTTCCACCCACAGGACAATGTTTGGGTGTCTGAACCTTTAGAACTTCATTGCTAAGGTGCTGATAATTGGTCTCACTCGCCAGTCCTCTGCAAGGACAAGTAAAAATTTGCCCGGGCAAAATAGCATAAATGGATAGACTGGTGTCCTGACTCAGACAGAGGGTAATTCCTTGTCTGGCTGGGATGCCATAATGAGAGAAAATGGATGGATGGATATTACAGACAGGTTGGTTGCCGAAACCCTTCTCGTTCGGGAGGCCATAACAGAAGGACAGAGGATGCCTGCTTACCACGGTTATATATTACCCCAATGCACTGGATGGCAGCATTCTCCTGGTGGAGCAACCATTGGTACACCTGCAGTGATGCTGGGAATTGTAGTCAGAATGCTCAGCCCTATTGGGGTACATGGGTGCCATCAGGGAGAGCTGCAGGGTCCTCATATTCCAACAGTCATTTTGAAATTTTCCATTTGTCTTTTTCTTATGTAAATGTAGTTTGGATTGTTTGGCTTTTTGATATTTATGACTCTGTTACTTGGCTTTGACTTTTAGACCTCAATTCCAGGTTTTGTTTTCCTTTATTTCAAGGCAGCATTTAGTATTTAGTTTTGTTCAGGTAATTCTGAGAAATAAATATATAGTTTTTTGTGCTTTTTAAACATTATTCTATTTTAATAAACCAATATTTATTAAAAATGTTTATCGGTTTGGATTCTTTACACCAGGGGTTTTATATGTTTTCTCTTCTCCCTTAAGGCATTTGTGCCACTTCAGGCATTTTTTGGCAGTTCAGGCTTCAGAATATTAACATCTTTGATACATGATAGAATCGAAGGGTGCAGTGCATTTTATTTTGATGTTTTTGGAGATTTTTAATATACAATTATGATTTTGTTTCTTGTGCTTCAGATTTTTATGTGGTCTTTGACAACAATTTCACCTGCTCCTTTTAACACCTCCATTCACTGGCAACACCGTTGGACTTCATATACCAAATTATTTTTAAACATTCCACTTTTTCTGGTGGGCGGCACGGTGGCATAGTGGTAGCGCTGCTGCCTCACAGTAAGGAGACCCAGGAAGCGAACCCGGGTCTCCTTACTGCGAGGCAGCAGTGCTACCACTATGCCTCTGTGCTGCCCACTGCCGCACTGCTGTGCCATGCTGCCCAGTGCCGCGCTGCTGCCTCACAGGTCCTCTCTGTGTGGAGTTTGCATGTTCTCCCCTTGTCTGCATGGGTTTCCTCCCACAGACATACAGGTTAGGTGCATTGGCGGTCCTAAATTGTCCCTAGTGTGTGCTTGGTGTGTGGGTGTGTGTGGGATTGCCCTACGGTGGGCTGGCACCCTGCCCGGGATTTGTTTCTGACTTGCGCCCTGTGTTGGCTGGGATTGGTTCCAGCAGACCCCCATGACCCTGTGTTAGGATATAGTGGATTGGAATATGACTGATTGACTGTTACTGGTGCTCGCCACACTTTGCTAGATGTCTTTCTGCCATGCCTTCCTTTCCTCAGTCATTATAACAAATTAAATTTCTTAACTAAAAGTTCAACATTCATAATACAGCTTTGTTATCAGACACCCCAAGCATTCCTAGCACATTTGTTTCTCAGCCTGTTATTTTATTATTTTATTCGCAGATTTTTCTGCCATTTCCATGTGCATATGATGTGGCTGATGATGGCAACAAAGCCTGCTGGCTGCAGTCAGTTGATGGAGAGCCAGTACAATTAAAGATGATGAGAGTGCAGGACTCTCCAAAAGGCAGCTGGCGGGAGTCCCATTATGTGAGACCTTAAAAAGAACAGTGGCTCTAAGGATGAAAGCATGGGACTCCGTAGACTTAATTCCATTAGATGTGATTGAGATCACTGCTTGGGATCATGGTGAGAAGCATAATGATGCATCATCAGATATATCCGGTGAGATTCAGGCACGGGCACACTCAACCCAGAAGGTCCACTTCTATGGATGATTTATTGTTTCTCTTTCACAATAAGATAACTACAAAAAGTGAACGAGTCACACTTAATGGGATAATTCTTCTTACAATAAAAAAAAGTTAACAGATCAATGACAGAGTCAGTTATTTTTACCAGTTTTACCAGAATGCAGACATTAGGCTTTTAAGACCACTAATCCTCTTTCGCTTAGATCAGCAGCATCTGTCACAACATGTGACCTTTGCTCCTGTGACAAAGTACACTTCAGTACATGTAGATCAGTAGTTCTCAACTCCTGTCCTCAACTAGCCTTGAGTCTGATGGTTGGCAATCCAGTCAAGCTCTCCGTGGCACAGTATAATCTCAAGAAGGCCCACAGCCATCTGCTAACAGGAGGTGACAAGAAGAAAAGGTCTAAATAAGCAAATTAGCAGTTCAGGTGAGGGCGTCTATCTATCTATCGATCTATTCATCCATCCATTATCCAACCCGCTATATCCTAACTACAGTGTCACGGGGGTCTGCTGGAGCCAATCTGTGCCAACACAGGGCGCAAGGCAGGAAACAAACCCCGGGGAGGGTGCCAGCCCACCGTAGGGCACACCCACACACACCCACATACACCCACACACCAAGCACATACTAGGGACAATTTAGGACCGCCAATGCACCAAACCTGCATGTTTTTGGACTGTGGGAGGAAACCGGAGCACCCGGAGGAAACCAACGCAGACACAGGGCGAACATGCAGACTCCATGCAGGGAGGACCTGGGAAGTGAACCTGCCTCATCTATCTATCTATCTATCTATCTATCTATCTATCTATCTATCTATCTATCTATCTATCTATCTATCTACTGTATCTATCTATGTCAAAAATTACAATAAAATCACACCCAAAAAAGGCACACGTAATATTAAATTAACATTTACAAAAGACATGAAAGACGTAAACAATTTTTTAACTGATGCCCATTTTTAACCTGTTACAGTAAACAATGAGGGTTTGCATTATGCAGTAAATTATTTGAAGGGGATGAGAATGCATTTGGTTTGGGGCGAGGGGGCACCCATGTTATGGCCTATAGGTAGAGGCAGATTTACATATCAACTCATAATGACTTTTAGATGGAGGGCAGGTCACATTTAATGACAGCAGTTGCTACAGTCTCTCCACTGCTTAGTCTCTGGAGCTGTCACTGTAAGTCATTCATAGTCGGCGACTAATTGCAAGTTTGTTTCTGAGTTTCCATCATCATTGCAAGTTGTAAGTTTGAAGTAGCACAAACTGAAGGTCACCAATCAACATGAAGATACTCTGAATTCAAATGGGAGAGACAGATGGAAGAAAGCAAATAAGTCAACTTGGTAGGAGTAAACACCAGGTTCAGTGCCTAATAGACTACTGGTTGGATGATCAACATCACTGGGCAGCCTGCTTGCTAATGTCAATGGCAGGGAAACACTGGACCTCTAGAATGACTTGGATTTCTGCATTTGCACTTATAAAAATGTGGCCTGATCTTCAATGAAGTGACAATAATAGACAAGAACAAGCAACCTAAACTCAAAACACATAAAGAATTGTATTTCTTATCACTGGTGAATACATCAACTAAACTGTTAAAGTCAAGCATTAAAAAGGCCTGTGAACATCTAGGCTGACGACTTGCCCAAAGCTAGCTGGAGTCGCACACCCTAATCAATGAGACGATATTAGAGGTGTCCAGACCTATCAAAAGGGCTCACAAAGTCTGGTTACTGACAGATTCTGCTCTTCTCAAGAAAGACCTGTTTTTGTCAAAAAAAAAGTTCCATAGGACCTTAGAAGAAGAGATAAACAAAAATGGAAAAGGAATATTTCTACAGTACAGTACAGGAGTATTTCTAAAGGACTAGCTGTTTATTGATCCACATTGAAGCAAATTATCGATAAACGGAGGAACTTGATGATTGTTGTGCCTCCCCTAAGACTGGATATCCTCCAAATATAATGCAGAAATCCAGGTAACTCCAAGGGGTTCAGAAGCTTTTTCTTGATCTGTTTACACACACCTTGCCACTATTACTAACGCTAGGGCAGGTCCTCCATTTGCCTTTCAAACAGCCTCAGTTCTTCATGACATGAATTCCACAAGATACTGGAAACATTGCTTTGACTTAATTGCATCAGACAATTTGTCACCTGCACATTCATACTGGTGTTTTATTGGGTTCAGATCCAGTGACTGGGAAGAACAAAGAACATCACTGAACTCATTCTCATGATCATGACACCAGTTTGCTGTTTATGTTCATGACAAAACTTTTCAACAGAAACGTTTGATTTGTTATCATGCTAGAAGTTGCCATTAGAAGATGGGTAAATTGTGACCGTGAGGGGATGCACATGGTCAGCAACATGACTCAGACTGGCACTTCAGCATTCCTTGATTGCGATCAATAGACCCAAAATATGCCAAGAAAACATTCCTGACACCATTACACCAGCAGCAGCAGCAGCCTTGTTTCCTTTAGAGGCATTAGCTCTCCAGAAATGTGTTCTTTTGAAATTGCGGCATGTTAAGTAACCGAGAAATATAGAAATACGATATAAAAGGTGATATCATTCCCATGGTAATTACAGTGGTACAAAAATCTTTACTGACGATTTTACGAGGTATAACAGACGAAAGGAAGCCATAGCAAGACAATATCAAGGTATGATCTTGATCTATAGAGTCTGCCATTTTCGTCACTGCGCTGAAAGGTTTTTCCGGATGGATGACATCATCCATCCATAGGCTTCAAAGTGTATTGGCAGTAGGTCCATCCTTATATACTGGTTGCTCCACGTGCAGGTTCTTTCTCTGGTCTCCAAACAAGGACAGGAATAGCACAATGCCTACTTGCAGTTCTCATTCTCCCAATAAGTAAAGATTTTGTGCTGACACAGGACAGAAGTATACTATTCTGTCTTTTAGGCTGACTATACAATCCTCCAGTTGTCTTTGGCTATCTAGTCCTATGCTTGGCTGGCAATTCTAAATGCTGAGCCCCTGTGTACCATACTTGGTCTGCCTGTATGAATGAATCCATAACAGTGTGCACAGAGACAGTGACATTAAACTTAATATTATAACAAACATATTTTAACAAGCCTGGATGGTTGACACAAGGCATGTTGGGTTCCTGGATTCATGCTGTTGGTACCAATGCTCAGGACTGTGTCTTTGATTTTAATCTCCATTATTGTCGACTGGCAATCATCAGTTAATTAATGGACAGATACTGTTGCTTTCCATTTATTTTTAATCAGTTCTACCTCGGTCTTTGCGTTTTTAATACATCTGCATTTATATGTGTACTAATTCTATAACTAGAAATTTAGTAATTAAATTATTCATATTTTAACCGAGAATTGATCACAGCGCTCTGAGGCTGCACTCAGTGAAGAGCGCTGTACCAGAAAAAAGTTGTATTGTTCAAGCTGACTTCCTTTTCATATCTTAATATGTAATAATAATATCCTGCTATTTCCTTTGTAAGTGATAGAGCTAAAGATCTCACACTAACTTTTAGTTTTGCCTGTTCTGAAGTTTCCTAAACATTTGTATTATTTTTGCATGGCCTTTATGGCATATTAAATAACTCTGTTGTCACGCATGTCTACCTGGGAGCCACCTTCCTGGCACTGGCAAGGGGGCTCTGACCCCAACTGTGTCGTCTCTTTCCTCAGTAGCATTAAAGGACCACTGAAGGAAGACACCCCACACCAGTAAGAAGACTCCGCCCCTTTTGGCACTGGTGCTTTAAAAACCGGGCAACCAGGGAGCCGGGCATCAGACCTTAACCAGTGAAAGTTTTTTTTGTTTTGTTTCCTGCAACAACTTTTAACCTGCCTTTTTGTACTCTGTTCACAGCCACATTACACTATTAATCCATCCATTTCTTCACTTGCGTATTCTGGTAAATGATAAGAGAGAGCTGGAATCTGAAGTGGCAGCACCATGTAAATGTGAGGAGCAGCCCAGTCCCTCATAGTACACACACACACTAGCATTGGATCAAATTAGACCCTTCATTTAAACTGTCGTCCATGTTTTTGGAATGTGGGAGAAAACCCGAGTGACTAGAGAAAAACCCATAAAGAAAAGGGCAAAATCTTCACAGACAATGACCGAGGTGACAATACATTATTGCATACTGTATAAAGAAACAAATTGTAACATCACAGCTTGCCAAAGAAGGCAGTAATACTGAACTGTGCTGTGCACAAGCTGAAAATGCAGGATGACAACAAGCATACAGTCAGTGCCCTTTATAATGTTTGGGACAACATAATGGGGGGCCCATATCCTTCTATATAAAAGTGGTCGGGATTGTCCTTCTGTCCCGTGAGTGCTATGCAGGCACGGAGTTTCACACACGCCCCGAACATTTTGCAATGCACGATGGGATTTGTAGTTTCGTTTTTCCAGGTAAAAAATGATTTTCTACTCCAGACTGTGCGATATCTTCTTCTTCTTTCTTACTATATAAAAGCGGTCGGGATTGTCCTTCTGTCCCGTGAGTAGAAAGCATAGCGGTATTCCGCTTATCACAGACTTACTACTTGCAGCTTGCGGTATGAAGCGACATGATGTGAGCAGAGTTCTGGTGCTCCCATCGTTCACTTGCTTTTGTATGCGATGCGCTGGAAAAATAGACAAAATTATGTCTCTGGAAATAATTAATGTTGATGGAGTACAAATGCCTCACCGCGTAGTAAATATCAGGGGGGTTCAAAAGGGCGACCTCAATATAGAAAAAAGTTTAAATTTCATCACAAAAATAACAGAAACTACGAGTATTAAAGTAATACCGCTCAAATGCAATATAACCAAATCAATGAGTTTGTATAAAATATCAAATTGATCAACATATTGAATTGCCTTAAGAAGTGGTCAACTTAAAAGGCGGGTCAGCCTAGTTAATAAAAAGTGTTGTCATTTCTACATGTTGTGAACAAAATGTATGCAAATCCCCATAAATGAAAGGCCGAGGCAGCTGTCACTTTAATCCCGTCTAAACTGTTTGATTTATAATGTTAAATTGTGGAGCAGAGGGGCATATCAAGGAAAAACGTTTCTTTGTGCAAAACATTATGGAGGACATGGTAAATAATACATCTCTACGGATCCATGTAACTTGTGTGCTTAAATGCTTGTTGTATATACACTTGTAAGATTCCTTCACTCCTCTTACTGAGTTTAACTGAATTTTAAGCAGAAAATACGCCTTAATACACACTACTTTGAGTAAATCCTCTGTCTTCAAGGGGTATCAGTTTTCCTTACTGTGCTGCATCAAGAAAATTAAAGGAGCACTTTGAAAACACATCAGATCTCAATGGGAAAAAATCCTCCTGGATATCTATACTGATATAGACTGGGTAATGTGTTAGGAACGAAAGGATGCCACATCGTTTGATGGAAATGAAAATTATCAACCTACAGAGGGCTGAATTCAATGACACCCCAAAAATCAAAGTGAAAAATGATGCGGCAGGCTAGTCCATTTTGCAGAAATCTCACTACAGCAACTCCAAATCGTACTCAGTAGTTTGTATGACCCCACGTGCTTGTATGCATGCCTGACAACATCAGGGGGTGTCATGATCCTAATGAAACGATGGATGGTGTCCTGGGGAATCTCCTCCCAGATCTGGACCAGGGCATCACTGAGCTCCTGGACAGTCTGAGGTGCAACCTGGCAGCGTCGGATGGACTGAAACATAATGTCCCAGAGGTGTTCTGTTAGATTTAGGTCAGGCAAGCGTGGGGGTCAGTGAATGGTATCAGTTCCTTCATCCTCCAGGAACTGCCTGCATACCCTAGCCACATGAGGCCAGGCATTGTTGTACACTAGGAGGAACCCCGGACCCACTGCACCAGAATAGGGTCTGACAATGGGTCCAAGGATTTCATCCTGATACCTAATGGCAGTCAAGGTGCCATTGTCTAGCCTGTAGAGGTCCGTGCTTCCCTCCATGGATATGCCTCCCTAGACCGTCACTGACCCACCACCAAACTGCTCATGCTGAACGATGTTACAGGCAGCATAACATTCTCCACGGCTTCTCCACACCCTTTCACGTCTGTCTTATGTGCTCACGGTGAACCTGCTCTCATCTGTGAAAAGCACAGAGCGCAAGTGGTGGACCTGCCAATTGTGGTATTCTATGGCAAATGCCAATCGAGCTCCACAGTGCCAGGCAGTGAGCACAGGGCCCACTAGAGGACGTCAGACCCTCAGGCCACCCTCATGAAGTCTGTTTCTGATTGTTTGGTCAGAGTCATTCACACCAGTGGCCTGCTAGAGGTCATTTTGTAGGGCTCTGGCAGTGTTCATCCTGTTCCTTCTTGCCCACAGGAGCAAATACCGGTCCTGCTGATGGGTTAAGTACCTTCTACAGCCTTGTCCAGCTCTCCTAGAGTAGCTAACTGCCAGTCTCCTGGAATCTCCTCCATGCCCTTGAGACTGTGCTGGGAGACACAGCAAACCTTCTGGCAATGGCACGTGTGCCATCCTGGAGAAGTTGGACCACCTGTGCAACCTCCGTAGGGTCCAGGTATCGCCTCATGCTACCAGTAGTGACACTGACCATAGCCAAATACAAAACAAGTGAAAAAACAGTCATAAAACATGAGGAGGGAAAAATGTCAGTGGCTTCCACCTGTTCAACCATTCCTGTTTTGGGGGTCATCTCATTGTTGCCCCTCTAGTGCACCTGTTGTTAATTTCATGAACACCAAAGCAGCTGAAACTAATAACAACCCCTCTGCTACTTAACTGACCAGATCAATAGTCCAGGAGTTTCATTGACTTGATCCTATACTCTGATTTAAAAGTGTTCCTTTAATTTTTTGAGCAGCATATATAACAATATGAAAGAAATCTGCAGTGCAAAAAACATTCATTAACACTGTGGTGGACATCCACAGAACAGCAGGGTTTTCAATCTCTTCTTAAACACATTGAGGGACCAGAAGCTGTACTGCAGCTTACTGTCTATGCATTGTAAAGGTCCAGGGATGTGAGACATGGATGAATGGATTTTGTGGAGAGCTGATGATAGTTGGTTTCTTCAAATCCTAGACCCACTAGAGCCTTCCTCAGGTGTTGCTCCACACTACACAGGTCTTCTGCATCTCCATGCACTTTCTGGCTGCTTTGTCCCAGTAGTTGCACATACACGATGCCTGCGTCACCTAACTCTGCTCACCAGTGGTCAGAGGAATCCCATTTGCCACACTTTTACCTGACTCTGTGTGCTGACCCAAGCCAATGTTCACATCTGAGGCTCACTGGTGGCCACTTGCATTTTAGCAGCGGTGAGACACACCTGAAGTTCTTCTTTAAGTGCTCCACGTTTCTATGCTCTCAGGAGGTGCTTATATGGCCGACTTCTCCAGTTATTCCCTAACCTCGTCTGACAGGTATGAAACATGTCTTTCTCGTGTCCAGACCCTGGGCACTACAGTATTCACTGTATTTATTTCCTATGTTGTGTACATTTATGCTATTAGCTGCTTGGAAATGTATGTGCAAGATTCAAATTAGTGAAATCTAAAATGTCAGCCGAGAGTCATACATAGCTATAAGGATGAATAAATATGGCAGCTGTCATGCACATGCAAGTGGGAGGCATTCAAAGGCCTTGTGTGGTGCTGATGGTTCCACGTCCAGTCAAGAGGGGGCACTGGTATTCACTCACAGCTTATCCTTCATCATCTGCAGACAAGAAGTGCAAAATGCTGAGGACCCATAAGATCGCTTCTGGTTCTTTTACTGCCCTGATGACATATAACTCCCTGCCAGCCATCATGGGGGCAGTTCACTAGATGGACTCATGTCTGCAAAGACACTTGCTGCTAAACCTGTACAATGTATGACATCACTGGCTGGTGCCCACAACTCTTTATCTGACTTTGTTCATTATTATACAGCATATTATTAACGTGCAAGTTAAAATGACATACAGTGCATTGTCTGTGTGGAGGTGGCATGGTCTCCCTGTCTCTGTGTGCTGGTCCTTGCCTTGCAGCCAGAATGAAATTGGGTCACCTACACTTTAGCTTTCAGAAGGAGACCAAGCAGTGTCATGTCACTGCACTCACTGGGTTCATATTAGGGACCGAGAGGTATTTGAAATTTAGAACTCACAAATATTGCAAAAAATCTGGAGTTGTCTCCCCTAGACTTTCTCATATACTCAGATATGGGGATGGATATTTGAGGAGTAAACCGCATGGCAATTATTATATTTTTATATTATGTACATAATAATAATAATAATAATAATAATAATAATAATAATAATAATAATAATAATGGATGGATGGATGGATGGATGGATGGATGGATCCAACTATATATTTATTTTTCTAGAATCAGAATGTATTCATCAAACCTCCTATGAAGAATAAAAATTTTGGATGGCGTTTTCCCTTGCCTGGACGCAGGTCACCGGGGCCCCCCTCTGGAGCCAGGCCTGGAGGTGTGGCTCGATGGCGAGCGTCTGGTCACCGGGCCAGCACCCATGGGGCTCAGCCGGGCACAGCCCAAAGAGGCAATGTGGGTCCCCCTTCTCATGGGCTCACCACCTGTAGGAGAGGCCAAGCAGGTCGGGTGCAGTGTGAGTTGGGTAGTGGCCGAAGGCGAGGACCTTGGCGGTCCGATCCTCGGCTACAAAAGCTGGATCTTGGGAAATGGAATGTCACCTCTCTGAAGGGGAAGGAGCCTGAGCTAGTGCACGAGGTCGAGAGTTTCCGGCTAGATATAGTCGGGCTCACCTCGACGTACAGCTTGGACTCTGGAACCAATCTCCTTGAGAGGGGCTGGACTCTCTACCACTCTGGAGTTGCCCCCGGTGAGAGGTGTCGTGTGGGTGTGGGCATACTTATTGCCCCCTGACTTGGAGCCTGTTCATTGGGGTTTACCCTGGTGGACGAGAGGGTAGCCTCCCTCCGCCTTCAGGTGGGGGGACGGGTCCTAACTGTTGTTTGTGCGTATGCGCCGAACAGCAGTCTGGAGTACCCACCCTTTTTGGAGTACCTGGAGCAGGTGCTAGAAGGCATACATTCTGGGGACTCTCTCGTTCTGCTGGGAGATTTCAATGCTCACGTGGGCAATGACAGTGAGACCTGGAAGGGCGTGATTGGGAGGAATGGCCCCCCTGATCTGAGCTGAGTGGTGTTTTGTTATCGAACTTCTGTGCTTGTCACAGATTGTCTATAATGAACACCATGTTCAAGTATAAGGGTGTTCATATGTGCACTTGGCACCAGGACACCCAAGGCCTCAGTTCGATGATCGACTTTGCGGTCGTGTCGTCAGACTTGCAGCCACATGTCTTGAACACTCGGGTGAAGAGTGGGGCAGAGCTGTCAACTGATCACCACCTGGTGGTGAGTTGGCTTCGATGCCGGGGAGGATGCCGGTCAGGCCTGGTAGGCCCAAACGTGTTGTGAGGGTCTGCTGGGAATGTCTGGCAGAGTCTCCTGTCAGAAGCAGCTTCAACTCCAATCATTGGGCCATTTTCCGTTCCTCTATTGTTGAGGCAGCTGACCGGAGCTGTGGCTATAAGGTGGTCGGTGCCTGTTATGGCGGCAATCCCCGAACCCATTGGTGGACACCAGTGTTGAGGGATGCCGTCAAGCTGAAGAAGGAGTCCTACCGGACCCTTTTGTCCTGTGGGACTCTGGAGGCAGCTAATAGGTACTGGCAGGCCAAGCGGAATGCGGCTTCGGTGGTTGCTGAGGCAAAAACTCGGACGTGGGAGGAGTTTGGGGAGGTCATGGAGAACGACTTTCAGACGGCTTTGAGGAGATTCTGGTCCACCGTCCGGCGTCTCAGGAAGGGGAAGCAGTGCAGTATCACCACTGTATATGGTGGGGATGGTGCACTGCTGACCTCGACTCAGGACGTTGTAGGTCGATGGGGGGAGTACTTCAAAGACCTCCTCAATCCCACTAACATGCCTTCCAATGAGGAATCAGAGCCTGGGGACTCGGAGGTGGGCTCCCCCATCTCTGGGACTGCGGTCACCGAGGTGGTTAAAAAACTCCTTGGTGGCAGGGTCCCGGGGGTGGATGAGATATGTCCGGAGTTCCTCAAGGCTCTGAAAGTTGTAGGACTGTCTTGGTTGAAACGCCTCTGCAACATCGCATGGATTGGCAGACCGGGGTGGTGGTCCCTCTCTTTAAGAAGGGGGACCGAAGGGTGTGTTCCAACTACAGAGGGATCACACTCCTCAGCCTCCCTGGAAAAGTCTATTTGGGGGTCCTGGAGAGATCCGTCGGATAGTCGAACCTCAGATTCAGGAGGAACAGTGTGGTTTTCGTCCTGGTCGTGGAACAGTGGACCAGCTCTAGACCCTTAGCAGGATCCTGGAGAGTGCTTGGGAGTTTGCCCAACCAATCTACATGTGTTTTGTGGACTTGGGAAAAACGTTCAACCGTGTCCTTCAGGGAATCCTGTGGGGGGTGCTCCGGGAGTATGGGGTACTGGACCCCCTGATAAAGGCTGTTTGCTCCCTGTACAACCGGTGTCAGAGCTTGGTCCGCATTGCTGGCAGTAAGTCGAACCCGTTTCCAGTGAGAGTTGGACTCCGCCAGGGCTGCCCTTTGTCACCGATTCTGTTCCTAACTTTTATGGACAGAATTTCTAGGCGCAGCCAGGGTGTTGAGGGGGTCCGGTTTGGTGGACTCAGGATTGGGTTACTGCTTTTTGCAGATGATGTTGTCCTGTTTGCTTCATCAGGCCGTGATCTTCAGCTCTCTCTGGATCGGTTTGCAGCTGTGTGTGAAGCGGCTGGGATGGGAATCAGCCGAAAAAGGGTGGAGTTCCCTCTCAGGGTTGGGAGTGAGATCCTGCCCCAAGTGGAGGAGTTCAAGTATCTCGGGGTCTTGTTCATGAGTGAGGGAAGAATGGAGCGGGAGATCGACAGGCGGATAGGTGCAGTGTCTGCAGTGATGCGGGCTCTGCATCGGTCTGTTGTATTGAAAAAGGAGCTGAGCTGTAAGGCAAAGCTCTCAATTTACCAGTCGATCTACATTCCTACCCTCACCTATGGTCATGAGCTATGGGTAGTGAACGAAAGAATGAGATCGCGAAAACAAGTGGCTGAAATGAGTTTCCTCTGCAGGGTGTCTGGGCTTTCCCTTAAAGATAGGTTGAGAAGCTCAGTCATCCAGGAGGGGCTCATAGTAGAGCCGCTGCTCCTCCGCATTAAAAGGAGTCAGTTGGGGTGGCTCTGGCATGTGATCAGAATGCCTCCTGGACGCCTCCCTGGTGAGATGTTCCGGGCACGTCTGACTGGGAGGAGGCCCCGGGGAAGACCCAGGACATGCTGGAGGTACTATGTCTCCCGGCTGGCCTGGGAACGCCTTGGAATTCCCCCGGAAGAATTGGAAGAAGTGGCCGGGGAGAGGGAAGCCTGGGCATCTCTGCTCAAGCTGCTGCCCCGGCGACCTGATCTCGGATAAACAGAAGAGGATGGATGGAGTATCAGAATGTAGTTTAAGTTAATTTGTTTTGGTTTCAATAGATGTATTTTTCATATTTTCAATTCTTGTTTTCTTTTTTTCACATCTTCACGCCCCCTTTTTTGTTACCTCACCCCACAGGTTGAGAACCGCCGATGTACATTAAAGAACCATCAATAGCAAATTAAGTCAAATTAATAATATATTGAACAATTATTATAAAAGTAAAGTTGAATAAGTCAGACTCTGCAGCTGCATAAATAACAAAGTACCACTTCTGGTTAGCGGAAATAGCCCAAAAGTTGATAGAAATCTATGTTTTGTACCTAATGCTTGAATGCAAAATTTGGTTGACGTAAGAGAAAGCGTACACAAGTTATCGTGTTTATACACACACACACACACAGACACACACACAGACATAATTCCAAAAATGGTATTTTCAGACTCAAGGGAATCTAAAATGTCGATATTCATCAAAATCTCAAAATTGAATTTTTGGACAATTACAATACTTTCCCTATACAGTATTTCGTATACAAGAAAGTGGGTTGGACAACAACATCCTTATCCATACCAGCCTCTTCCTGCTCAGGCTAGTGGTCCATCAATCCATCCATCTATCCATGCATTATTATTTTAAGCTGTTAAATGCAATTGTATGGCTGAAGGTGGAATGAAGCCACATTGACAGCAAAGAATGCAAATGAGGAACCAGCTGTTGATGGGGTGCCAGTCTATCATAGGACACACTGACACACCCTCTCCCATCACATAACATAAACCTCTTATCTTTGGGATGGGGAAGGTAAACCTGAATATGTGGGAAAAAAGGCCACATAGACACTTGGAGAACATGTAAAACCAACACAGAAAGTGACTGAACCCAAATCTAAACCCAGAACTCAGGGGCACAAACCATGGTGGAAAGGCTGATAAGAGGAAATTTTAAATATTTTTTAAACAATATAAACAAGTGGGAAAAAAGTTAATGAAACAAATGTCTCCACCCACTAACGTTTGTCTGTCCTACGCAGCACACTAAACTTAGCATTTTATGTTTTTCATTTAAGGGGATGTTAATATCCCATCGTCCCACACTGTCAAAGATCCATGGTGTTGCCCCTTCTGTGTGGCACTTCTGTGCATGTTGCCCTGTTTCCAGAACATTAAGTTAATCCCAGTTTGGATTGAACTGGCTGATGCAACTTGTCCTTTAGACCTGCAAGAAGCGCAGAGTGACAGAGAATCCCTGCTGGCACCGCTTCAAGAAACAGCAGGCTCAGAGCACACATGGCAGCAGCAGGACGCCACACTAAGCCTCCTCATCTTTGCTTCTTTGTCTGCTGTGGGGATTCTTTCACATGATGGAGTGGTCTTCTCAAAGACAAACACAACTTGGATATTCAGCTCAGTCATTTTCACACATTTTATTTTGTGTTAAGAAATGTGCCAAGATACATCTCATTTTGTATCACTAAGAGAGTGTCTAGAGATGTAAATTTCACATATATTCTTTGCAAAGCTAGGGAGAATAAAATTTAAAGCAAAAAAGAAAAAGAAATATCCTCCTATTTCAGATTTTTTTCTCAATAATGGCAGCTTCTTGGTACAGGGCATGAACCAAGCCTGGTTGGGATGCTGCACTCCCTCATGTTCTGTCATACCAGGTCACTCATGAAGAGTGAGTGGCCTAATGCTGCTGTCTCACAGTGCCTTTCCTGTTCTGGGCATTGTCTGCTTAACATTTGCACATATGTTCGGTGTCTGCATCTTTTTTTCCTGTGTCAAACCAAATTATTAGGGGGCAGCTACAGGACAGTACCACCTCCAAACAGGAGAGGGTTCTGTTAGTAACAACTTCTATTTTGAATGGAGTCTAGCTGGGGACCTCCAGAGCTCAAATTACACACATCCTATGACGTTTAGCGTCCTCTGTATTATTTATCAGTGATGTGACATGATATGCCACGTGTCATGTCTCACCCAGGGTTCCTTCTCAGGCTGGGGTTCAAAACTTTGCTTTACATTGCTTTTGTTCAATTTTGACTCTTTTATTGACATTATGATTGTGTGTTTTCCTACAATATTGCATTTACACTGTTATCTAGTCAGGGTTTGGCGATATATCCCCCTTCAGCGGGCATTTTTTAGAAGTACTTTTTGGAACTATGTGCAAATTACGTGTCTTGAGGCCGTTATCTCATAACATCGGGTAAGTTGTGTCTTTCTCAACACACAAATTTTTAAAGTGGACCTTGTGCTTTGGTCTCATAAAACATCCTTACACAATGGTTAAGGTTAGGGTTGGGGAGGATCATCGGACTCATGATAGAAGATGACTGTTGAGTTGACATGTCTTGTAATTGGAGTCTCATGTAGTACAACTGTCTCTTGGGTAACAACTGTAAACCATGTGACATAAACATGCAATCCGATTGGCGGTTCTGCAGAGCTGCTGAATTGTGGAACTATGGAGGTCTGCAGATGGACCACCTACCTAGTTCACCTCCAGACTGGTCACTTCCATGAATATTTATGTCACGCCCTGTCACTACCAAAAAAAAAAAAGTGAATCTACCTTCTGTTCCTTGCTACAGTTTTTCTCAGTCACTTTTGTACATTTCTCAGCTAAGAATTAAAGTTCTCAAAATGACTTGCCCAGCCTCCATATCTTCTAGTCACTTGTGCACATCATATAAGCCATGTCTCATTGTTTTAAACAAACTACTAATGTTTTGGCTCATTCATGCCGGTGATTATGTACAAGTGTCTGCTGTTATAAACAGTTTATAAACTGTTTGTGTAACTGTTATATGCCATGGTGATCAAAATGCATATATTGGTTCTCTGTTGAATAGTCTCACCTGCCACAACATTGAGTTGAGGTGTTATGTTACTTCATTGCCAAAGTCATTACATGCTAAATGTTTGAACCAGGTGTCATAATTTGTCAAGTGTATTCTCTGTACATTTCTAGTAGCCTTTGTTGGTAAATGTGCCCTGAATGGTGAGTTGCTCTCACGTGTATCTTGAATTTCACCAGCGAAGGCGAATGCTTGAAGCATCAGTTCAACCAACATTCTGCCAGTCCTCTAAATAACTCAGAGGTGCATCTCATGAACCTTCAGTTGGTAAGCATATATCGACAGAGCACAACACAATGTTTTGATTTCTGACATTGGAAGAACAACAAGGAAATGAATGGAGTCAACAGCTGGGAAGAAGAAGAAGTGCAAGGCTGCACGGTGGAAGGGTTGGAAGGCAAAACAGAGGACGAGGTAGAAGAGGCCAAAGACAGGCACATTCCCAATGAAATAAGGACCACAACTGGGGACCATGTTCTCAATTACGGCCTTACAACGGGCAAGGCTGGTCATAGGGTGCAACCGAATGTTGGGAGAACAACCATATCTTCAATCATTCAAATGTGGAGACAACAGATATGTAATCCAACAATGTGCACTGTACTGTAATACTGTATACTTACTGTAATGTGTCATATTACAGTATTCCACTTGCATTTGCCAATATACAGTAAATACGCTTCATACAGATACATGCTATATTATATACTGTAACACACAAACACACACATGCAGAGATAGATATATACAGTATATATGCTCAGTGACATATTTTTTGAAATCTCACTCAATCTTCTGTTTTGCATTGCTGTATATTTCCCACATAGGACTGCGACACCACCTCACAGGGGTGACTCTGTATTCTGTATCACAACAATATGACTTGTCAACAAACTGTAAAAGCATAATTGTGAATCCTGTCCAATCTCTTGCAGTCAATATCCCACATACAGTTAGTCAGCTGTAACTTTGTACTGTTGTAACTGATGCACGGTATGCCATACATACAAAAAAGTGCAGCCTTGTGCATTTTCAATCATTGTCATCAAAACCTTAGCTATAGTTCACCTCAGAAAATACACTGTAGTAGTACACTGTGATGCTGACAACATGGCGGGGCATTTTGACTATCTCGTTTGTAAACAAAGTCACAAGGACTTGTCATTCTGATGGCACTGACATAAATGTTCATTGACATAAATATCTGCTTTTTAGAGACAAACTGAGGATTTCTGAGCATGTCACGGGCTTTTGCAGGTAATCCATTGTGTGCTGCTGTTTGTACGAATTGTCTGAGAAATGCACTTACAGTTTTGCAGATGTTAAGGATGAATTCGAGAAATGTCCCAAAGTGACTGAGAAAAAGTGTAATCTACTACTAAAGCCACCATATAAAAAAGCACTCTTCAGGGAGTTGTGTTTGTGGAGACTCCAGTCATCTCCAGTCATCGTGCGGGTTTCCTCACTTTTAAATTATTCTCGTCTCCGCTTAATGTGCTTCGTTAAATGAGCTTAGAAGTCTGTGCTACACACTTAGGGAATTGATTTTCTTGTTTTGATAATTGTGGCCGCTGCACCAGATGGCATCGCTTTGTTAATCCTGCCAAATCCACAATGCACAGATCTTTTTTATGCCCACCCGCAATGATTGGTAAGCTCAGACCCTGAACCTCAACCGACTTAGCAGAAGCCTGGCGGCCGAAGACGCTGACGTCACACTTGTTACTGGGCAGGTCTGCGTTACGTAACCGGGCATTGGCGCGCTCTTCTGTTGCCACGGAGCACATGCTGCGGCTCAGTTAACCGATAATAATAATAATAATAATAATAATAATAATAATAATAATACATTTTATTTATATAGCGCCTTTCCCATGCTCAAGGCACTTACAGACTATAAGAAAGAACGGCAGGGTATACAGTATATAGCATTGTACAAACCAAATAAATAAATAGAGAAGATTAAGACAGTAAATTCATCGATGCAACTAGGGGCTCGTCTGTTTATTTTATTTCGGTTTGTATACAGTTATGTTGCTGAAGTTGATCAGCACTTGTCATTGCTGCTTATTATGCACCCTAGTTGTGTTAAACTGTGTGCAGCAAACTGCAAAGTATTTAAAATAAAAAAGACCGAAAATGTGGTGCAGATTTGGGCTTTGAAGCCCCAGGAACACAGGTCTCCAGCATCAGCTCTCTTAACGTGTCCGTGTTTAAGCTGTTAAACCAGGTCTCCGGTGTAATGCCCAGACTTTATAAAGACATGTGCAATATTAACATCAAACGAGGACTCACTGACTGGCTGACTGGAAGGGTCATTTATGCTGTTTTCATTACTGGCGCTTGACATATTTGACATCATTGGCAGATAGTGAAGTTTAATTGGGTGAAACTCAAATTAAGAACTGAAAAGCCGTGAGCGGCGATCATCAGACTTTCTTTTATTATAAGTCTTCGTCTTGGACCGTAATGAATAGCAAGGAGGAAACCCCGCTGAGTTTGTTTCGACTCGAGTTTGCCGAAATCGCGGAAATGTTCGGGAACTTCATAGAACTAGGGAAGGGGAAACCGAACTAGTTTGGACTGGATTATACTGGTACAATAGCAATAGCACAAAGTGTCCCTGACGGCTAAGGAAACGCCTACCAACTACGCCGGACTGATTACTGTGACCAAAGATGTGACCTGAGCGGTGAGATGCCACTCCACCACGGTGCCTAAAATGAATAGAATTAAATATCAGAGCAGCAACATTTCTTGCAGACAGGAAGCACCAATTCACTATGCAGCCCCCCACAGCTTAGAGAGCAGGGGCTCACCATTCCCGAACTGAAAAGTACAGTTTGTTTTTTTTTCTGACGCTTTTGCGCATTCACTGCCGCTGCTACCAAATAAACACAGCAGCTCTCTGTGCTGTTTGCTTCATCTGCACAGCACTCTGGGAAATACAATTACAGTACAGGGTTATTACACACAGGTCACCTACAAGTTGTGGTGGCTCGAGTGACGGAAGGTCGAATTCTTTGGAATATTTTGGGATGTCAACATGGCTGTCACCGATTACTAACAGTGTCCAGCAAAATCAATGCTAGATGTTGTGAGAAAACAACAAAATAGACAAACAGCACGTATTGGGGTGGCTTCTGATTAACTCAGCCCTGCCGATGGGTCGTCTGACTCGGAGATCCTTTGGTCAGGTCGTCTTGACAATAAATGATGCCCCCTTCTAGATGTGATGGTGCAGATGGGCTCCATACTCCCAGTTGCTCTAGGGGTCCTCTTGAACCCACACCCGCCGAGGGATGAGCCAGCGGATGAGGACACGACACACAAATGTTGCAAAGGGTACACTGTCAAAATAATAATGTTAAATGTACGGTAAAGTACTGGCAGCTGGGTTTTCAGAATTTTACCGTAATAAATAAAGTGACAATATTTTTAGGTCTACAGTATAACTTTGTAGTAAATAACTGTTTTTTCTTTACAACTCATTCCAACGGAAGAGAATGTTTAACCATAACCAGAAATCCATGCACTGTAATAAAAACGGCAATTCATAAACCATTAGAAAGTATTGTCAGGGTCAAACCCCAGTGGGCAGTTTGCATTAGTAAAGTAACAACAACCAATAGCAAACAGGTACCATTTAATCATACATATTGAAAACAGTTCAGTGTTTAAGGAAGTTACGGCACATTGTCTGGTGGGGAATAAAGTTTGCTTCTGTGGTGTTTGGTGTCCTACAGGTGTGCCAGCTCATCAAATACAACCCAACGCATAAATCAGCTTCCATACTTTCAGCACGCAGGGAGAAATACGTCTGCTAACTTACTTTAAGTTTTTTTTCCCGCTCCTGTTCAAAGGTATGCGGTTTCACTAGGAACAATACGGTAAAAAGGGGCGTGTCCTTATGCAAATATCGTAACGCCGGCATTACTGAAACAGCGCTTTACCGTTGTACATTTTACAGTTGTTTATCGTCGCTATTCAACCATTTTACACTGTAAAATTAACAGATTTTTTTAGTGTAATTGTAATACACCTGAAAACGGTGCGTAGCATATTTTGAAGGTAGAAAAATATCGATTTTACAGAACTTGGCTGTAAAAAATAATGAAATGTATTGATTAAGATATACAGTTAATTTTCAGTAGAACATAAGGTAACTTTCCTTTTTTTCCAGAAAAGGTCTTTTACTTTCACCGTTTACAGTATTTTTAACTTTAAATTTACTGACATTTTTAAAGTGCTCCAGTGCTTTTATTAAAAACGATCAAAACAAACAGGGTTTAAAAGTGCAGTGCAAAAGTACCATCTATATATATAATTCACTAAGGCAAGACAACCATGGAAAGCACGCCGGAAGGGGCGTGGATTCACTAAGCCGCCGGCAAGTGAGACAGCTATGGCACACGCAGGAAGGAGCCACGCCCACCAACTCCAAGACCATTGGATACGACAACAACTCATAGAGCCACACCCACCAACTCGGACGCGACGACACAGAAAAGCCTGCGTCATTTACATTCGTCTGTCGTAGAGGTCACATGCAGCTCCGACCCACGTTGACTGTTAATAGAGGCATGTTTCTCGCGGAGGTGAATCACCATATGCGGCATGTAAAACTGTTTGCGAGGGGTATCACATGGGATCATGGGATCCTTAAAACGTTCCTTTACAACTGAGGTCAAAACACAATGAAGTGAGCAGTCTTTAAAAAATGAGTTTTTGGTTACGACGCACGACCGCGTGCACTACAGCAAACTGTTTTACACGCTACATACAGCAATTTCCATCCGCGACAAACATGCGTCTTCTTAGATACTCCTGCACTTTGTACACACCCCCCTCCCACCGTGGTCGGGTGTCTTGGTGGATTATATATAGAAAGGCAGCCAAAACCACACAGAGCAATGAAAAGTCTACGTGAGTCACAGGTGCATCTGGACTGTACAAAGACTCGAGTGACGAGTTGGAGGTGGGCACATGAGCAGGCAGTGTATACTGAACGAGAAACCAGCAGACTAGCATGACGGAGGGAGCGGAGTGGATGTCCTTCTCCTCTCCTCCCATTCCACCCTGAGCGCCGCACGGACGATTGTGTGTTGGTTCGTTCAGTGCATTGGTTAAAACCCAATGAAGGAAGCAGTCTTTAAAAACCAATAAGCCCTGTGCCTCTGTTTCATTACCGTCTCACCTGCTTCACCAATGCAGGCCCCGCAACAGGCGATCCGATGGCGTCATTCCCATGACCCGCCGGGCAGCCAACCGGGTAAGGAAAGTCTTTGGGTTCAGGGGGGAGTATGGTTACAAAGCTGAAACTTAAAGACATTGACGGAAGGGCACCACCAGGTGTGGAGCCTTTCGCATCATTTGACTCAACACAGGAAACCTCACCCGGCCCGGACACGGACAGGATTGACAGATTGATAGCTCTTTCTCGATTCTGTGGGTGGTGGTGCATGGCAGTTCTTAGTTGGTGGAGCGATTTGGCTGGTTATTTCCGAAAACGAATGAGACTCCCGCCTGCTAAATAGTTACACGACCCAACAGCGGTCGGCGTCCAAATTCTTAGAGGGACAAGTGGCTTTCAGCCACGTGAGATTGAGCATTAACAGGTCTGTGATGCACTTGTATGTCTGGTACTGCACGCGCGCTACACTGAATGGATCAACGTGTGTCTACCCGGCGTGGGTAAGCCGTTGAACCCCATTCGTGATGGAGACCATGGCTTCCAATTGTTCCCCATGAACGAGAAATTCCCAGTACGTGCGGGTCATACGCTCGCACTGATTACGCCCCTGCCCTTTGTAAAGCCCCCCCATGGTCAGGTGACTTGGTGGATTATATATATATAAAAAGCAGCCGGAACCGCAAAGAACAATGAAAAATCAGCGTGGAAACCGACTGAGACGGTGTTTGGAAAATTAACAGTCAATGTGACTCACAGGTGCGTGTGGACTGTACACAGACGAAAGCGACTCAGGTAGGGAGTTGAGGGCGGGCACATAAGCGGGCAGTGCGTACTGAACGAGCGCCGTTCAACCCCGTCCTTCGCTTTGGAAGGAGAAAGTGCGACGGCGCTCCTCCGGTTTTCAGTCACGGACAATTGTATGTTGGTTCGTAGCGTGCATTGTTGCAATGTTACTTTTCTTGGTGGTTTATTAAATTACGGATTTTTCAAATGTTTATTTTTTCCTCTGTGCTTAAAAATCATTTAAAAAGCGGCCTGATTATGCGGCGTATGCTACATCGCGGGTTGGCTAGTAATAAATAAATTATCGAAAAAAACAACTGAATTATAGAGGTTAAAAACAGTTCTATTAAATATGTATTAAAACAAGGTTAAAATTGTCCTTTGCAATTCTTAGCCCTGGTCCCTTCCGTTTAAACTGACGCCTTTCCGTCTTATCCTGATCGGGCCTCACAGCACAGACAGACGTTGACCAACAGGCACGGATGACCTTTTATTCCTTCCACTGTCCCCTCCGCCGGGAGCCGCTGAGCCCTGCCCTTCTCACACCGCTGCCGATACCCGGCTCCTCCTGGCGAGAGCACAGCTGGAGTATAATGGTCACTTCTACTCCCTAGTGGCTCAACAGGACCAATCCCTCAGTCCCCTCCTAAGCGTCAGCCAAATATTCCTGTGTACCTGCTTCCTCCTGTCTTGCACTGGCGCTCACTCACTCCTGCTTTTCTCTCTCCTTCTTTTAACCTCTGTTCTTTTTTCTTTCATTTGTCCTTTCCGCCTTCTTGTGCCAGCTCTCCTAGTGAGTCAATCGCACACCACAGAAGGCCGATGAAGCAACTGAGATGGACCCCACCGTCACGTGTAGGTGCGTCTCGCCTCAACTACCTCACCAACCTCCCGCAGCTGGACGAGCACGCACACCCACAGAGATTGAGTTGGCCAGTTAATTATTTATTTACTTAAAAACAAGCTACTGATTATTAGGCCTTGGACCTGGCATTCCTCATTGGGCGGTTGCCATTTTGAAGCCCCAGGACTGGACGGGGCCGGGTTACTTGCCCTTATTGGGCAGTCTGTGGAAGAAGAAAGTGACAAGACAGTTAGTGGCACTGCCCTCTCTTGGTCCAGAGTGGTATGACATGCTTGAGAAGAGCTTGGACGGTGAGCCTCAGACGTAATTGTGTGACAAAGTCCATACAAAAAGTCACATATAGACACATTTTCCAATTTCCTTCTGTGTGCATGTTTTGTGTTTAAATGTATTCAAGCGTTCTACTAATTTATAGCTCATTATTAGTGCATTCTATACTTTGGTGTCTGTTCTGGCCAGCATTGGCTGCTACAGCTCTGTGATGTCACAATGCATCACAAAGTATTATGGGAAATAAAATTTTTCCTGAGCCGGCCACAAGGCAGATTTCCAGGAGAATATTCAGGGAACAAGTTCACTGGAGAGCACAGTGCTGTGGTACTACGTGTGTTTAATGTTATTTTTGCTGTTTCTGAGTTATTATGTCATTTGTTTTCATGTATTTTCTGTTATACTTATAAATACGCACTGTCACTTAAAATGCATTTTTCATGTTCTTTGGGGGTGGAATCACAAGAGGCGGGGCCATCTGTCAATCTCTGTTTGGGAACCGCCCCCCCTATAAAGGCAATGGAGACAGGCAGTTCAAGTGGGACTCATTGCATTGGCTGTTGGGAATATTTTGTTTAGGGTTGGATTTTCTGTATATTTTTATTATTTTTCTCTCATTTTTTAAGGATTCTAATAATCGGACTGTGTTTTTGGGGCTTGTTCACTTTGGATTTCCTTTTAGGCATCTCCTTTAATGCCTCTGTTTGAGGCTTCTTCTTTAAGTTTTGGTATTTTGCAAATAAATCTTATTTTTATAAAGATTCTTTTCATAGTCTGTTTTTCCCAATGTAAGGTTTTATGGTTTCTCCTTCTCTTAGAAGACACTTGGATATTTTAGGACATTTAAATTATTTTTGAGGCTTACATCTCTTTTGGGTCTGCAAGGCCTGAAGCAGGCTTGTGGGTTTACAGGTTTAGCCCATTTGGAGTGAGGCCTAATCCTGGCTGGCATAGGAGGCCAGGCCTGGCAAGTGGAGGCTTTTGGATGACTCACATTCTTTTTGCTTTCATGGATGCTCCAGTTCTGGACACATAGCCCATTCACTGTGGAAAACGCTTTGTTAAATGTTACCGATCAACACAAGTAAGGAAGTATCTTTATTTAGTTTTGTTTGATGTTATGAATAGCTTCCATAAAACAGAAAAACAACGGATGATAGGTTTACCAAAACAGCCACAGATCAGGCCAGGAACTTTACTGGACTCCCTAAAGATAGGCCAAGCAGGCCTCAAACTTTACAGGCGGGCTTTGGCCTGCAAAGGCTTAAAATGGGCAATTGGTTGTAAAAGTTCAAAAAGACTTTAAATGCGGCAATAAATAAATAAATGACACTCATAGAAAAGAAAACTGTTGAACCTCTGATGTAAGAGATTTATAAATGAATACATTTATTAGAATTTAACAAAAAAGAACAAAAATTAGGCAAAAAGGGCTTGCCAAACATGCAACCCACGGCTAACAAATCCTTATCTGTAATTCAGAAATCCTAATCCAAAACAGAGACAAGATAATCAGAAACCAGAAAAAAATGCACTTTTCGACAATGAATGAGCCATTGAGGGACCTCCTTGAACCTGAAAGGCCATCCTTCAGCAGTGACATGATGGTGGTCCCTCCGCTTGGGGTTTCACCCACAGAAGACAAGGAACATAAGAGAGCACACCATAAATAAATCTTAAAAAAAATAAACAGAACAATATTAACCATAATTAAATAAACATGAAAAAATACATCATATACTTCAGAATATACACAAATGACAAAGAAATGGAGTATAAACATAGGCCACAGAATTGTAACATAACAGTTACTTTTTAACCCTGGTTTATCATTTCATGTATGATGTTTTTTTTACATTTGTGGCCAATGTGGAGAGAACTGAGACGGGTCAAGATAAAAGGTTTTAATCTCACAGAAATCCCTGTTTACAAATCATGACAGGAAAACTGAAATAGTTTGTTCCCTACAGTCTTCAAAATGAGGACTTCTGTGTGGTTTCAGCAGATGTGGGTACAAAAAATTACGCTGCCTTCCAGTTGTCTAATTTCTTATTTAGGGAAGGGACTGAAATGGGAGGGACTTCTGGAATGGTCTGGAAGTAAGGACCATATTCTTCTGTGGGCTGCTCCTCCATTCTAGGGCTGGAAGAGGAAGAGAGGTTAGTAACTGTGTTTCATCCAAATGTGTCCCCAGTTTCAGCTCCAGAGGACAGCCTCCCACATGACACCGGTGACTTGCTTTGACAGATGGTTTATAGTGTGAAGATTCTTTTTATGTACAATACAATACAATTTATTTTTGTATAGCCCAAAGTCATACAAGAAGTACCGCAATAGGCTTTAACAGGCCCCCAGCCTTGACTCTCTAAGAAGACAAGAGAAAACTCCCAAAAAAGCCCTTGTAGGGAAAAAAATGGAATAAACCTCAGGAAAGGCAGTTCAAAGAGAGACCCCTTTCCAGGTAGGTTGGGTGTGCAGTGGGTGTCAAAGACAAGGGGGTCAATACAATACAATACACAGAATAAAACACGAGTAATCCTCAATACAGTATAACAGTAAAATAAAAATATTACAAGTACAGAGCAGAATTCAACAGTAGATGATATCACAAAATATGACTTGGATTTGTTTAGAGTCCTGGAGACATCAGCCATCAAGCTACCTCCCCCTTTTGACCATTCCACACCTGAGTCAGCGCTGGGCCAGCCAATCCGATGAAAGGGCCCCTCTATCTGACAATTCCTGCAATCCTCCATCAGAGATGACTTTACCTTAGGCAGGTGGGCAGTGGCATCAAGTGCCACATGTGAGTACCGAGAAGAGAAACAGAATAGGTGAGGGTTAGTAACAAATTATAACTATCATACAGGGTGGGCCATTTATATGGATACACCTTAATGGGGTCATCTGAAGGTAATTGTCTATGCTGTGAAGATACGAGATGTGCAGCACCTGAAACTACGGATACTGGAAGCCTGTGCTAGCATTTCTCCTGCGGTGTTGCTATCAGTGTGTGAAGAGTGGGAGAAGAGGGTGGCATTGACAATCCAACACAATGGGCAGCACATTGAACACATTTTATAAGTGGTCAGAAACTTGTAAATAACTCATGAAAAAATAAAGTTACGTTAAAACCAAGCACACCATTGTTTTTCTTGTGAAATTCCCAATAAGTTTGATGTGTCACATGACCCTCTTCCTATTGAAAAACAAAAGTTGAATCCAAAATGGCCGACTTCCAAATGGCCACCATGGTCACCACCCATCTTGAAAAGTTTCCCCCCTCACATATACTAATGTGCCGCAAACAGGAAGTTAATATCACCAACCATTCCCATTTTATTAAGGTGTATCCATATAAATGGCCCACCCTGTATTACTTTAGTAGCTTTAGTGATGTACACTACAGTCTGTACAGTTAATCAGCAGCTCTAGTCAAGGTGTGCTAAAATGAAGTAGTGAGTCTTCACTACTTCACAGCTGGGATTTGAAAGCTGAGACCGAAGGGGCTACTCTTAACACTAGAATTACCAGAGCCTACGAAAAAACTTGTAGATCCATCCCACCTTAAATCGCTTCACTCCTCTCCATTAGCGTCTTTTGTCCTTTAAATGTGTTGATAAGCAGCAAGCAGCCTACTATCACATCCCCCCACCCTGCACAGTTTTCTCAGCCCAAGTCTGTTTACCTGCGTGTCAGTTGCTTAGAGTTGTATAGAGTGAGAAATCAAGCAAAATGACACCTTTTATAAATACTATATCGTTATTTGGAACACATGCATTTCATGTGTGTTCCGTGTCTACAATGATCTATGTAAACACATCATTAAAAAAGAAACGTTTTTCATGTTTTAGCAATAATTGACAAAATGTAGACATGAAGTTTATAATGTGTGAAGCCTGAATTCCAAATATCAAATAAACACTTTCACAACAGGTACAAATACAACAAAACAAGTGCGCTTCTATTTAAAAATATAACTGCAGAAAAACAATATGCGTTAGGGTGCGACATTGAGACACATTTACTATGATTGCTTCGGTGGCGCAGCAGTATCAACTGACCACTGGTAATCAAAGCCTCACAGGTTTGATCCCCAATGAGTCCGTTTTGAGAAGTGAGCTGCTCTTATTCTTACTATTTTAGGATAAAAGCATACATTTGATTTCAGTCTGTAACAGCCGGTGTAAATGTATGACACTCATAAAGGTTAGCTTTGTTTGGTCTTTTTTTTATTCTCTCAGTCGCGTTCACGATCCTAGCCTACACTGCTGTTTTCACATAAAGACGCGCTATAGCTCTGTAGCAGGCAGACCAGTCCACAGTGTAGGGGCCCTGTAACTAAAAGCACAACTTCACTCTTTCATTTTATTAATCCTTGGAATCAGAAGCAGACCGGCATCTTAAGATCTTAATGTGCGCTCTGGTTTGTAAGTCATGATAAATTCAGACAAGTAAGCTGGACCTTGGACATTTAAGGCTTTATATGTTGTGGTGGATTGCCGGCATTTCACTCCGGCCCTCAACCCCAGGCCGCCAGGAGGAGCTCTCCTGACAGCATGATCATGCCCCGAGTTCCAGCAGGGCATCATGGACTATGTAGTGTTTGTACACAGCCCTGCTGGATACCTTGGGGGCCACCAGGCGTCGCTGTAGGGGGGCTCGTAGGCTCTTATGTGCCCTATGACCCGGGAGTGCGTCACGGTCACGTGACAGGAAGAAACGACGTGCTCCCGGGTTGAAGAAAGGGACTATTTACCCTGACCCGGAAGGAATAAGGACTTGTGGACTGTTGGGCAGGAACACCTCCGGGTCAGGGAATATAAAAGGACTGTGGGAGCTCCCAGACAATGAGCTGAGTTGGGAGGCAGGGTGGCTAAGCGTCTGGGAGGGGAGGATTGTGATTTATTGGTTATTGTTTATTGAAGAATAGTGGAGTGGTGGTGCTTTGTGCACAATTATTATTATAATAAATAATTATTGGATTTTTATCTGGTGTCTGACGTGTGGTCTGAGGGTACAAGGGTGCGAGAAAACCCTAAATCTGTCACAATGTTAAAAGGAGGATTTTGAAGTCTGCCCTAAACTAAAGTGTAAGGATTTAAGAACTGGAGTTATGTGTTCGTATTTTCTTGTTCTTGTAATATGTGGCGGACAAGTTTATGCTGGAAATGCCTAAAATGTTAGACTTGATTTACATGTACACCCGCAATACTCGGCTATTTGAAATTCACTCATTCTCAACACAAGCTGGCTACTTTAGCATCAATATCTCAAGGGGTGGAGTGTAGTAGAGAATAAAAGGTTTTTCACTTTATTAAATGAGACTTATAAAACTCATATTAACTTGTGATTTTGTGTATTTAAACTGAAGGTTAGCAAAAAAGACCTGACAGATGGGAAATGAAGCCATGCTGTTCTGGAGCAGATACAGAAGCTGACTTCCTATATGAGACTTTCAAAGGTTTGGAAGTATGAGTTTTGGAAGACGTTATTAGCCAAGTTTTAGACCACTTTAGAACAAGCACCCATTAAATCTGTTAGATCTGTTCTTCTTTTGAACCAGAGTGGCACTTTGCATGACTTGATGATTTTGGGGCTTGTGTACTCAGTTGTGACTGTGCAAGAAATAGTTGCCCAGAATTACTGAGTGAAGCTGCTACTTTAACTCAAGAAATTCTGCATTCATCATTAGAAATTTGCCTCAAACATGCCCCGTGTAAATGTGACGGCTGAAGGTTTACACCAATCAAAAAACAGTACTCTCTAGAACCTGCCCACTTAGCTTTTGAAGTTTTATTTTCATGGTTTATTTCATGTTGCATGCAGTGTCATTGAAAAAAACTAAACGAAGAAATAATTACATAAATACAAGAAGTACATTGCAAAAATATATTTTGTGACTCTTTATTTATACTTACATGTCATATTGTTATTTATTCATTGTCACATTTCACAGTACATATACTCATTTGTGTATTTATTAATTAACTTCATTTTGTCTAATATTCCTCCATACAGGAACAGGGATTGGTTTCAGTAGAAATTGAATTACTAAAGGAGGCTTCTTATGGTGATATACACTTCCTGCTGAACAGAACCTTAAAAATCAAAGTGCAAAGATAATTAGATAGATAGATAGATAGATAGATAGATAGATAGATAGATAGATAGATAGATAGATAGATAGATAAGTAGATTAGGTTTAAGGTGAAGAAGAATCAGGTAAAATTAAAAATACAAAACAGTTGAAAATCTCCAGTCATCTACCTTTAGAGACGCCCATAATAGCAAGTGAATGTGGAAGACACATCTACGAAACCGAAGCTCTCATTGCTTATAACAAAGTAGCTTCTTAGAAACAATGCCACTCTGTTTTATTGATTTTAAAATATAATAGGATCGGTGGTGTTTTTGATGTGAGAATTTTTTTGGGGCCATAACAGAATTTGACTTATATGTGTGCAGACGTCTCCAATGTAAACTTACCTAACTAATAATATCTGCTCCTGTTACGCTGATAACTAACGAAACATGCACGTTTCATTTGGAATGAATTGATCAAAGTGTCTGCTACTTTAATTCTCCCAAAATAATGTCACAGGACCTCAGACTTTGTACGTGATACTCCACTTGATTTAAAATTAGTAAAAGTGAGAGAATTAATGTCTGTTCATGTATGGGATTTATTTTTACTGGTAACATCTGTGTGTCTTGGAAATTGCTAACACCCAAAGCTGTAAATCTTGTTATTGTTGGAGACAAACTGTCTTAAAACAAATTATTTTTTAATGCTATTTAGTCCTTGTTTTAATCTAAAGTTCTGCTGCTCAGGCTACTGAGAGCTCAGCAATTAAGAGTGTAAAATCCTGACTTCCATGGGCAAAAAATATTCAATTTACTCAGACTATTTATCTCTTAAAATCCTCAAATCCTTGTTTGTTTACCCAGATTCTTTCATACTGTGAGAGACAATACGTTTTATTTATTATTATATTATTCCAGGACATGGTCAAGGTTCCCAACCAGATAAAGGTGGAGTGCTCTATCCAGATTGGTGATGAGGTGAGGAGATTAAGTATCTTGGGGTCTTGTTCATGCACATCAACAGACAGATCAGAGCAGAGTCCGCAGCCATGTAGACATTGTACCGGTCAGTTGAGGTGAAGAGCGAGTTCACCCAAAAGGTGAAGTTCTAAATTTACTGGTTAATCTCACTTATGGTCACAAAAGAACTCGAATGTGCACGCAAGCGGCAGAAATGAGCTTCCTTCACAAGATGTCTGGGCTCAGCCTTAGAGATAGCTTGAGGAGTGCAGACATTCGTGAGGAGCTCAAAGTAGAGTTGTTGCTCCTCCACATCGAAAGGAGCCAGTTGACGTGGTTCACGTATCTGATTAGGATGCCTCCTGGACTCTTCCTTGGGGAGGTGTTTTGGGTATGTCCAACCAGGAAAAGACCTCGGGGCAGAACTACGCTAGAGAGATTATATCTCTTGTCTGGCCTGAGAATACCTTGGCATCTCCCTGGAGGACTTGTCAGTGAAAAGGGGCATCTAGGGCATCATTACTTAGACTGCCACCCTTTACCCAGTCCTGGATAAGCAGCCGAAAATGGATATTTAGATAGATGGATTATTCCCAGGCATTTTTTTTTTCAAAATTTTTAATGGATTAACTAGATTTGGGTTTTGTTTGTTTAAAGGGATATGATCAGGTACACATCTGACATGCTGTTATGATATCCGTCATCAACTCTATCTCTATGATTGTGAATTGCAGAATGCCACTTGGGATAATACACTTTGGTACCATCAGTGAGGGAACATCTCATTTGTGTGTGTGTGGTTGTAAATTCAGTCTTGCCATTCCTCAAGGTGAATATTTCCATCCACATGGTGGCACAGTCCATTATCACCATCAGGACAGCCTATAGTAAAAAGCCCAGTAGGTTAATACTGCATATCTCTCCTAAGTCTGTTACTGTCATGAACTGTGGCAGTCTCAGTGGAAGGCCAGCGGTCTCATTTCTATATATTTTTGTGTGAAAATATGTGTACACTAAAAAACACATCTCTACGTAATTTACCTTTTATACATCACAATCATCTTGTAAATGTGTGCACAAGAACGCACCTCAAACCCCATCTGGTTGCCACCCTGAAACAACCATATATGGACTAAGCTAATGAACCTCAAACATACACAATCGCGATTCTGCACACCTTCATTGGCTGGTAGAACAGCCTCCCACCTGATGCATCCAGCCATCACCAATTACATCTGAGCAGTCCTATGGTACCCCCCGCACAGCTTTCAAGTGCCTGTCCTCTAAATTCTGGGGTGGTCCGGGAAAGGCATAAGGTGCCAGCATCTGAGTAGGTGGCCACTCTCACCTGGCACATATAATCCTTTTTTAGTTTTACTTTACATTTATATAGCACTTTCTCACTACTCAAAGTGGGGAGCCACTTCAGTCACCACTAATATGTAGCATCCACCTGGATGATGTGATGGTTATGACAGTACAGCTGCTACATTTTTATAAAGATCCTACATTTGCTCTGTTATCTACCCAGGGATTGTCTTAAGGTTATTATACCAAAAAGAAGCAATTAAGTTAATTTATTATAATAAACCTTTGATATGAACGCAGGACTCATGTCTGCGCAGTTGAGTCCGGGGTGATACAGTGACCTCTAGTGGTCATACGACTGGGTGTATAATCTAGCCTTACGTGTAGGTGCTCCAGTAACAGGTGATCGCTTATTTATCACTTGTTTGGCAACTCTGGTTGACTTCTCCTTACTGAACTCATCTAAGAGAACTTCACATCAGCTGGATACTAGATAAAACATGAATGTGGCTGGTTTATCTCTGACTGACACCTGTTATACTTGGACTGCCAAAGATGTAAATGGCATCTCTGAACTGCTGGCATATTCAAGCGTTTCACTGTACAATGTCTCTTATACTTGATGAACTTTATCATTGCTTTTCTATTACCTGTTGTCACATACACTTGTGAAATCTCTTTTCCAGTTTCAAAAACTGAAACATATTTGGGGGAAGTGAGATAAAAGTCACACAGTCAGATTACTATCCCTTGTTTCTACCCCAGGATAAGAAGACTTTGAGGCAGTGAGGACAAGTGATGTTGCCCAAACTCCACATCATCGTTCTTCTCTAGCAGTTCCTATGTCATAAGACAGCAACACATCCAGAAGACAGCATCATTCTGAAGACCAGGCAGGCATCTTTCCAAATCCACATTTGCTGAGGTAGCTCACTGCAGGGTTTCTTAGGTCATGATCCATAATTGGTCACAGGTTGCCACCATCAGGTCGCCAGTTACTGTTGTATTTAATGAGGTTTACAAAGTGGGTCTCAGGTTGATTAAGCAATCAGTTTTGCTCTGATGATCATCCTTGATTACAACTGTCCATGATTATCAAAGGAGAAAACACTTCTTAAAGTGGTACCCTGAACGCACTGTCAATTTTCTGGTTATTCAACAAGGAACGGGTTTCAAGGACACTAAAAAGGCCAAGATTGGGTTACGACAGAAAGAAGTTCAAGAAACCCCTGGTCTATGGCACCCCAACCCTCTTGTGTCTTGTTTTCGGATTTGAAAACATTTACACTCTTTAGGTTGAACCTGGCAGATTCTGTTACCAGTTTAATTATTATGAATACACATTTTCGTTTAAAAAACTAGTGGGGCTTTGCCCCCTGCTCACTTCACTTGCCACCCCCGCCCCCGCTGTTGTGAAGTGGGGAGCTGAACCACATTACCACGATAGCATGTGGAATGACTGAATAGACAGATAGATCAATAGATCAATATAAAAGCACCATATTATAAATAAATATGAAAGACACTGTATAACAGACAGACAGACAGACAGACAGACAGACAGACAGACAGACAGACAGACAGACAGATAGATAGATAGATAGATAGATAGATAGATATAGTTTTTTCCAAGGGAGAAGACCCAGGTTGTCTGTTGACAATATTGTAAGTCTTTCTCCATCACTTTATGGAGTTGTGCCCCTTGTCTTTAGATGAGATGCATGATGGAGTAGCCCACAGGGTCAGTATCAAGCCCCTCTTTTCATGTATCGGTGTCCTACACAACAATATACTACTATGGCTGTCCTTAGCACAGCATGACAACTTTCACTCTCCAGTTAAATCAAGGAAACTAAAAGGGATCAACAACGGGAGTCAAACATGGTTATTATACATAATCAGTTACTAAACAAGTGGAACAAAGTCTTGCTTTTTTAATGACTAATTTTCTAGAACTTATCTTTTACTCTATAACCAGATGCATGACTTCTCTCCATGCCGGTGGAGCCTTTGCACAGCTTTCTTTCCCACATTGTGCAGATGCAAAAGCGACAGCAGCTGTCTTCCTGGCGGCCACGACCATTTCTATGTCATCCAACTATGCTGGTAGCCGGCAAATCCTTCGTAAGCAATGTGAGGTCTGGGTGGAGTGCGACTGTCTGTTATCCTGATGCTAAAGTAACATTTTGCCCCATCTTCCAAGCCTGCAGACTAAATATTGGACTGTTAAGAAGACTCTTACTCATACAGGAATCAATGACACTGTTTAGCAACAATCAGAGCTCCTCAAGCATGATTTTACTGCCCTAACTGAGCTCTCGAAAAGAACTGACTGTCTTTATCTCTGCCCAATTCCCTAGTTAGGTTGTGGGTACGGCTGTTTTAGCAGGCTTCTCGGTCTGCACTAATGGCTTCTGAGACAAGGCAAAGGGATAAACTTTGGTTTTACTGATAACTAGCCACGCTACCTCTCAAAGGCGGGTTATAGAATAATTAAAGAATGTCTGCTATCTGTTGCTCTACATGTATCTTCAGCACCTTTCCTCTGTATTCATGTGTGTGAACCTCTCTTCTCCAGCGTTCCATCTCTCAAATGCATTCCCAAAAAGTGCCTTGCTGGCGTCCTAACCCTAATTCTTATATCTGAAGGCGACAATCAGAATGCCTCCTATATCTTTTCTCCACCTTGTGTGTCTCACACTTCTGACCAATCGGATTGCTCTGAGGATCGGACACACACACACACACATGCATTTTATTTCTAGTTTTAATTTCTCACCTCAATTTTTTTGTGTGACTGTAATGACTTTGTAAATCACTTTGTGACATTTGTTTAGAAAGGTGCTATATAAATAAAATTTATTTACATTACAGCAAATTCAACAGTCGCCACAATCAAAATTTCACAATATGCTCAATGCAATTTCTTACTTATATTTCTTTTACTAGGCTGTTTCTCGTTGCTACCCAGCAGTCTTCTAGACCTGTGTTTGCTCAGATATGCCTTTGGGCTTGAAGGTTAGAGCTCTTTCAAAGTGACCCATTTGCTGATTATTTTGTGATGCAATTTAAAGTGTATACGAACTTGTACATCTCACTATTTTGGAGTTGTCATAATCATTAATCATACATCATGTCTCCTTTACTGTTAAAAAATGCTCACATAAGGCATTTTAACCTCCCAAGGTTCTTTTGTTTTATTGGTGGACAAGCTAATCCTGAAAATGCCTGAATTATTAGACTCATATGTTCACCCCACAATACTTACTTCTTTAGATTCACTCGCCAGTACTTTAACAATAGCTGAGGTTGGCTACCTCAGTTTCCTCCAATGGAAGTGCCAAGTCTCAGAACACTTTAGCAAAAGCCTACAGCCTGTCCAGGAGCTCTGCTCTGGCAAGATTCATGGATATGCTGATCTGCCCCGGATCGCTACATTTGAACTAACTAAATGAGCTCCGCTCTAACCTGACCAAAAATTCAAGGAATACCCAAAACAAAGGTCACGAGAATCAACCTGCTGCCAGGTCACCTAAATCCTTCAGTTCCCAGATCACTATCTTTGAAAGAGTTCACCTGAACAAGCACAGCTTATTTATTAATACTTCTTACAAAACATTGTCACACACGTGTGCTTAGGGGGCAGCCAAAGAGCTCAAACGAGCAAGAAAGAACGAAAGATAGAGGATTGGAATAGAGTATTAATGCCTTCTTTCTTTTTTCACCAGAAAAACAGAGGATCAATAACGAAGAAATACCTCAATTCCACAACAGCACACCACTTCCAGCTCCCAGCTCCCTGTAACAACTCCACTTCTGGGTCCCTCTGCCTAAGACATCTCCCACAGTCCCGTATTAATAACATCTCTTCCCGCTCCCAATGATGGCGTCATCTCCATCCTTACCAGTCCACATCACTTCCTGGAAACTCACTTACGTTTATTGTATTTCCTGTTTATTGTACATAAAAGAATCCAAAGAACCACAGCGATTATCAAATGTTCTCACTGACCAAGTATCAGTCGTTTACGATCACTCAACGGCTCCAGCATCATATGGGGAATTCCCTCAGCTCTTAATCTTTGTTTCTGTGTTTTTGATTTCTTCATAACGTACAAATCACTTGAATAAGCACAGCTCAAACTACATTAGACTCATCACTCAGAGCAGATAATCGTAGTAAACAAGGCAGTTTCAGTGAGATAAGCCCCACAGTTTATTTCAATCATTACAATTATTTATTTGCAGTGAAACCAGGCATCATATACCAGAAGTTAAAATAAATTCAAAATACCACCTGAACGATTCAAATCAATGTCCCAAGTTTTGTATGAGTAAAATTAAGGAAGATGTCACTGAAAATTGAAGAGTCTTTTCCTCTTCATCCAGCTAAGGCATTCTTAAAAAATGGGCATGTTTTCTTTTTATATGTGGCACTATACTTTCATCCTTCAACAGCATGATAATAAATTGCATCTTCACTAACACCCTACCCTTCCCCTCTCTCATACCAATCATTACATCTCACACCTCTTGTGTCAAGAGCTACGTACCCTCTCTCTGTCTTAAAAGCTAATTGACATCTCTCTGTAAGGCTAATCAAGAAGCCAATTTTGATATCTGAGCTTGAAGGCTACTTTTAGTAAGTCCACATCAGTCAAAAACCAGACAACTGATCAATTGTCTACTTAATTGTCAGCTAAGTTACTTTAGGCTAATTATGAGATACAAATTAACAGCAACCCCCTATTTCACATCTTCTTACAAGCATATACACACTGGTTAGTTTATCTAAGTTTGAAACACATATTCTAAAAACTAATAACTTTCGTTTTAACATTTTGATTCAAATTTGCATATCCTCCAGAGATGCTTAATCTATTTTGAATATACAGTACCTGCCTGCTGTTTCTGTTACATTTACATTTATTTGATTGGCAGACACTTTTATCCAAAGCAGCTTACAAAGGAGGTCAACATAATCAAGTAACATCAGTCTAGGGACTGTTTTGAACAATTATAGCAATGCAGGTTGCAAAATTTAGTGACCACGAGTGAGAGATAAAAAGCTAGTATTACAAAAAAACAACAAATTAACAATATGACAGATAGACACAGAGCAAATAACATTCATTAACAGTGTGACATATACACAGAACAGCAGAGTTTTCAATCGCTTCTTAAACTTGAGTACTGTGCAGAGTGGAGGCAGAACCTCTGTGCTTTTCCCAGTTGATCCTGGGGTGTGGTTTTACTCCTACACTATTCAATGCTTGCATGGACTGGGTGTTGGGCAGGGTCGTGAGGTCCAGTGGCTACAGGCATCCACTGGTGATGAAAGGTTCACTGATCTTGACTTTGCCGATGATGCTGTGATTTTTGCAGAGTCAATGGAGGGTCTGATTGGGGCTCTTGAGAGACTGGGTGAGGTGTCTGAGTGAACTGGATAACAGCTAAGATCCAGGCCTTTAATGGCCACTTAGGCACAGCCATCAGCAATGTGTCTGTTTGCAGAGAGAGTGTCGAGCAGTTTACTTACCTTAGCAGCAACATTCATGTCTCTGGTGACTCTTCCTATGAAGTCAGTAGACGGATTGGGAAAGCATGGAGGTTCATGAGGTTGCTTGAAAGGGGTGTGTGGCACTCCCGATATCTTTGCAAAAGTTCCAAATCTTTACAGTCCTGGTGCTCCCTGTCTTGCTATATGCTTGCGAGACATGGATGCTATCCAGTGACTTGAGATGAAGACTGGACTCCTTCAATACTGTGTCTCTTCGGAGAATCATTGGGTACCGCTGGTTTGACTTTGTGTCTAATGAGCGGTTGCTCACAGAGTACCGAATGAGGCACATTACCTTCATTGTAAGGGAGCGTCAGTTATGGCACTAATGCCATGTGGCACTGTTCCCCAAGGGTGATCTGGTTCACAGGATTCTCATTGTTGTGGACACAAGTGGTTCAGTCAGGTCCAGTGGATACCCATGTAACACTGACTGGACTGTGTGTCTGCCAACCACTGGGATCAGGAATTGTTTCGTCATGTGGTGGGTGCAGAAACGCATTGTACCTTAAACTTGCCCTTTTGAGTTCTGGACACTCAGTTTATTCACTTAGCCGCATCTTATCCAAATACAGTAAAGCCTCAATTATCCGTCACTCAATTTACCATCAGGGCCAAAAAAAACCTTTGCAGGCCAGCACCTATGTGTTACTGTACTACAACTGCCGTGTGGTACGTCGTGAGCTCTGCACATTGGAACAGCTCTCCCTTATGGTAGTGAGTAGTGTTCTTCCCCAGCACCACGTGTCATGCTGCATTTTGAAATCACATTGTCAGTTGCGTACATTGTTGTGGCCAATAAATGTATGCGTGTGGAATTGTCACAAAAAATTTTAATTATTAAACATTTACAAAATGAAAAAAGTGCTTCAAGTATTGCCTCAATTTATGGAGTAGGAAGAACAAGAGTGAACAATATAAAGTGTGATGTCGATAAAATTGAAAAAGTGTCAAAAATGGAATCTACTGACAGTAATGTTATTCTGTATCAAAGTTAAATGTTCTTCTGTAATGTCATTTTCTTTTAAAATTCTGCTATGCATTCTTAATATATTGTGACACGCAGGCAGCTTGTAAAGCACTGTAGGGGAGTAGAAAGGGTGGAATGAATGCTGTGTAGGTGATAGGACTGGGTGAAGGGCTTCTGATTTGTGACGGGTGGACATGCCTCTCAGGGGATGACTGACAGGAGAAGTTAGGAGGAAAAGGAAGGTGCAGCAGAAGGAAGTTTTGAGTAGAGAGTCAGGAGACAATAAGCAGGAGTGTTTGCGGTATTGGGAAAGTCAGAAGGTGAGTGGGGGAGATAAACTGTAAGAGCCAATTTTAGAAAGTTAAAGTTTTGAGTTAAACTCATATTAATGTTTGCTTAATTTGAAAAGAATATACATTTCTTCCATATTCATAGACAATGGTATAGTCTTTTCCCCCTATAAGTCAGTAAGAGATTGAACCTTCTTGCTATATCTGAGAAACAGTGCGATAACAGATTCAGTTATTGTTTAGAACACGTCCCAGTAAAGAGGGACTTGAAAGGCCCATTTTCAACTCAGAAATGAGATAAGCATACAGCTTTCTGACCGTTTTGAAATGGTTCAGAAATGATAAGTGAATAGTAACGATTTGAGAGGTAACAAGATTAAGCTTAGAACTGAACTTTTCTTAACATGACTTTTTTTCCTTTTTTGCTCTTTTCATTTTCTTTTTTGTGTGAACTGTTTACTTTGAAACTTAGCTAAACTTTTAAAAATGAAGATATTTTGTTGAATCCCATTTTTTGACTTAGAGCTGCTGAACTTTGGTAACTTTGGAAAAACGCAGCTACACTGTGCTTTCTTTTATTGTTTTGGAGGCGTGCGCTGTAACCCTGATAAGTATAAGAGTATAAGATAGGGCAGAACAAAGACTCCAAATAAAATGTACTTCTGAGTTGTATATGCTTATTACACTGGTCGTTATAATATGAAAATGAATTTTGTTAACACTCTGTTTTTAATATAGTTTTGTTTTGCCAATAATTATGACCATTCACTAAACTAATCTACTGTATATCATTCTTAAAGTAGCTGTTCTGTTATCCATCCTTTCTCTTATTTGTCACAGCTTCGGTCCCAATCCCCGATGGATAATTGAGGTTTTACTGTAATGCTGTAAATAAATACTAAAATAAAAACACCCAAATTAAATATTACATATCATATTTAACCAACTCTAAAAAGCCCAATTATCCCCATTATATAATGCTGATTAACTATGAACAAATGCAATTTAACACTTTGGCCTTTATGAATATTCATTTGCGCTTCTGCCTTTGATGTTGAGTATTTGATATTAGTGCTGAGGTATCTTTCACTCCTGTTTTTTCGTAATTGCACTCTATGACAAACGAAGTCGCTAGATCTTAATTTTGTGTGATTTCTTTATAGCACCTTTTGATTCACATTTTATCATCACTGGTTCTGGGAGCATAATCATTGTGATACGCTGTGTCTCTCCCTCATATGAGGTTTACTGGAGGCCGCCTTCCTCTGTTACCCTCCATGCAGCTCCAATAATTTTTTTCTGCTCTACCCACTACCTGCAAATTTGTGCCAATGTCTCCATCTCACACCGTGAGGCAGAGGTAATGCCATCCGTGCTCACTTTCCCCCTACATCATGAGCCGATTCAAACCAGAATAATTCTGAAGATCACTGAGGGGCACCATGCCAATGGGTTTAAGAAGAAAAGCGGGTCTCCTAAGTTCAGCTCTTGTGTTTAATGGTCTCTCACACACACATTACACAGCTTCTCAGGGTGGCTCGTTCAGTAGGCTCTTACAGTATCTCTCTCCCAGGTCGTGTGGCATCATCAGAATTTTCATGTCAAAATCCCACTGCTTAGAAGCTCCTAAAACTCTTGCCTCACATTACTCCATCATATATACAGCACCGTAACTAGCAAAGCACTGAGTAATGATTTAAAGAGAAGGGTAAACCTTAATGATGCACACTTCGAGATATAAAGGCACACATGTCCGTAAATGATGAAATCCCAGTTTTCAGTCCTGTCTGTACTTTTTGCTCATTGCTCTTTGGTTCATTAGTGCAGAACCTCATTACCTACCAGACAACAACACGCCCAGCTAATGTTAGGCTGTCTGTGATCCAGGTCTCTGAGCTTTAAATCAGAAGCTACCATTCTTTTCAGAGAAGTCTTGTTTTAGTCGCTGGACCATAACACAGCTGAATGTTACAGAACGCTCCGAAAGAGATCAAAGTGTATCTTTTACAATGTAATTGGAGGAACTGCTTTGATTGCATTCTTTTCTTTAGCATGTGCTAAACAGCAGGTTAAAGCTTAAAGACTTTACAATCCTTCTCATTGTACTCCATGGAAAATGCACTCAGCTTCCATGACCGTAAGCAGTATTTTTAACACATGGGTTACCACTAGCAGTTGGCTATTTAAGTACTTGAGGATCTTCTAAACAATCTCAGAGTGGCTGAAACCCATCAAAGAGCTCAGGAGGAGTGCAATCTGACATTTATCTTATCTCAGCCCTAACTCCACGTCATAATTCTGCTGATGGAAGCATGAGGTTAGTTTGTACAGCAGCTGCTGGCTGTCAGAGATCTAGGTCAGGACGTGGGGTCAGCCCCAGGGTCAGGACTAGGGAAGAAAGCTCAGTGCATCCGCCCCTTCCGAAAGCCACCATCAGACACAGCAGGAGTTTAATTCTCAACAGATGAAAAAAGGAATCATTAGAAACTCACAGAAAGGGCTGGCAGAATGATAAGAGCCACTTTATATGTCCCTATTTATCCATCCATCCATTATCCAACCCGCTATATCCTGTGGTCTGGTCGATGATAATTCTGAAATAAGTCAAATACTTAAAAGGGTGGCATTGCTTTACTTTTTTCTGTGTCATTCTTCAAAACTAACATTTACAGGTATGTTTAGTGTTTTGTATGCATATACAATATTTCGAAAATTCAAAATATATAAAGATGCACTGTATTTTATATAAAATGTATTAATATAGCATAGACTATAATATTTTGTTATAAATGATGCTATAGAATAACATTTTTATATAAATGTATTAGTATATGAGCATAATGCTAAGTGTGCCTTTATAAAAGCATGTTTTAAATTGTATAAGCATGGACACATTACAAATGAAATAGTCATACATAACGTATACACATAATGCGCTCTTTGTAGCATGATGTTATATAATAGCTTCCACAAATTGCATTTTTTAAAACAGCAGATTAAGAAAATCAATGGATATATAATTACGCATTATGTGTAAAATGTACAGTACAAAGTATTTGGTTATAATACACAGTAGGTAAACATTAAAATTAACACACAAAAATAAGTTATGTATACATTATGTATTGTGCTTAATTTGATATAAAGTATAATGTAGGCTGAAATATTGTATACAGAATAAGTTATGTAATGTGTGAAAATAAACTATGATGAATTCTGCCGCTCAAAAATCACAAATCTAGAATGGAGACCTAAAAAAATTCAGACAAATCAGAAATGCCCCCCTTCACATGTCTGGACCCACTGAGTAGGCCTCACCTTTGGCAGCATAAGCCCAAACCTCAAATGGCAGGCTTTCAGCTTGCACAGGCCCAAAAACTGAGCTAAAGGTTTTTAAATAACCAAATGTCGACAATATTCACAAAAGGAGGAGCGGAATAGTGTGAAAATCTTAGAGCCAAAGACAAATCTTTTTTAAAATATCTAATTATTTATGCTGTTTCGCAGTAAGGAAACCAGAGTTAATATCCCAGGTTCTTTCCAAATGGAGTTTGCATGTTTTCTACATGTTTGTTTCAGTTTCCTCCCACAGCCCAAAAGCTTGCAGATTAACTGGTTTTGTGTTACTAAACTGGCCCTATACTCTGTGTGTGTGTGGGTGGGTGTTCTTCCTGTGATGAACGTGTGCTTTTCCAGCTCTCCTGCAACCCTCCTCAGGATGAAATGGGTTAGAGGATGGAAAGATAGATTTAATTTTTTATTGCAAAGATTCAAAAACGGAGCAAGAAAAGGAAAAGCAGTAAGAAGTAAAAACTAGATTTTGTTTAAAAGGCAAAAGCTGACAGCAAACAAATCCAATAACTGTAAAACAGAACCAGTGGCTGAAATATGAAGCTGGGATTCAAGGCAGAATCTGTAAATTGGAAATACAAAAATTATAAAGAAAAGAAATTAAGAATCAAAAAAATGTACTGTCAACTGCAGCTTCTCCCATTATACTGCTTGGGTTGTTCCCAGCAACAACATCTGATGGCTCCACCCTTTTAGGACTACATAAAGGAGACAGGGCAGAAAACACTACCTAGAATAGTAAAAACATTGTATAAAACTGACTCAATACTAATACATATACATGAACATAAACAAAATTGTGACAAAATAAAACCAAAAACAGAAATAAAATAATGTGAAAAAAATAAGAAAAATAACGAATAAGCAAAGAATAAATGTGAACCAGGGTAACAACCCAGGCATTGTTAAGGACACATTGAAGTGCCTGGAGATTACCATGAGCTTTGAAAAATACCTGAAGACAAGAAAAAAGACGTGATCAGGCAAAGCACGGGTCAGAACTGTCAGATCCAAAGTAAATTGGGTCTACTGAGGACAAAACAATAAGACAAAACTTGAGCTTCAAATAAAATGCAAAAGTCAGAACCAAAAGCAAAACCCAACCACTGAAACCTACTTGGAAATAAGCTGGCAGACAGTAAAGATTCTTTCAAATTGTTTTATCTGCCAAGTGAGAAAGTGTGTTTGCGAAGGCTGGCATATTTATACAGTAATATTCGTTACATTACTGGTGTAATGATCGAGGTCACATGATCTGCAAAACTGATTTGCCTAAATAGAGCAAGTCAACTTATAAACATTTAAAAAAATATATAAAAAGTTGTTTAATAAACAAGCACAGGCATCTCATATACTGTATGCAGTAAACACATCCATGCACACACCCACATACATATATATATATATTGTGGAACAGGACCCGGACACAGACAGACGGACATCGTTGTTTCACCACACACACGTTTATTCACCGCAACTATATACAATATTTAAAAGTTTTTAGTGCACGTCCCTGTGCCTCCAGCACCGATCCCCCAAAAGTCCAGGCCTCACAGTCCTTTGTGCCTCTTCTTCTGGCCGCCTCGAGTCCTCTCTCCAGCTCTGTCCTTCTTCCACCCGACTTCCGTGCTCAAATGTAAGGAGGTGGCCCCTTTTATACCACCCTGGATGGGCTCCAGCTGCTTCCCGGCACTCCTCCTTGGACACGCCGCCGTATGGCGGAAGTGGCGGCTGCGCACCCAGAAGCCCTCTGGGTGTCTCCATTCTTCTTCTCCCCAGCACTTCCTGGTGTGGTGGAAGTGCTGAGGTCCAAGGCTCTTCAGGCACCGGGGCGCCGCCTGGCGGTGGCCACGGGCCCCTACAGGGTTGGGCTTCCAAGCCCCCTACCCGAGGCCACCAACAAAACCAGGGCGGTCGACCCCTCGTGGTCAGGAGGAGGCACCAGCCCTCCTCCGGTCCCCTCGGGCATCCCGGCTGGGCTCTACCCCCAGCCGCCTGTGACAATATATTGATCAAAAGTTTCACAACACCTCAGATTTATGAAAATGCACACAGTTAAATGTCTTAATGTTTCATAAAATCAATGTATAAAACAAATTAACAATGGCAAATAAAAAAGTCAAGAAATCATTAAGTGTACAAAATTTTATTGAAATTTTTGATTCATCAATCACAGTCGCCACCTTTTTCTGATATAACAGCCAAAGGGGGGCAACTCTTTTTATTCCGAATGCCAATCACGCTGTGCAAGTCACCCCAGACCATCACACTTCATCCTCCATATTTGACAGCTGGTGTCACACACTGAGGGACCGTCCTTTCACCAACTCGATGGCGTACAAACATCCTACATGATGAACCAGAGATTTCAAATTTTGATTCATCGGTCCATAAGACTTTCTTCCAGTCTACAGTAGTCCACAGCCAGTATTTCAAAGCCCTATTTGGTCCTTTAAGGAAGGGCTTTCTTACGGCCACTCGCCCTGTCAGACCTGCAGTACAATGTCTCCTCTTCACAGTACAAACTGAGATTTGCTTTATTTGACCTTCTCTGTTAAGCTGTGTGTGAAGCTGTTGTGCTGTGAAGTGTCTGTGATCACACAAGATGGTGACCCTTAGAAACTTGTCTGCTGATTCGGTTGTGACTTTGGGTCCTCCAGATTTCTTCCAGTTTCCAATTGCCTTTGGACTGTGTAGGACTCCACTGTACTCACTGACACTTTAATTTTTATTTTTGGAAGTTTCTCTAAATCAAGGCCTACACACTAAGGGTAATAACACTCATTTAATTTGTTAATTGTTGTTTTCATGCCATTATCACTGGAAAATTGTCCAAGTAGTACTCCATAGGGTGTAGTAACAGTCTGTTCTAACTCTGCTTTAAGACACACAGAGAGTTGTTAAGTAATCACAGGTCCTCCCTGTGTGGAGTTTGCATGTTCTCTCAGTGCCTGCACAGGTTTCCTCTGGGTGGTCCAGTTACCTCCCACAGTCCCAAGACATGCAGGCTTGGTGGATTGGCGATGCTAAATTGGCCCTAGTGTGTGGTTGGGGAATGCATGTGTTTTTGCCCTGTGATGGACTGGCACTTTATGCAACCTAGGATAGGCTCCAGCACCCCCGAGACACTTTTCATTCATATACAAACATACATACATACATACTGTGTATATATATATTATATACATATACAGTATAAAAATATACACACACACAGTTACAATTATTGCATAATAAAAATAATAGTATTTACACTTTATATGTTCAATGTTCAGTTTAGAAGAGAGAAGCATCAGACAGAAAATGACAGGCAACTGAACCAATAAATCAATGAAAACTTGAATGTATTAGATGCATAACCAGATACAAAAGAACAATAACTTGTGATGATCAAACAGACATCTAAGAACTTGTAGGAGATATGAAGCTCTGTATTTCTCACGGTTTTTCTTCCTTTTCTTTACTTATTTATCTACCCATTAATTTATTTAAAGAACTTCTGTAAAAAGCCAAATTTCCCTCTGGGGACAAATAAAGTTCTTTCTTTCTATCTATCTATGCCCTGGCTTATCCATTATCCAGCAAGCTTACAATGTGGGCTTCTCTGTTCTAAAGGCTCAGTTGATGATACTGCAATCTGAAAGCAAGCTGCTGTAATCCATCGTGTTAAAGGTCCCTTTTAAGTAGATTCAGATACTGAGTAGCTCATGTCCTTCTGCTACAAAGCAGAACTCATACATGAGCAGGAAGTGCAAAGTCTGCTTTGTTTTAGCGTTTTTACTTAAACATGTCAACATTTTAATATTTAGAGTTTACTATATTTAATATATTGTGTTTACTTTAACTCTAGACTTTGCTCCCATAATGTTATCTTAAATGGAAAACATTTTTTTCTGTTTGAAATAACTCATAGAGTATACAGTATATAGCTGTATATTATATATAATGTTTGGGACTAAGACATTTTTTCTTGATGTTCACCCTCAGCTACACAGTTTAATAATTCAGACATTGTGATTAAACTGCACATTGCAGACTTTCATTTAATTTCAGTCACACTATAAAGAAAAGACAACACTTTAATACATTGTCCCCCCATTTCAGGGCACCATAATGTTTGGGACAATAGGCATCACAGATGTTTCTGATTACTCAGGTGGGATTCATTGCTTCATTAGTGGAGGCATAAAATACTGTACCTCAGCTTGCCTCTACCCTTTATAGCGTCTGTAATTGAGGACAAGAGCTGTGCCAAGTAAAGTCAAAGAAGCCATTATTAGAACAATCTGGACGAGAAGAGACCATTCAGCTCAATAAAGCTCACCAGTCCTATCCACTTAATGCTTCTAAAATAACATCAAGTTGAGTTCTGAAGGTCCCTAAATTCCTACTGTCTACCACACTGTCTACTCACTTATTCCAAGTGTCTATCGTTATTTGTATAAAGAAAAACTTCCTAATGTTTGTGTGAAATTTATTCATTTTAAAGTCACAGTCTTGATCCACTGGACTAATTCACTTCATGATTGTAAACACTTCAATCATGTCGCCTCTTAATCTTCTTTTGCTTAAACTGTAAAGGCTCAGCTCTTTTAACCTTTCCTCATAATTCAACCCCTGTAGCCCTGCACTCAGCCTAGTCGCTCTTCTCTGGACCTTTTCTAGCGCTGCTATGTCCTTTTTGTAGCCTGGAGACCAAAACTGCACACAGTACTCCAGATGAGGCCTCACCAGTGCATTATAAAGTTTCAGCAGAACCTCCTTGGACTTGTACTCCACACATCGTGCTATACTGTATAACTTAACATGCAGTTAGCCTTCCTAATGGCTTCTGAACACTGTCTGGAAGTTGATAGCATAGAGTCCACTATGACTCCTAAATCTTTCTCATAAGGTGTACTCTCGATTTTCAGATCTACCATTGAGTATTCAAACTTAACATTTATACTTCCTACATGTAATACTTTACATTTACTGCCATTAGAGTTCATCTGGCACAAATCTTCCCAGGACTAAATGCTGTCCAAGTCCCCCTGTAATGATTTAACGGATTCCAGATTATCTGCCAATCCACCTATCTTGGTATCATCTGCCAACTTTAACTAGCTTGTTACTTATATTCCTATCCCAATCATTTATACAGTATATAAAAACAGCTATTAGAGACATCGGTAAACCCTCAGGATTAGTTAAATCAACTGTTTGGAATATCATTAAGAAGAATGAAAGCACTGGTGGGCTCAGTAATCACAAAGGGACTGGTAGGCTAAGGAAGACGTCCACTGCTGATGAAAGAAGAATCCTCACAAGGTGAGGCGAAAATGTATGCGATGCCCTTAAACAAAAGTTTGCAATGTGCACTTTAATTACGTCTGAATTGTTTGATTTGTAATTTGAAACTGTGTAGCAGAAGCTCAAATCAAAGAAAAATGGATCATTGTCTCAAACATAGCAGAGGGCACTGTATCTTTTGCCTGTTGATTTTCAAAAGTTACATTAATGAAAAACATTTTTACAAAAATCTAAACCTCATATTAATGCTTATTTGTAACTTAAGCATACATGCGCTGTATTATAATAATCTTTACATCACGTTGCTATAGAAAGTCACAGGATTTAGCTTTTAGTTTTATTAAGGCACTCCTTTCTCAGCCCCTGACTCTTGACACAATGTTTATATATGACACGTTTTCTTTTATATCAATTATCAGAGATGCCTGTCCTCACATACCCTTCTCATCAGACTTTCTCAGACCCAATTGTGTCGGAGTCATTTCTTCTTGCATATGGTGCTCATTTTGCTTTTTTCATTTTTGAAAATTTTTAAATAAATGCTTTGCTTATAAGGATTCTTTTTGGCATTGACCTTTAGGCCAGATATTTTTATGACTTCCTCCCAACTCTATTGGAAGGTAAATCTGTATATCTGCAACTTTTTAAAATACTTTTGAACTGTTAAAAGCCTATGTCCCATTTTTGGGCCCAAGTAGGTTTGGAATGCTGCCTGTTGAGTTTTTTGGTCAGACTGCCTGGAGTAAGGCCTGTCTCTAGGCAGACTGGTGAAGATCCTGTTTCAGTTTTGCTCCTTTGTTTGACTCCTAACAAACTTTTTACCATTTCATGATGCTGCATCCCAACAATAAGGTATTGGGAAGAAGTGACTGATCCATAGTTTTAAATGCCTGGTGTTGCCAAAGACAACCGTCCACTCCCCAAAACAAACAGTCATAGCTGCATGAGGGGCGCACTCTCTATGCAGATGGCTTGGGCAAAATATCCTCACTGTGTATTTTATGCTTGTTTCTTCAGTCCCTTTGTTATGAAAGCAAGGTCCTCTGCGGATGTCTTACTCTTCATCTAATATCCATTTATACACTAACATGAAAACTAAATAAAAACCTAATTGAGGTAAAGTAACCAAAAACAAAAAATATAATAAATGTTTCATAAAACTAGAAAATAAAATGACATGTGAAAATATATAGAAATAAAAATGAATATATTTAAAGTCAGAACTAAAATAACCTTGCTTGCCTACAACTTTTACTGCATCTCCTTATCCCTCAAGTTCTTTTTTGGACTTCATTAAAGTGGTTTGATTAATTAGCTCCTATCCTACCTCCTCTTGATATCCTCCAGCTCCTTATTCGTCTTCAGTAAGAAGTATTTCAGGATGAATGCATTTGGTGCATTAGCTTATGTGTATTTTTAAAGTGTCTTTGTGCACACGACATACATTTATATGTCTGTAACAGAGTTTTTTAGGAGACTATGACTGAAGAAGGTTGATTGTAAGCAGAAGCTTGTGGTCTGTCGGATCAGATTAACATGAGCACCTCTGATCTTTGAAGTTCAAAAACACCACCACGCATTGAGTGCCCCCTTCATGAGGTGTTGGATTGGTTTAGAAATGTGCCACCCCGTGAGCTGTCTAATTGTTCCCACTCAGTTCATTCATGGTTGCCTACTGTTTCTATTGTAAATCCGGCTGAACTTGCATAAATGAATGATTCATTAGGAAAAAAATACAATCAAAATGATCAGAAGAACAAATATAGGAAAAAAGGAGTTGCGCAAAAGGCAATCCTAAGCAATCTAGTTCAAATCCATAGAAGAGAAAATCAATGACAGAAGTAAAATAAATTGACAAAACCAGAAAATCCAACAAAAACAGCAATGCTCTCAAACACACGTGCAATAATCAACTAAATTGAGCTTACTCAGCTATGGTTTAAATAGCCACAGTGAGGGTTCAGAAGGAGTGACGTCAGGGTGGTCCTACCTCCTGGGGTCTACCCGCAAAGCACAAGAAACTTCAGAACATTTAAAGGAGCAGTATACAATTACAAACAACACCGAAAATGTATGCAAATATGAATAATAATTCAAAACCAACAAAACACAAATCCATTAATACATAACATATCTACTGTACATCATACATTTAGTTATAATTATACTAGGAGTTATTTAGTAGTAATGAATAATGTGCTCCTTTATTTTTACCATTGCGCTTCATTCACATAAATCTCCGGGGACTGCTCCAGGTCTTTCCTCTCCATCTGATCATATCAGATGAAACTTGTCCATATATACACACACATCACGGCATATGAAATAAGAAGTTTCATTCAGTTCTCCACATTACCAAAATTGTCACGACTCACTATGACAGTTCACCCACTCTGAACAATGAACATTCCTCACTATATGGAGGCAGGACACTTCTGAAAACTTTCAACCTTACTTTACAAATATGAGCAGCACTCATATTCATAAAGATATCTGTCACATTACCTGTATAGGCTGTCACCAAGTCTTGCAGCATTAAGTGCATTAATCACAGGTAGCTTTGTGCTCAATGTTGATGAATACACATGAAGACAGAGAGGCCCAGTTATTCACATTCTGCATTCTATTAAAACTGAGAAAATATGGTGTTGCCAAACTGGCTTCATATCAGACAGCAAGAGAGAAATTCCTGATTCGACTGTATTTGTTCCTCATTTGTAACCATCAACATCTTCTTACAGATTTGACCGCCTTGAATACTGTACACCACCATGACGTACTTTATAAAGGTACATGATACAATTGACAGCAAAGAATTGTGAAGTGGTTTTGTTTATCAATGCCCTCAACTACTCAGAAGGTTTGTATCCATAATAACATCCTACCCTATGGGATGGACACACCAGTAATTGCATTGCTGTCTTTTAAGATGTTGCTTGGTGTCACATGTGCTCCATGAAGCACACTGTGCACTGTAAATAATGATTAAGTAATACAATTGACATGGGGGAGGAAGCCAGAGTCTCCACTGGAAACCTCATACAAAGCTTTCATTCAAACAGGAGTGTTCAGTCTGGGGTCCAAGTACCAGAAAGAAGCACTGACATCCACTGTGCCTGCAATGAAAACCTATAAGAACATGGTTTGTTATGATTATTTATTCTGCTCATTAGTATATATATATATATATATATATATATATATATATATATATAGTATTTTCCTGTCCTATTCTCTTCATTTGTAAACTTAAATCCTTATTTTTCCTCCTGTCATTATACTACAGTTACCATGCGTTATACTTTGCTATTTTAGTTTACTTGGCACTTGTATTGCTGCCCTCTTGTTTAAATTAACTTGAAAACTCACTTTGAAAAAAATATTGGCTAAATGCAGAAACATAAATATAGAAAGAAAGTAACAGGAATGTGTGATCTTACTGCCACGATAGACACAGCCTCTATTTAAAACAACACTACTGGGATGGATTTCTGATGTCATATTTTGAGGAGCTTCTTTCCAACATTTAAATGCAATATTAAATCACAAGTTACAATATTTCCAGAATCATTATGTCCCAAGATAAATCATTAATAAAATGATTTCCCACTGAAACAGTAGAACTGCCTTTGACGTCTTTTGTCAAGCTAAAGTTCTCTCCTTGGAAATGTCAGGAGACACTCGCCAGGATAGTCAAAAGCACCAAGAAACAGAAGTGGCTTCAAGTTCCTGACAAGTCTGGGATCTGGCAAAGACAGACATGTGATGAGTTCAACAATTATGAACCTTACTTACATGAAGGTATGGTCTCAATAAATATACAAGGGTGAATCAATAAGTAAAGGCAATTTAAAAACTGCACCATAACCACAGGGCATAGAAGCTGACACAATACAACATGTTTACAATGGCTTATGGGTACTTCAAACATGTACAGGGCAGTGCCAGCTTTAAACCTTTCTACCTATTCATAAACATTTCAGCGAGACATGCTGTTTTCACTTCTGTGGTGAGACAACATCGTTTGGTGAATTCCAGCAGGTTTCGCTCCCTGTACACAAAGAAATCTCACGACAACACATTGTTCAACAATGGTGCAGTCCCGCAGCGGACCACCCATGTTCATTTGACGTTGGCTTCAAGTAGACTAATGGCAGAGCGCTGCGTGTGTTTGAACTACCCATAAACCATCACAAACACGTCATACTGTGTCAGCTTCCATCTGTTGTGGATGCTACGTAATTTTCAAATTGCTTTTTTAATTTAGCTAATGAGCCTTCATTTTTAATTCTTATACAAATAAACAGATCAGTGGTAACGATTGGCAACATTTTGCACTACAAAGAACAAAAACAAGCAAATGTTAACTGTCTCATCCTAAAATAAGATGCAAGATCATTTTCTCTTTCAGTGAGAAGTGCTCAGTTTAGAGGATAAGCAGTCACTCTGTGTGGGACATTGTGCTGATCTCTCACTTCAAATCCCAAAAGAAAGGTTTATCAAAGCATTATGTAACAGAGACAAGAAAGGAACAGAGCATCTGCAACAGTTACATTGTCAGCACTTGACGAATCAGCAGCTCATTGAAGATTTAAAGTGTATCACCGCAGATCCTTGTCATGTATTAGAGTGGCGTGCCATTTACGTAATCAGGCTGTGTGAATACAATGGCTGCGGGTGTTAAGAGTAATAACATTGAATTCAATCGCTTATTTACCTGTTTCTTATGCATCTCCTGTTGATATAAAATTATTATTTGCATGGACAATGTATTTTTAAAAAATGTGTAATGATAAAAATAAACATTTAAAGCATATGTTCATATGATGTACTGTACACTGAAATAACTTTAAATGATTAAAATACTTGAACTAAAATACAGGTCTCACATTCCCAAAACCATGTCATCCAATTCACGGATATTCTAGAATTTGGTGTAACCCAGGAAGCAGTCTGTCACAGTGTCTACAGTATTTATGCTCACACCCTTACAGGGCCAGTTTGGAATCACCAGATAACTGAACCTGCACATCCTTGGCAAACTGGGAAGGAAAGCTTGGGAAGATGGAAGAGAACCCACATAGACACATAAAGAATGTGCAAACCACACAGCCAATGATTGGGTGACAAATTTAAACCAAGGATGCTGGAACAACGAGGCAACAACAATGCCCATCTCCAAACAGTGCAGCTGAAATAACAAATATTTGATGAGTTTTTCACTTTACAAATTATAGTCTATTACATCAGCTAAACTGGAACTTGATCTAGAAGTACAGTGTAATGTAACGTAACACTCTCAAAGTCACTTAATCCAGTTTGCAGTGCCAGAGCATGTTCTACTAGCTCTGGATAGGGTGCAAGGACCACTTCACTCACAAATCACCAATCAGCTTAACCCATAAGTCTTTGCTGGTGTATAGGGTCCTTATTATAATGTGTAGAGTGCAGTGGAAGTGTTACTTGCATGTGCTAATTAACATGCAACATGTCGCCACTCTCCAGCACCATGATGTAACACAAATTAAGTTTAATACAGTATACAGTAAAGACTATAATCAAACTGAAATGCAAATAACCAAATGAAATGCTGTTCTGGAAGCAATCAATGTTCTGTATTAAGCAGGGGCTGTAAAGAGGAGAGTAGCCTTTTAAGTTTCCCACCCATTAGGAGAAAACATACTTCAAAAATAAGCATAAACACAAATGCAAAAGTACCAGGCTCTGTAAATAGGCTAAGCCTGGAACAGAGGAGAGTCCAGAGGCTTTGGAAAACATCTTGTATCACCCCAGTCCCAAAGGTATCACGTCCTAGTGAGCTGAATGACTTCCGACCTGTTGCTCTGACGTCACATGTGATGAAGACCATGGAGCGGCTGCTGCTTCACCGCCTGAGGCCACAGGTCTGGGAGAAGGTGGTAGCGAGGATGCCATCATCTATATGCTACACCAATCCCTCTCCCACTTGGACAGAGGCAGTGGTGCAGTAAGAATTATGTTCCTGGACTTCTCTAGCGCCTTCAACACCATCCAACCTCTGTTCTTTAGGGACAAGCTGACAGAGATGGGAGTAGATTCATACCTGGTGGCATGGATCGTGGACTCTCTTACAGACAGACCTCAGTATGTGCATCTCAGGAACTGCAGGTCTGACATTGTGGTCAGCAACACAGGAGCACTGCAGGGGACTGTACTTTCTCCAGTCCTGTTCAGCTTATATACATCGGACTTCCGATACAACTTGGAGTCTTGCCACGTGCAAAAGTTCACTGACGACACTGCTATCGTGGGCTGCATCAGGAGTGGGCAGGAAGAGGAGTATAGGAAGCTAATCAAGGACTTTGTTAAATGGTGCGACTCAAACCTGAACACCAGCAAGACCAAGGAACTGGTGGTGGATTTTAGGAGGCCCAGGTCCCTCATGAACCCCGTGATCATCAGAGGAGACTGTGTGCAGAGGGTGCAGACTTATAAATACCTGGGAGTAAGCTGGATGATAACTGGACTGGACTGATGCTCTGTGTAAGAAAGGTCAGAGCTGACTATACTTCCTTAGAAGATTGGTGTCCTTCAACATCTGCAATAAGATGCTGAAGATGTTCTACCAGACAGTTGTGGCTAGTGCCCTCTTCTATGCGGTGGTATGCTTGGGAGGCAGCATAAAGAAGAAGGATGCCTCACACCTGGACAAACTTGTTAGGAAGGCAGGCTCTATTGTAGGCACAGAACTGGACAGTTTGACATCTGTGGCAGAGCGACGGGCGCTGAGCAGGCTCCTGTCAATCATGGAGAATCCACTGCATCCACTGAACAAGATCATCTCGAGACAGAGGAGCAGCTTCAGCGACAGACGAGATCGTTCCTCCCCCGCACTATGCGACACTTCAATTCCACCCGGGGGGTTAAACACTAACATTATTCAAAGTTATTGTCTGTTTTTACCAGCATTTTTATTACTCTTTAATTTAATATTGTTTTTTGTATCAGTATGCTGCTGCTGGATTATGTGAATTTCCCCTTGGGATTAATAAAGTATCTATCTATCTACCGTATCTAAATATTCCTCACTGACACAGAATGAACAATGTACTTTGATGGCCAGGGATGATGCAAGGATGACAAGTCATGAATACTGCAAGCCTGAAGATAACTAATGCAAGAAGTGCAACAGCAATGACAACAGATTTCAGTGGAGTGAATGAGTATCAACATAACTACAAGGCCCAAATACAGCATTTACTGATAACGGACAACTCCAGAGCACAGCGGCTACACAGGCCACTTGTTACTGCCATATGCCACCAAACAATGCAGAGGAAACATAACTGAAATGTTACTTACTTTCACAGAATCAGAACATAAGAAATCTGACAAATGAGAAGAGACCATTCAGTCCATCACACCCGTTTGTTTAGCTAACGGCTAAGTCGTCCCAACATCTCATCCAGATACTTCTTAAAGGTTGTCAAGGTTTCTGCTTCAACTGTGTGTCTCTGTAGTTTGTTCCCACAGCTCTCTGAGTAAAGAAGTCCTTTGTGGTTTTAGTGATAAATACATTTCCCATAAATTTCACCTGATGTCTGAGAGTACGTGATTCAGTGCTCAGTTAAAAGAATCCAAATGGATCTACTTTATCATGCCTTTAAGGATTTTGAAGAGATGGATTAGGTCTGAACACAGTCTCCTCTGTCTGAGGCTAAACCAGTTCAATTCACTGAGCCTGTCAGAGTAGGTCATGCCCTTAAGTCCTGGTATGTACGTGACACAGAGGTTTTTGTGATATGGGAGGACATACCCAGAAAAACACAACCCAAACAGGCACGAGAATACCATTCAAAACTCAGTGCAGCAAGTAGGGTAGGGTTAATGTGCAGCTTTAACGCAAAACACTGTGTCATTGTGATGGAATATGCAGATAACATGTAATTAAAATGTTTACAATGCTGACACTTGCTACATAAAAAAAGACAATGATCTATCTGCAATTCTGCAGAATTAAAAATAACATTATCCAGGCTGTACAGCACATTTTTATCTAGTTAAGCCCACACAGGCAAGCCAAACATTTCCTATATACTCACACACACACACGATGCCCCCACTCCTCTGGAGTGTCCTAGAAGCATAGAGTTCGCCAAACCAATTGCAGTTTTGTAGTGAGAAATATCATATATCATGACTTTTCTTTGCTTTAAACTAAATTTAGGTTTATTTGAGAATCAAAGTATTACTGGCAGGTGAAATAAATAGAGGGATTTAGAGATAAACTTCTTTAAACTGTGTGGCAGGTGGCCGGGGGTCATGCCCAGCCGGGGCGCCCCTCCAGCATATCTTGGGAAACCCAGTATCTCCCCCTGGACGCTAGATGGCACTCCATGGGGGTTGGAGTGTTGTGCAGCCCTGTTAGGTTCTGCAGGCGCCGTCAGGGGGTGCTGCAGCAGGAGCTGCTGGACTCTTCTGGGCACTGGTTTCGCCACACCCAGAAGTGCAGCCAGATATTGGCAATCAAGCACTTGGAGCACTTCCGGGTGCCCATTACAAGGAGCCAGCAACCACCACTCAGTGGCCAGGCTCGGGTGGAGGAGGAGAGAGGAGTGTGGTGTTTTGTTGGTGTTTTTGGGACTGTGTTGTGGTCGGGGGACACAGGGAAGACGTGCCCTCCAGCTGAAGAAAATAAAAAGTTTATTTATTTTATACGTGTGCCTCCAGTGTGAATCTGTGTCGGGTCGGGTGCATATATATAGCGCCTTATTACAACTGGGAATGATATAGATTGACATCCAACAGAAAAAAAAACATTCCCAAAAGTACCATGGCCTCACTTAACCTGAACACGTGATGTTAACAGTATTTACTTACTAAACAAGTTATGTTATCAAGGACTAGAGTAAGAAGAATTCCTGAACCTGAAACTTAGGACCAGGGGTTGTTACAAAAACTCCTAAAACTGAAACAATCATAAAAATGTCATGGCATTTCCTATTCCGCTTAATCCAGACAAGTGTCATGTGCAGGCTGGAGCCTATCCCAGCTAGCATAGCATAGCAGAAACAAATTCTGGACAGTGCCACACAAACACGGGATAATTTTAGGGTTTCCAATTCACCTAACCTGCATGTCTTTGGACAAAGGGAGAAAGCTGAAGCACCTGGAGGAAACCCACACAGACACAGGGAGAACATGCAAACTCCATGCAGGAACACAAACCCTGGTCTCTTTACCGCGAGGCAGAAGAGCTACCACTGAGCCACAATGCCACCCTTTCATGTAACAATATCATGGTATAAAAAGGTTATAAACAAACTTTAAATGCTTCCTTTTTTCTTCACAGCTAGAAAAACAAACGACAGTACAACATAAATGAAGAAAAGTAGTGCCACTACGTAAACATAACTGCAAAATAAAGTAACATTTATGACATTTAACAAGTGAAATGCACAGTCAGTTATTTAAGGTTATACCAAAAAAAAAAAAAAAGAAATCCTGTAGTTGTTCTAAACAGTCAATGAATAGCTGAGTTATTGTAAAGGACAGGTCACACTCTTTAATAAATTAGGCAATACATAACTTTTGCTGGCACAGATGACCTGGCATTCACACAGTGGCAGGTGTGCTGCTGGCTGCTACACCAAGAAATGTTATTATAAATTGGAGTGCATGAATAGCTGCCCTATGAATCTGATCAGTGTCCTGCTGTACTGTACTTTCTTAGATTACACAGTACACAAGCAAATAGCGGGTTTATTTAATTTATGACACCAAGTGCCAAGGAGCTGTCAAACACCCCCTTTCCTCCAAACAAATCTACCTTTCCTTTATTTTTAACACTTTGTTCTACTGCATCTGTGCCTTCTAATGCGGAGGTTGGTATTTAAAGGGACTGTGGGTGTCTTCACTGACAAACCTGCTGTCTTCTTCTTCGACCGCTCTGTAGCGCCACTTCAGTGGCTGCACGCACTCCCATCAATTTACCTGATGCAATTTGAGACAATGTCCCCTAAAAACCAGATGCCACATCCTGAAACTGGACCATCAAAACGGGGCACCCATAGCCAAAACAAAGCAGCATCATGGTGATGCAGCACAAATGATTCCTATAAACTAAAAATGCATTCTGAAGTGATCTCTAATATCAAAAAAACCCAAAGCAACAAAAAAAAAAGATTACTAGAAAAAGAATGTCAATGTTGTCTAACTCGTAACAGAGAAAGATGGGGCTTCTTTAATATTGGTAAGCGGAACACTACTGAATTTATGAACACTGAATGTGTACTTAATTTTCTGTGTATGGCATATACTGTTAGGTGTATTTTTAGCATTGTGTTTGTATTATATTACACTTTATATGACTGGCTTTCAGCTACACAATGTTTGTAAACCTATGCAATACTCTAGTTTTATATTTAAGAATAATTAAAAGTCTCTTGAGTGTGGGAGGTAAGGAGTAATTTCATTGCTTGAAAATTTCAAACATAAAGATGCAGATTCATTTCAGGGCAGCAAACAAAAAAGAAAATAAAGATGGGTGCAGAAGTTGAATTAACTCATTTGACCTTCTACTTTCCTAATCTAGTTAATGGCAGCTGAGGAAGTTATGTTAAGTTATATGCTGTGATCAAAAGTTAAAGATGCCTTTAAATGTAAACTACTGGTCCCTTAAGGCAAATCTGACCACAACCTGATTCATTTTATTCCCAGCTAGAAGCCTGTATTAGATAGCAGGAAAGTGTGTGTGCATATTTATTTATATTTTATTTACTTTTCTACCTATTTATGTGTTTATTTATTAAAAATATTTGATAAAAAGTCAAATTCCCCCCTAGGGACAAATAAACTTCTATCTACATTTTTTTCGTAGAAACTATCCTAGATAGGACGCACTAATACATACTGTATGCATTGAATATTAAATTTAAAATTTTTTGCAGAAAATTCCACCATGTTGCCATTTTATTTTAAAATTTCACTACATATAAATTATTATTTTTTATTCATCCATCCGTCTTCCTAACCTGCTTATCCGGTACAGGGTCATTGAGCAGCTCGTACCTATCCCAGCAATCACAGGGCGCAAGAGAGCAACTTCATCTGGGCAGGGCCCAGTCCATCACAGGATGAGCACACACACATTCAATCACTGACACACACTATAGGGTCAGTTTACTGAACTGCATGTATTTGACCTTGGGTGGGAACCAACGAGGAAGGTGAGAACATGCAACAGACTCCACACAATGAAGACCCACAACATGTTATACCTGGTCTCTACTACTCTACTGTGAGGCAGCAGCACTACTACGAGTTTTCTCTTGTTTTTCTCACTTATTTTTTTTATTATGCCTGAAGCCAGATATTTCAGTTTTCTTGCAATGTGGACTGTGTATTATATTTAGTCATTGGAAAGAGTCTATCTTTTTGAAAGAAATCAATGACATAAAGCGGCATGATGGTGCAGTGGTAGTGCTGCTGCCTCGCAGTTAGGAGACTCGGGTTCGCTTCCCAGGTCTTTCCTGTGTGGAGTTTGTATGTTCTCTCCGTGTCTGCGTGGGTTTCCTCCCACACTCCAAAGACATGCAAGTTAGGTGCATTGGCGATCCTAAATTGTCCATATTGTGTTCTGTGGGTGTGTGCGTGTGTGTGCCCTGCCCAGGATTTGTTCCTGCCTTGCGCCCTGTGTTGGCTCCAGCAGACCCATGTGACCCTGTGTTAGGATATAGCAGGTTGGATTATCGATGGACAACATACACAACATAAATACAGTATAGATTACTTAAAGGCCCACTGACTGAAAGAGTTGATGTCATATATGGGAGGTAGAGAAGAAACATCCATCCATCCATCCATTATCCAACCTGCTATATCCTAACTACAGGGTCACGGGGGTCTGCCGGAGCCAATCACAGCCAATACAGGGCACAAAGCAGGAAACAAACCCCGGGCGGGGCGCCAGCCCACCACAGGGCACACACACACACACACACACATCAAGCACACACTAGGGACAATTTAGAATGGCCAATGCACCTAACCTGGACAGTCGTTGGACTGTGGGAGCACCCGGAGGAAACCCACGCAGACACGGGAGAACATACAAACTCCATGCAGGGAGGACCCGGGAAGCAAAGGCACTGCGAGGCAGCAGCGCTACCCACTCTAGCTCTCCTAACTGTGAGGCTGCAGCGCTACCCACTGCGCCACCATGCCACCCAGAGAAGAAGCAGTTATGCAAAAATTAAAGTATATATTATTGAATATTGAATACTCAACAGAAAACAAGATGGTCTGGCAAGATGTTAACATATTGCCTGACACTGCCTCAGACAGACAGATTGAATATCTAGCATGTTTTCAAGTATTGAGCAGTGACTGGATATTCAGAAGTGCTTTGTAAATTAAAAGGAATATTCTGAAGATTATTCTGCATTCATGTTGGAAAATCTCCCACCACAGTGTCACCATTCCTAGTGAACACCACCTGTGCAGTATGTACCTTCAAAATAGCGGCCATGGATAAGGATGCCTACAAGAGTTGACAGAGATAGCTTAATTCCATAGCAGTGCCAAACTAAATTGTTACTGAAAATCAAAACATAAAATTGTATTTTTTATTACTTCATTCTTAACAGGTTTATAAAGATTCCTTTACTTGATTAACATAAGCAGCTATGCTAGCAGATTTTAGATATTGTGAGAAAGGGAGATCTAAATTTAAAGAAAGGTAAACAGAATTAATAATCTATGAAGTTGAATTCTAACTTAAGATGCTGTCTATCTAATCGGTTTGCCTCTCCATAATCCTAGACATGCTAGCACCTATGCATTTGTAATAAACTTAAAGCTCACCGGTGAGCTTCCATGCCGAGACACAGGTGCTTGTTATGTAACAGGTCTAATTCTGACTTGATCTGCTTGTCACTGCACAATAAAGCGCATATACAGGTACTTCAGTTAATAGTCATTACCAGCTCAGGTGATTACATTAGATTTACAACCACTGTGTCGAAAGTGGACTTCAACTGATGAATCTGCAGTACTTGCAGAACACTTCCATTAGCACCTTAAATTAGACACCTGTGTACACAAACCCAACTTATCCATTAATACCTTACATTTAAAAGTAGTATTGTACTTATTAACTACAAATGAAACAAGATATGCTTCTTAGATTAGAGGTGTCTCTGCACAAAAAAGCACTTCTTGGCCATAAGCGTTTGAAAAATCTAAACAAAACAAAATACTCATTGAACCAGCAATAATTCCCCAAAACCCACAGGTATTTGTATGATGGAGTTGTGAGTGGACACCTTTTATGAGAGTAAATTCTAGTATGTTAATGTTAACTTCATGGAAGTATTTACTTATTTATGACAAAATGTTTCACTTCACCTATTTATATAGTTAAAGGGATACTGGAAGGTTCTGCCCGATCTCTTACATGCCAACATGTAAACTGAATGTTCCAGCCTGTTGCCAAGCTATAATCCTTAAGCAACAATAAAACAGGTTTTGTTTATTTGTATCCTAGCAAGCACCGGGTGCAAGGCAGGAACAAATTCAGTGTATCATACATGGGCCAAGTCACCTAACCTGCATGTCTTTGAAATGTGAAAGGAAACCTATGGGGACATGGAGAGCACAAACAAACTCCACACATGGAGGAACCAGGATGTGAACCCAGGCCTCCTTGTTGTGAGGCAGCAATGCCACCACTGTGCCACCCAACACAAATTTAGAAACCTGAAACATCAGTCTTTTTTGGGTGTTTTTTGAAGAACGTTTTTCTTCTTTTTCGTAATTTGTATTCAAATTTTACTAGAACTTTAAAAACAAAGATACCTGGAAACAGTGAAGAAATGCTGATACATATTACTGTGTGTTGCTGAAACCTGACAAGCCAACCAAAATTGGGTCCTTATTTCACGTCAGTTGTAGCAAACAACAGCTTCCAGTTCTCTAAGGCCCGGTAATGGTTTGGAAACCTGAACAATTCAGAGAAAGGTAATTAAAATCCGACAACTCTAATTAAAAGATCAAATTGCAAGTCTACAGCCTAACACTTCATAATATAACAGATAATCTGTTGGTCCCTCTGGCGTTATATGAATTCTAATGATTGCCAGCAGAGTTCTCATTATGTTCTAATTCTTGTCAAACTTAATTTGTCAATACATTTTTTGCTGTCTTGAAGGAAACAATGTGCTAGTGAACATGATTAATCTAATCTGCAGCAGTTCAAAAATGTGCAACCAGCTCTTGCTTTAAGAAACATAACCATATGTGACACTGGGAGTAAATTACAACATGCTCCGCTCGAGCTAAGGCAGCCTAAGTAGGCATGTGTTGCTGTCTGGTTTTTCGGTGACCCTGAGCCGGTGTAAGTCTGTAATAAGCTAAATCCACAATCAAAGAAAAAAAAACAAATCTGTGACTTCAGTACACTAATTACGAGTAAATCATGGAGCAGTCACTAATTAGGTAGACCAAGAGGGGAAGAACTGTAACCATATGGTAGGTGAATGGCAGCGTGATTGAGTCTACGATTGTTTTTCTCTCTCACAGCTAATTGTTTTTTCTTTAAGCCCTCTATTGTTAACGGGCGGTGGGGTCATTTTTTAATATTTTAAGTGGATTACATTGTTTGAACTGATTTGCCTAATTAGCATTTTTATTTAAATGCACAAATGCTTTGGAGCTTTTTTTTTTGGTTGGCAGAATGTAAATGTTTCACAGGCAAACCACGTTTTTTGAAAACGCTTTTATTATACTCATTTAAAAATTGTAACAAAAATATTCTATGGAAAAGCATTATGCTAAAATACCCAATTTAGCATTCATAGAGATTAGACTTTGTGTGACAAACAACAAACATCACCTTATGCCATCATTATAAATCAGTTTAAAGTTTAATTAAACGTTATTACTACAACCTCACTAGTATTTACACTTCATGTTTGCATCTACTACATTTAAAACCATCAATGGTTGATAAAAGAAAAGCAAATAAAATTTCTTATGATTGAATTACCACAGAACACAGAAGGGTTGCATTTCTTTGTGAAGCCTTCTCATTTTCATGTGCTTTTCCACTCCAACTTAACATACTGTATACAAACTGAAACTTTAAAGCAACATCTGTAAAAAACAAAATTCAATGTAACATCTCAAACCTGCTGAATTCAATTTTGAGGGCCACAGGGTACAAGGCAGCAATCTGCCAGGTGCCAGTCCACCATAGTTGTAAGAATTAAATGTTTTTATGTTGTTGTTTATTTGGACCCCAATAGATATGCTTGTTAAACAGTTTTTGTTTCCTTCAAATAAATATTAATCACTAAAAAGGAACTATAATTGTTGTATTTTCCTTGAATGACTGTAATGATTATTTATTTAAATATATAAATTTATTATTATTATTATTTATTTAAATATATAAATTATTTTATTATTTATTTTTATATATTATTATATATTTATATTATATATAATATATAAACTACACCTACTCTATAGGAGCATTAACATTTAATACATGTATCTAACGAAATTCTTTCAACCACAGTGATTGTTTTCTGTAGAACTATCTAAAATTATTATATAATAATATAATTATTAATAATATTTTTATTATAATATATATATATTTATATTATATTTTAATTATAATAATTTTTTTATAATATAATTATACATTAAAAATAAGACAAACTTTTTCAAAGAAGGTAAATGTAGTTATAAGGCAATTACAGAAAAACAACATATATGCAGGGTTAGATTTTATATGACATCAATAATAAAGACACACTCTAGTATGTATTTTGAAATTTAATTTTATATGGCAACCATCACAGGCAAATGGCACACAATGATCTTTACAACTCCATTCACTGATCCAGTCAATCGGAACAGGAAATCAAAGAATTCGAAGCCTACACCACACTTTGTTAGAAACACATCCAGTACACACACACACACACACACACACACACAGGTCAGGGTCCATGAGGTTTAAGTACAGAAACACATGCTTGGCACCTGCTCATTGGAACATTTTTTCCATATTTTTTCACAAAAGGAGACATGGTGGCTCAGTAAGTAGCACTGATACCTGACATCACCTGTGCACAAATCTAGTGTTTGGCTGGGGTGCCTTCTATCTCAGTATTGTTGAGATGACCTCTCAAAATGGGAGTGAGGGTATATATAGTGAAAAGGGGACTTGATCGTGACCAGACTTGCAAGCAATCAGGCAAAAAGATAGTCTGGCAAAAAGTCCACTGACATTGGCTACACTTATGGACAGAGAATTGTGTTACCATTTCCATGGGGGCATTACCTCCTACAAATATGCCTAATACCGTATACTGTAGAGTGTAGTATGCGTCTTCGGGATGCTAAACGGCAGGTTGTCTGACTTTCCATCAGTGGTTAGGCCTCCAAGGATTGGTAGTGATAACCCCAAGAGCTGATATCTCTGGAATAGTTTAAAATGAATGTCTGCTGCGGTACTTCAGTTTACAGGACAGGTGACAGCAGGGTGGCCATATATCCTATAAATGGATCCTGATACTAACTGGAAAGGACAAGCAGGGAGCTTTAGGATTTTCTGACCATTTATCGGAGAACTAGGACTTGGATTTGCAGAGGTTCAAGAAGAACAATCCCAAGAGTTTGCAAAGTTCATCCTTACCCTATAAGTAATTCCCAGGGTATATCCAGAAAACATTTCTCCTCTAAGTTTAAGAGGGCTTCCCAGCTAGTGATGAACTGAGCTTGGAGTCAGGAGCTTCATTAGTGGTACAAACTCAACTGGAGGAAAGGAGACAGGTGAGGAAACAGGATTGTTTAGTGTGTTACTTTTGTGGCACTTCCTCTCAATATACAAGGATGTAAGCACTCCACAATTTACAGAACTTACAGTTTGGAGGCTTCCATTCGTTCATCCGTCCATTTTCTAAAGTCTGCTGAGCAGGGTCAAAGGGAAGCTGGAGCCTATCCCTGCAAAAATTAGGCAGAGCACACAATAAAAGGCTTTCCTGGGATATTACTGTTCAGTATTCAGTGGCTGGGGCGGAATAGAGTGCAATTCTACAGTGACATGTACTCTGTAGGTGTGCTGAAACCAATGTCTGTTTAAAACTTTCATACAGTAACTGAAGGACTGACTCGCCTGCCAACTATCCATCGTCAATGCAGCGAAACTACTTATGAAAAATTAAATATGACTATCGATTTATCTTAGAAAATCTTGGACAACAGAAAGTCTTTTGAGTACAACAGGCCAAGCCAATTACTCTTCCTCTCAGTGGATACACTTATCAGTTTGAAATCAAAACCCCATGTATTACTATTGATATCCAACTGCTTTCTACATAAACATTTCCAGACCACGGGGAACTGACTACTATATTCTGGCAGCGACAACTGTCTGGCAAAAAACAACCCTGAATGGGATTCCAGTCTATTTTTGAACCAACAGAGGAAAGTCATATGAATAAGGACGGGAAGTAAATACCCCCAACTAAAGAGGTGATAAAACACTGTCAAGTAGTGGCAAACTATTACACACTGCCACTTTACCACCCGAAAAACCAGAAATGTTGAAAAAATATTATTGGAATTCTCAAATAACCTAACATCAAATTTTAGTGAGATTTCATTTTCAAGTTGCTACTGCAATTGTAAATTAATTAACATAAAAGTAGAGCTAAATACATACAGTCATTCATTCATTTTCCTTGCACAGTTATTTAAATACTGACCCAAATGGAGCAAGAGCTTACCTTGGCTTCATCCGGTGCACACCATCGACAGAATGGCCGATGAAAAGCTTTGCAGTCCTATGTGAATAATAAATTATAAATCAGTCTCTCCAAATAGTAATAGCCACTTGCAACATTAATAATGTCTCAGCTATATTTTAAATCACTTTAATGTTAAGACAAACACACATGAAAATTTCTTTGTGACTCTGAAGTTTTGAGTGCTTGAGTCCTTAAAGTGGATTCTCCCTAATGTCACCTGTAAACAGTCCTCTGGAGATCTTCTTTCACTTTGGCTGCTTACCTGCCTTTAAGGGTGTTGGGTGAGGCAACGTGCTGTCCCAGTGCTCGCTCCCCAACCTGACCTGACCTGACCTGAGACCAGCGCCTAAACGTTATGAGAAGACCCCCCGACTCTCTCAAACAAAACTGGCATATATACTATACTGAATACATTATACACACACACGTATATAAGAACCTGTTTGCTGTATAAGTGCCAGCGCATTTACAAAGTGTATTGTATCTTCATTTACTTGAACTGTGCTGTCCATTAAAGACAAGACAGGAGATTACGGAAAATGGAGAAAAATATCAATGACAACAAAATGCTGACTTTTAAACTCTACACAATGTAAAAATAGACAGCAAAAAAGTTCAAACCTACAGGAGAATAAAATGTCTGAACATATTTTTTATTGACTCAGATATTTAATTTTAATCTTAAATTGAGAATACCAATAAAAAGATGAAATATTTTTTCTGTGCCGTTTTCTTTTTGACAATAAACAGATCAATCATTCAACAGCAAAAAGCAAAATGAAAAGTTAATAAGCTGCTGGGGTGGCTGGCGCGGGGGGAGGCAGGCATTATTACCTGTGGGCAATCAAAAAAGATCAAATTCACAAGAGGAACCTGAGCTGGTATTCTAAGAGAGATGAGACAGCAAGAGACAAAAACTATAGAGTGGCAAAGGATATAATCTCTGTTTTGTATAATTGTCCTTTGATAACATGTGGACTGAAACTCTGCACTCAGGGAATCAAAATGGAAGGAGACAAGCAGTTTAGTGGTGTCAGTTTAAGGTTACAACTCCACTCTCTCTCTCTGTTTCAGGACGGGTCTTTTGGATCTTTTTTGTGATCACTAAGGATTCATCACCTTTTTAATTCTTCATAGTGTGACTGATTGATCCACCTTAGATATACAGTAAAGATTAAGAGGATGACAAATAAGCATGTGCTTACACAGCGCCTAGGTCTAATCCTTCTGCTTGTCTTTAGGAGCCCCAGAGGAACAGGGAGAGAGAGAGAAAGGCAGACACAGAAGGAAACAGGCTAGCAAGGTAGAAGAAGAGAAGACAAGCACCTTACCAACTCCTGCTCCATCTTAGGTCTGAAGAAATTTCAACAGAAGCTGTTTGCAGAGCTGTGAAGAAAAAAAAAATGAAATAAGAAAAGAGAAACTCAGCAAAATGTGTTTATACATGAAAAAAGTTACCTGAAGACCACTTCCCTGCCACCAGTGTGCCATCTGCAAGTTCTTTTGCACGATTTCTAAAGAACATATTCACTGGAACAGACTGAAAAACTGAGGGAAATCAGCTGTGAAATGAAGAAATGAACCTCCTTTCAAATACACTTTTTCATCTTCTTACAAGAAGACTTTAAGTATAAAGAGTCCATCTCAATACTGTAGAGACAGCATATGGACGGTTTTTAAGAATAAATATTACTAAAAGGTTACACACTACTTGGATTAGGTAACCATTAATATAATTTTGCTGCCGTTTCTCTCAAGTGCGTAACTTTATTCACTCTGGGAAATGGAAGAGGATCTTTCAAGCATTGCCAGTTTATCTAACTCTCCGGCTGATTCCATAGTTACCACCAGGATGGAGGACAGCAGACCAGGTAAATCTGTGCTTTGTTCAACAGAAATTAATTAAAAGGTAAAATATTAGCTTTTTTTTTAGTATATGATGTTTTATACAGTATGCTTCACATTTCATGTATCTACTTTTCTCCCCAACATATTCACTTTTTAACAGTAGATATATACAAAATAGAACTGGCAACAGATTTCTGGGGAAAAATCACCCTTTTCGAATGTTCTTGAAAAGCAGCATAATACAAAATAATAAAATGCTAGAGTTCTAGCTGTTCTAATGCACAAAGACTATAATAAATATTTAACATTTTGCTGTTTGTGCTTATTTTTTATATGAATGTATATATTTTTATTATTTGTGAATTTCCCCTTGGGATTAATAAAGTATCTATCTATCTATTGATAGAACATAACGCACTCCACACCTCGGGACAGTTCTTTTTGAATCTCACCCTTTTTCCCACATTGCAAGTATACATAAAAGATTTAGTTCAACACACACAGCAAAACTCCTCACTCGCATCTTTAAACTGTATAATGCTTCACGATTTTCTTTTTCAGATATGCCACAGCATAGTCAGTATTAATTCTTCCATTTCATTTTTTTCTCCTGAGTTTATCTTTTCCTTTGTTTCCTTTCCTCTCCAAGATGTTACTGCACATCATAGTTCAAAAGAAAAAAAATATGCTAATCTACTGTGTCGCTTCTAGGCCAGTGGTGTCCAACTCTGATCACGGAGGGCCACTGAGGCTGCAGGTTGTCATTCAAAACCTTTGCTTAATTAGTACCCGTTTTTGCCATAATTTTAATTGACTTGCTATTTGGGACTCCGATGCCTTAATTGTTCCATCTTTCCTTAATTGGCAGTCAAACACAAATGAGATACAAAACGAGCCAACACATGACCAGCTAACCTAAATATGAAAGGTGAAGGTCTAAGTAATGTTTATCTGCTCAGGTCACTAAAACATTTTGTGGGTGCTCTTGAAAAAATAAAAATCAACGGTTTTGTGGCTGAATGAGAGCAGCAACAAACCATGGAATTAAATAATGGACATAATTAACAAACAAAGAAAAGAAAATCAACTTCTAATTAAGAAAATGGTTGAGGTTGGAGGCCCTGACTTAGCTGGTCTGTTGGCTCACTTCACATCTTTAATTTTTTATGGATGCCAATTAAGGAAAAGGCGAAGTCTTATAAAACAAAGCTATTAAAAATAAGGAGGAAATAAGTCTACTAACAGCAGAAATTGGGCACTGATTTAGAAAGTAACAGGATGGTGCCACGGCGACCCTCCAGGATCAGAGTTGGGCACCCCTGTGCTTGAGCAATGCTAGCGACCCTCCTTAAGAGCTTCTTCTTACACCCGGACCCTTGCTTGCTGGTTTTACGTGCTATTTTCTTTAACTAATCTCACACTCTCGTATATTTACACGAAAGAGTTTGACCATTGCACAGCTTAAAATTTCTCATTACTTTGCCATATGCCATGAACATTCTATACATTTTAAACTGAAAACTAGTACTGTAAATGTATATTTATTTAGAAAATATGGTTTTGGATAAAATTGAATCTGGTGTTTCACTTACAAATGCGGGTAATGACAAGTACCCAAAGGCGTTTACCTGAAGTTGCTACTTTCATCAAACATAACTTACAAATCATCGTATTACCATTGCTTTTATATTCCACATTATGTCTTCAATGGAATCACACGCCGGGTGATGCCGGTCGACTGAGGGGCGATGATTAAACGACTGTTCTGTGCTGTACTGGTTAACTTCTTAACACAAGTCATCAATAACAATCTTTGGTTTTAAGTTTAGGTTGTTTTCTGAGTGCTGTTTTGTTTTAAATTTTAAAATTAATAAATGAATTTTTTTTTTTTTTTTTTCCATTGACCAAGTCACTTCACCGCGTGCTTTCTCACGATACTCGACTCGCCTTTTGACTCTAAAAAAACTCACTCTGTCTTCCTGGCAGATAAAAGCCCCGCCCCCTGCAAGGCCCTGAGCCCCGCCCTCCTGTGTAAAGTGTGTGGCGATACGAGCAGCGGCAAACACTACGGAATCTACGCCTGTAACGGCTGCAGCGGATTCTTCAAGCGCAGCGTGCGTAGGAAGCTAATTTACAGGTGAGCACGAATGGAGTGTGGGTGGGTGAAGGTGGCGGTGCAAGACACTATCAAACTTGTCTTTCTTAAAGACAGTTGTTTCACCGGGAAACTGTTTTAAAAATGCTCTTCCATTTTGTGCGTGATTGGTATTCAGAAACACTGTGTCTGTTATGCGTGAGAAAAGGTGCAGAAAAAAACTAAAATGATAAGAACCGGGCATCCCAAACCTTAGGTGCATGGTTGTATATGACAGACTAAGGCAGGTCACTTTCTTACTTGGTTGATGCCTTTACCCAATGTGATTTGATTTGATTTGATATACAGTCGGTTACATTACTTTTGTTGTTCCAATTGGGGTGCAGGCAGGAGAAGTGACTTGCTCATGGTCACATAGTGTCAGTAGTCTAAGCCTTAACCACTACACCACACCACACCACCTAGGGACAGCTTAATAAGACTTGATATGCAAAGGCATGATGTTGTTTAGTTACTGTCTGGGACCTGGCACTGGAGAATTCAGGTGTATAGTTTGCATGTTCTCCCCATGTCCATTTGGTTTCTCTGCCAGCATCCCAAGGAGGTAATTTGCCTTTGTGTATGCAAGGGTGCCAGTAATGGACTGGCACTCTGACCAGGGATGGTCTTTGCCTTTGCACCCGTCATCAGCTCCTCTCTACCTAAATTGGATCCTATGTTAGAGAATTAATGGATGCAAAGGTCTGCTGTTAATTGACCTGTTTTCCCATCATTTTAATTACTTTGTTTTTTTTTATTCTGTCCACTGAATTGCTTCTTTTGTCAGCAAATGGCAGTAAAACAAAAAAGAGATGTGAATTGAGCCAACAGATGACCAGCTAAGTCAGTTTCACTCCAACCAGTTTCTTAATTAGAAGTTGATTCTTGTTGTTAATTAAACCTGTTTATTTAATTCCACGTTTTGTTGGTGCTCTCATTCTGCCACATCAGACATTTCCAAAACTGATGATTTTTTTTTTTATTTTGGTGACCTGAGCAGATCAACATTACTGAGACCTTTACCTGTCTTTATTCTCAGACGTTTTATGATGGAGACAGGCTAGCTGGTCATGTGTTGGCTCGTTTAAAGAAAAAAGAAAGATTATGGGTCTTAAAAAGCAAAACAATTAAAATGATGTTAAAAAAATTCAGTTAGCAGCAAAAGCTGGTCACTAATCAAGACAATGGTTAGAATGAAAACCAGCAGCCAATGAGTTGTTTTAATATCTATATATTGTTTGATATCAGACTCCTGTAATCTCATTATAGTTTGGCTTGTTAGGAGTCCTGCACCAGAATCTTCATTTTCCTGTTTGTAGCTGTGTATACTGTCCAGATACGGTATGTACAAGTATATGATGCTAATGGGTAGCCACACGGCACTCACCCGGCTTTGTTGAAATCCCAGCCAGGGCACCATCAGTGTGTTGCTGGGTCTGCCCACATGCCAATGATGTGTGTGTTAGGTTAAGTCGCTCTAAACAGGCTCCATGTGAGTAGAGGCCTGTGCTTCTTTGTACCACTTGATGAACTGGCACTCCATCCTGGAATGGTTCCTGTCTTTCTTCTGATACTGCTGGCAAAGGTTGCTGCTCCCCTTCAATGGATTAAAAATGTTTGAAAATAGATGGATAGATTTTTGGCATGATGTCTTATTTTGTTCTTACTGGCATAGTGTTTTTATAAATCAGTGCCGCAGACTACACCTGCACATTAAGTCATTAATAAAAATAAATGAATCTGAAATTGATGCTAATTTTTATATTAGTTATTTAAACACAATGTTAAAATGTGAGTGCTGCTCGGAATAAAGGGAAATCATTGACTTAAAGTTCATTACATTAAGAAAAAACATTCAAGACTGTGGTACTTTAAAGTAATGGATAACAAGTAGGTGTTGCAATCCAGCTATCATAAAGAGAAAGCTTTCTTCACTTGAATGTTTGGGTTAACTGAGTAAACAGTAGACTGTCACTAAATAACACAGCAGGCATTAGCAGCACACGAGTTTAGTTTGGTGGGCGAAAGAAACATTTCATCATTTGTAGAAAGAGCTTTTCATAGTCTCGGCTAAACTGTCGGCCATTTCTGTGATTCTGTATACTTGAAATTGAATGTCAGTGAAAGTAAAAACTTAAATCAAGCTAAACGTGATTATTATTTGGCTTTATCCAAGTCAACTTAGAAACATTTGAGATCCAATTGGTTATATTTTTTCTGTTTTTCTACTGGCAGGTGAAGTGACTTGCTCAGGGTCACACTGTGTGAGTAGCGGGATTTGAGTTTCAGGTCCAAAGCCTTAACTACTACGCCATCCTGCCTGCCTGGACACATTTGTTATGACGTATTATTTGGCTGATGCCTTCATCTAAGGCGACTTACAACATTTCAGAGACACAATTGGTTACATGTTGTTTTTATTTTTAATCTTAAAAATGTTTTTTTTTTTTTGATTAATACATGTCTGAAGAAATTAGGACAAGTAATTATTTAAAGTGACAGGATAAAAAAACTGGCTTTGGAAAGATTTCTTGGATCTGTCGTTGTATTGGTTTATGCGGATTAAAGATCTGTTAAATGTATTTCTTTTTGGGCTGTTTATGAAATGCTTAATAATTATTATATGGATTTTCTAAAGAGTTTGATTAAAGTAAGTTTATTTTGTTTTTCCCAGCATATAGTGGGAGCAAATCTCTTTCTGGAGACTAAACAGTTTTTCCCCCTCTTCCTACTGTATATATTATCCCTATTTATTCTGACAGATCCCCTTCACTAGATATGCAGTAGTGTGTTTTTCAAAAGGTTTTCACAGGAGAGCATTAGTTTTATTACAAGAATTGTTTGGTTAATAATAGTGACAGTTTTCAGGGCTGAGGATGGTAAGAGTGGCAGGAGGTTTGCCATTGAAACACACCGCTGTCAGTGAAGCCATTTACAAGAAGTAACATAAACTGGTAACTGAGAACTCCAATTCAACTGAATCTTCCTTTTAGGAAATAATTTGGACTTGCTTTCAGGCTAGTGTTTATTTAGCATAAAATGTAGGAGTCATGCAGTGTTTAATGTGTGCAATTTACCCTTTATAGGTGCCAGGCTGGCACAGGAATGTGCCCTGTAGACAAAGCACACCGAAACCAGTGCCAAGCATGCCGGCTGAAGAAGTGCCTCCAGTCTGGCATGAATAAAGATGGTGAGTGATCCCAGAATCCCCCAAAAGGTTTATCATGTTGGTTTGTATTGGATGAGAAAAGACAGCAACAATAATATTTTTTGGAAGGGTGCTATAGTGACTACCACTTCAACCACAGAGCGTTACTAACAGCAGAAGAATAAAAAAAGAAAAATATATGGTAGTTAATAAATGAAGGCAGCAAAATTTTTAAAACATTAGTATCTTAAATGTAATTTCTATGCATTTCTTTCTTAATATTTGTCTGCATTTATTTCTTTAGAGGGTTTAATTTTCTTTCTGTGTCACTAAATCACCATTAATGCATCTTGTTTCATTTTGAGCGTGTCATACAAAATCATGACTTCTAATGGATGATCACTAAGTTTATTATATGAATAAATCACCAATCTTAAAATTTCAAATGTCATTAATTGAACGCAGAATAGAGAAAGTTCTGCATGTTTCCCATTTTACACTTTTATTATTATAATTGCCCTAAAGTTGATAATCTCTTTGTATGTTTTGGTGCTGCCTGCTGTCTTTCTCACACACTTGCTTTACCTGCAGCTGTCCAGAATGAGAGGCAGCCACGTAGCACGGCTCAGGTAAGACTGGACACAATTGACGTGGACCCGGAGAAAGAGCACCTGACATCTGTAAGAGAGCCCACTTCATCCTCCTGTCCAGCAGCACCACGGCCCGTAATCACTTCGTCCATGTCTACACCATCTCAACGTTCACTTAGTCCTCAGAACAATCATCGGTTCATGGCCAGCCTCATGACAGCAGAGACTTGTGCAAAACTTGAACCTGAAGATGGTAAGTGTTTCAATTCCCTTTTCTAACTAATTCATTATGTAACTTACTGTAATTCTACTGACAAATTTACATTTTTGTTTTAATGGGAAATATGTTGGCAGCTTTTATACAAATAATAATAAAATCTTTCAAAATTTAAGCTACATTTGTCCAGTTGAAGTATTGCAATTTCCAGAATACTTTCTGAAATGTGATTGACAACTAAGGTTTCATTCCAAAGAAGTCAACTATTTAGCAATCATGAGACACACAACAGAATCAATTTATGTGGAGGAATGTGTATGAGATACGCCAATGTCACATTACAAGGTTTCTAGTCAAAGAGTATGGAAGACTTGCTGACTGAAGCTGTTGATCTCGTCACCAGACCACGTCAATTTACACGACTGAAAATCTCAGGGCATGTCGCATTTTGTGACTGCGTGCCAACCTTACAGCACAGTTGTTCTTGCTACTTTTTCTGACTGCCAATAACATGCTGCCTGACAGAGCTGGTGTTGTACAGCGAGTTAGCTGGCACGGCAAGTTCAACCGCAAACTCTGCCCTGGTACATGGTATGTAAAACATGAGACATTAAACTGACAGGTTTCTCTTTTGTGAGTTCTAAAACATGAGTGTTCATTATTCATCATTGAAGCATCATATTCATTGAACTCCGGATGAGCATTCGTTGGTTGTCAGCTCTCATGCACACAACTAAACTAAACTAAACAAACTGGTGAGGAAGGCAGGCTGTACTGTAGGCACGGAGCTGGACAGTTTGACATCCATGGCAGAGCATGTCAGTCATGGAGAATCCACTGCATCCACTGAACAGGATCGTCTCCAGACAGAGGAGCAGCTTCAGTGACAGACTGCTGTCACCGTCCTGCTCCGCTGACAGACTGAGGAGATCGTTCCTCCTCCATACTATGTGACTCTTCATTTCCAGTCGGGGGTAAATGTTAACATTATACAAAGTTATTGTCTGTTTTTACCAGCATTTTTATCACTCTTTAATTTAATATTGTTTTTTTTATCAGTATGCTGCTCCTGGAGTATGTGAATTTCCCATTGGGATTAATAAAGTATCTATCTATCTATCTATAGGCAGAATCCAAATGGTTTGATTTTGTCAGAGCGAGGGGTACAGTTGTGCTTGAAAGTTTATGAACTCCTTAGAATTTTCTGTATTTCTGCATAAATATGAACTAAAACATCATCAGATTTTCACTCAAGTCCTAAAAGTAGATAAAGAGAAACCAGTTAAACAAATGAGACAAAAACATTATACTTGGGCATTTATTTATTAAGGAAAATGATTGAATATTAGATATTTGTGAGTGGCAAAAGTATGTGAACTCCTTTGCAACAATAACTGCAACTAAACATTTCCGGTAACTTTTGATCATTCCTGCACACCAGCTTGGAGGAATTTCAGCCCATTCCTCCGTACAGAACAGCTTCAACTCTGGGATGTTGGTGGGTTTCCTCACATTAACTGCTCGCTTCAGGTCCATCCACAACATTTCGATTGGTTTAAGGTCAGGACTTTGACTTGGCCATTCCAAAACATAAACTTTATTCTTCTTTAACCATTCTTTGGTGGAATGACTTGTGTGCTTAGGGTCGTTGTCTTGCTACATGGCCCACCTTCTCTTGAGATTCAGTTCATGGACAGATGTCCTGACATTTTCCTTTAGAATTCTCTGATATAATTCAGAATTCATTGTTCCATCAATGAGGGCAAGCCGTCCTGGCCCAGATGCAGCAAAACAGGCCCAAACCGTGATACTACCACCACCATGTTTCACAGATGGGATAAGGTTCTTATGCTGGAATGCAGTGTTTTCCTTTCACCAAACATAACGCTTTTCATTTAAACAAAAAAGTTCTATTTTGGTCTCATCCGTCCACAAAACATTCTTCCAATAGCCTTTTGGTTTGTCCAGGTGATCTTTATCAAAATGCAGACGAGCAGCAATTGTTTTTTGGAGAGCAGTGGCTTTCTCCTTACAACCCTGCCTTCAGTTGTCTAGAAGTTGTCTAGAAGTTACCCTGCGGTCCTTTGTGACCTCGCTGACTATTACACGCCTTGCTCTTGGAGTGATCTTTGTTGGTCGACCACTCCTGGGGAGGGTAACAATGGTCTTCAGTTTCCTCCATTTGTACACAATCTGTGTGACTGTGGATTGGTGGAGTCCAAACTCTTTAGAGATGGTTTTGTAACTTTTTCCAGCCTGATGAGCATCAACAACTCTTTTTCTGGAGGTCCTCAGAAATCTCCTTTGTTCCTGCCGTGATATATTTCCACAAACATGTGTTGTGAAGAGCAGACTTTGATAGATCCTGTTCTTTAAATAACACAGGGTGCCCACTCACACCTGATTGTCATCCCATTGATTGAAAACACCTGACATCTGACACCTCACCTTCAAACTAACTGCTAATCCTAGAGGTTCACATACTTTTGCCACTCACAGATATTCGATCTTTTTCCTCAATAAATAAATGACCAAGTATAATATTTTTATCTCATTTGTTTAACTCGTTTCTCTTTGTCTACTTTTAGGACTTGAGTGAAAATCTGATGATATTTTAGGTCATATTTATGCAGAAATATAGAAAATTCTAAAGGGTTCACAAACTTTCAAGCACCACTGTATGTCACGTTACACAAGAGACTTCCCTGGAGCATATTGGCAACTGGCCTTGTCTTGCTAATATTATATAAACCAGTAACGGCGCACTGCATGATAACGTGCATTGAATACAATTGACGTGACCATTCCTATTTTTCATCCTCTTCCTCTGTAAGTTTAGCATTCGTTTGCTCAGAGGTTGATGCACTTGCTGCTTCCTGAGCAGCTGTTATTTTTCTCCACCATAGCGACCTGCTTCTTCTCTTCTTTTGTCGGCATCTCTTTGCATTAAAACTGACTAAGGTAGTGTTTGTGTTGTAATTAGTATTTTTTCTTTAATTTTTCACTTAAGCTGGCACTTAAGTCTTCAACCTGCCTCAAGAATGATTTAAGATATGAAGAGGTAGGGGCAGTGACGGCGAAGAGATGAGAATGGCGCCTGTACGCATGCGCCGCCCTGCTGGCTGCTGCCGAGAGTTGATTCTACAATAAATTAAAATAAAAATGAAAAGAGGAATAACCTTGGAGGTCAATCATTACCCTGAAAGCGGATAATAGATGTCACGTAGTATATGTGTACCAAATTTCAAGTCACTCGGTCAAACGGTTTGCGAACTACAAGTGATTTAAAATCCTGGACAGACAAACGGACAGACATGGTAGCGTATTGTATATAAAGATAATGGCTACGACTGAAAATCACTAAAAAAGTTGTCAAATGTGATATGGCCTTAGTTTCCATTCTTTAAATCTTTAAAAAGATTTTTTTACTAGTAAATTCAGTAATAATGGCAGTCAATCAGATTTGCAACAGAAACATTTCATCTAGTGCATGGCACTCTGCTTTTGGCGAGTCGATCATACAAATGAAAATTGAAGCAGAATTCGTGCATCTTAACAAAAAAACTGTTTTCTACCACTTAGCTCTTTCATATTTTTGCGACTTAACACATTTTCTGCCAGCCGTATCACTTCTCTGTTTCATAATTCAGATTTCCTGGTTTTGCAAGTCATGTCCTGATTTTTAACAATTGTTTAAAAAAAGTGCAACCACATAAACTTCCATCAATGTTATGTAAAAAAAAACCCATTTTTTTCCATTATCAATCCCGTTAAAGGTCCTGGGGCGTAGACCCTCTTCTGACAATATCAGGTACAACATAGGAACCAGCCATGGACTGGGTGGAAGTTAGTCACTCGGCACGCTCATGCTAACACTTACACATTCGTTCATGATGCCAGTTCTGAGTCCCCAATGAATCAAACAGGCACATGTTAGGGAAATGGGATGAAAACAGCAGTACACATTGGAAAACCCACCCAGACATGGGAAGAACATAAAAACGGCACACAGACACTGACCTTAATCTGTTAAGGAGTGCATTAGTTTTGTTGCTCTGTGTCTTGTGTGTGTAAGCCCAGTATTGGTAATTCTTTATGATATTTCCAGATTCCGGATATGGAATATGTGGGCTACAATGGCAGAATGGTTAGTTTTGTAGCCTCATAGCTTTAGGACATAAATAACATATGCAGCCTGGTCACTGGCAGTGTTGGCACATACACTGCCATCCTCCAGTATCTTTCAGGGTATTCAGTTTCTTTCCTTCCTTCCTATCTCGAAGATGTTCATGTTAGGCTGATGGGTGACTCCAGATTATTCCATGATGAGTGAGTGTGAATGTTTGAATGGGTACTAAAATTTTGACCAGCTTTCAGACTTCATTACCAGTACCAAAACGGTTCTGAAGCAAATAATGGGTAACTCCAGTCTGCACCCTCCCCACGCTGCCTTACTACACCCTCACTTCACTGTGCACCACTTCCTTCTTGATAGCCAGGAAGTCCATATTGAGTAGAAGCAGTTTTTCCCTGTGAAGTCCCAGTTGCGTTGGAGTTTGTACTTGTGTTTCATGAAGTCTATGAAACAGACATTTTTCCACAACTGCACCAAACGTCAAGGGTAGGGGTGGGAGAGCGGAAAGCTGTTGTTTACCTCTAGTACAGAAATGCTGGTACTGTACTGTTTTTTAAATTTTGGGTTTTCCGTACCCTTCCAGTACAGGTGTGCCACACAGCCCTAGTCCTGAAACAGTTTTCACATTCAGTTCCTGTCCCTGCCTTACATCTGATGCTGCTGGAGTAATCTCCAGCTCCTTCCAAACCCGAAATGTTCAAGCCCTATATGCACAGTACAATTGTTATTTTTATGTCTCCCAAAGACTAGTAATGTAGGTATAACACACTTCGTGAAAAAAATTAAGGGAACACTTAAATGACCACAATGATCTTGATGACCGAAATTCTTTACTGAATTATCCTGTGTAATTTGTTGTGAGCAAAATGATATAACAATTGTCAGTGGAAACCAAAATCAGCAACCCCTTAAGTGCTGCATTGAACATCACACTGAAAATCAAAGTCAGAATTGAAATCACAGGTTGATTGTACTTGTGTGACTTTCATCCCAGCAACTCCTGATGTGACTCATAGTGTGTATGGCCCTGACATGCCTGTATGCACTCCTGACAACTTCGTGATGAGATAGCGGATGGTGTCCTGGGGGATCTCCTCCCAGACCTGGATCAGGGCATCAGTGAGCTCCTGCACAGTCTATGGCGCTACATGGATGCACCTATGCATAATGTCTCAGAGGTTCTCAATTGGAATCAGGTGTAGGGAATGTGTGGGCCAGTAAATGGCATCGTCAACCAGGAGCTGCCTACACACTCTGGCCACATGAGGACGGGCATTGTCCTGCACCAGGAGGAACCCAGGGCCACTGCACCAGCTTAAGGTCTGACACGGGCTCTGAGGGTTTCATCCTGGCACCTAACAGCAGTCGGAGGGTACTGTTGCCTAGCACGTGGAGGTGAGTGCGACCTTCCAAGGAGCTAGGTAGCACAGCTAGCATTATAACCCAATGGTATTATAGAAAAATAGTAATGGTAATCATTTTAGTTTTATTTTTATTCCAGGATAAATTAAGCAACTTCTTATCAGTGTATCATTAGACAGAGTTTATACTCGTGGACAAATCAACAACATTTAGTGCACCGCACGATCCACTCGTATACAAAGGGCCATTTAATTTCAGCATCACCTACCACTGACGACTTCTTGGCATTTCAAACGGAGTTCAGTCTTTTGACCAGAAGATGAATGGAGCAATGACTTCCTATGACATGTTATTTTAATTATGAAAATTGAGAAGACACTAATAAGATGCTAGTTCAGCAAAGCATAAGAACAAAGTTTTAAAGCTATTGCAGAAATCAATATTACAACCACGGAGAAAAAAACGAATGCAGGCTCAGCAGCTTCACAGGAAGGAGATTCATAATGCTATCACAGAAATTCCTGAAGCATAAAGAAATTAGTAATATATTTAAGGAGTACCGTTACTTATTCATGCTCTATATAGTGGAACGCAATGAAAATTAGTTTTTGAATAAAGAAAAACTTGGTTGCAGGAATTATACATAGCTGGACAGATCTGAGATGCAGAGACGCTCTGAACATCTACAAAGCTGGAAAGCAGAAGGTCCAACAGAACTGAACAAATGTCTTATTTTGCTAAATTAGCTCTGTGAAAGTTTGTCGTATTCATGGACGTCACTGAAGATAACTTTTTTTTTTTACCTCAAACATTATGCCAGGAAGGGGCGGCACAGATTCGCAGTAGTAGTGCCGCTGCCTCGCATTAGGGAGACCAGGGTTCTCATCCCGGGTCCTCCGTGTGTGGAGTTTGCTTGTTCTCCCCATGTCTGTGTGGGTTTCCTCCCACTGTCCAAAGACATGCATGTTAGGTGAGTTGGTGGTACTAAATTGGCCCTGGTGTGTGTTTGCCATGTGATGGACCACCAGCATTCCTCTGCCTGCAAAACGTATGCAAGTCCCCTGTGACCCTGGCCAGGGCTGAGCGTGTTAGAAATGCCATTACATTATGCCAGGTATCAATTACTGTTTTTCCAACCAAATACTTTCTGGAAAGCTCAAAATTCCAGCCAGTTTCTTTACGGGCCAGCATTGTTCTGAGTCAAGCCAAATCGCTACCAAGAAGATTAGAAAAAAGTGTTCCCCTTTATAATTTTGTGAATTCATATTGAATTTGTTAAAAGCAGACAATTATTATTGTTGTTGTTTCTTCATTATATTGTGCAGACACAACTGCACTGGCAAAGTCCCAGGTTCAAAAAAGCCTTTCTTTATTTTTCTTCAAACAAGCATCTTTACTCCCAAAAACCTTTGTTTAATACAATTCACTACCTTTCCTGTCCTCCGCTGCCTCCACTCCTGACTCTGACTCAGCTGCCTAAGGAGGACAGACTTCTTTTAAAGCTGAGCCTGGGGTACTTCCAGTACATCACCAGTGCATCATGGAAGTAGTTCCAGTTGGGACACGTGAGGGTAAGGAATCTGTTACCCAAGAGCTCCTGCAGCAGGGCTGGTGGCCCCCAACAGGTCTGCATTCTCCAAGTACAATTCTCATACCAGCCTGTGGGAAGCCCGACCAGAACAGGACCAACAGCAGTCCTCCGCTGCCCATCAACGATATCAGCACCCCATCCAAAGAATGGATGGCTTTCCAGTTCATCTGTGGCCTATGTGTATATACAGTGCATCCGGAAAATTAATAAAATGCACTGCAACAGCGATATATAAAACACATACAGTGCATCAGGAAAGTATTCATAGCGCATCACTTTTTCCACATTTTGTTATGTCACAGCCTTATTCCAAAATGGATTAAATTCATTTTTTTTCCTCAGAATTCTACACACAACACCCCATAATGACAACATAAAAAAAGTTTACTTGAGATTTTTGCAAATTTATTAAAAATAAAAAAATTGAGAAATCACATGTACATAAGTATTCACAGCCTTTGCCATGAAGCTCAAAATTGAGCTCCAGTGCATCCTGTTTACCTGATCATCCTTGAGATGTTTCTGCAGCTTAATTGGAGTCCACCTGTGGTAAATTCAGTTGATTGGACATGATTTGGAAAGGCACACACCTGTCTATATAAGGTCCCACAGTTGACAGTTCACGTCAGAGCACAAACCAAACATGAAGTCAAAGGAATTGTCTGCAGACCTCCGAGACAGGATTGTCTCGAGGCACAAATCTGGGGAAGGTTACAGAAAAATTTCTGCTGCTTTGAAGGTCCTAATGAGCACAGTGGCCTCCATCATCCGTAAGTGGAAGAAGTTCGAAACCACCAGGACTCTTCCTAGAGCTGGTCAGCCATCTAAACTGAGCGATCGGGGGAGAAGGGCCTTAGTCAGGGAGGTGACCAAGAACCCAATGGTCACTCTGTCAGAGCTCCAGAGGTCCTCTGTGGAGAGAGGAGAACCTTCCAGAAGGACAACCATCTCTGCAGCAATCCACCAATCAGGCCTGTATGGTAGAGTGGCCAGACGGAAGCCACTCCTTAGTAAAAGGCACATGGCAGACCACCTGCAGTTTGCCAAAAGGCACCTGAAGGACTCTCAGACCATGAGAAACAAAATTCTCTGGTCTGATGAGACAAAGATTGAACTCTTTGGTGTGAATGCCAGGCGTCACGTTTGGAGGAAACCAGGCACCGCTCATCACCAGGCCAATACCATCCCTACAGTGAAGCATGGTGGTGGCAGCATCATGCTGTGGAGATGTTTTTCAGCGGCAGGAACTGGGAGACTAGTCAGGATAAAGGGAAAGATGATTGCAGCAATGTACAGAGACATCCGGGATGAAAACCTGCTCCAGAACGTTCTTGACCTCAGACTGGGCCGACGGTTCACCTTTCAGCAGGACAACGACCCTAAGCACACAGCCAAGATATCAAAGGAGTGGCTTCAGGACAACTCTGTGAATGTCCTTGAGTGGTCCAGCCAGAGCCCAGACTTGAATCCGATTCAACATCTCTGGAGAGATCTTAAAATGGCTGTGCACCGACACTTCCCATCCAACCTGATGGAGCTTGAGAGGTGCTGCAAAGAGGAATGGGTGAAACTAGCCAAGGATAGGTGTGCCAAGCTTGTGGCATCATATTCAAAAAGACTTGAGGCTGTAATTGCTGCCAAAGGTGCATCGACAAAGTGTTGAGCAAAGGCTGTGAATACTTATGTACATGTGATTTGTCAGTTTTTTTTATTTTTAATAAATTTGCAAAAACCTCAAGTAAACTTTTTTTATGTTGTCATTATGGGGTGTTGTGTGTAGAATTCTGAAGAAAAAAAATGAATTTAATCCATTTTGGAATAAGGCTGTAACATAACAAAATGTGGAAAAAGTGATGCGCTGTGAATACTTTCCTGATGCGCTGTATGTGTTTTATATATCGCTGTTGCAGTCCATTTTATTAAATTGTTTGTGATGTGCCATTTTATAGAATGTCAGAGACACAGCGCCCAGACAGACACATAGGACTCGTATCCTTTTTATTAAAGTATTTAGACATTGTCGTCATTTCAGTGTTGACTTTTCAGCAGATTTACAGCATGTGTTTCAGGTATTCTGATGTACAATTTGGCCACTTTCATAGTGGTCTCTTGTCTGTGCACATCAAAAAAATCAAAATGAATTGCTCTCGGTACAGTCATAAAAACAGTAAAATGCCAGAAGCCTTCTGGCTTTTAGAAAATTGCTCCAGTAGGCTACGCTGTCCAGACATAAATGGATACGCCGCAGACACAGGTGAATATTTTATATACATACACATTGGGGCCTATTTGGTTCAAAGCTGCACAAATAAAACTACAGACTTTTAAGCACAGTTTATTCATAAACTTGTAGAAAACAGTATTGGAGTCTTTCAAAAGCAAACGGCAAAACGAATAATCTTTCCAGAGATGCTTGACTGCGTCTTCCAAGTCTTCTGTGAATGAAAAGAATTGAAAGGGCTTTTCTTCCGAGCTGAGGGACGGGGCCACAAACTCCATGAGTGGTCTGCCTGGGGACGAACCGCTTGCATTAAACAGTCGGTCACTTATGAAGGCTTTTATTACTGTGAGATATGAGACTTGGGTGCGATGGCAGCTAATCCAGCACTTCTGTCCCTGTGAAAGTGTGCTCTCTCTGTAACTGAGCCGGCTCTAGCAGGACAAGAGCACAGCCTCGTACTTCACACGATGATAACTGTGATGAGATCCAGATTTGAACTTCAAGCTTTTTGTAGAGAAAGTCAAGTATTTGACATTTTCAAGACCTGGGAAGTGGGTAACGGTCAATTTCCTTGTATGTGGGCTTATTTTTCTGTTGTTTTGCAGACTGATTTGCTAAAAAGTTTTACATTTTGTCTCTTTTAGTGGACGAAAACATTGATGTGACAAGCAATGAACCGGAACAAAACTCCTCTGAGTACCAGATGTCTCTCTATCCTTTAAACAGCCCAGAAAATGTGTATGAGACTTCTGCTCGACTCCTCTTCATGGCTGTTAAGTGGGCAAAAAATCTGCCAGTCTTCTCAAACTTGCCATTTAGGGATCAGGTGAGAGAAAATAAAATATTAAAAAAAAAAAAGGTTTCTTCATATCGTAGACATCAAAGATTCCTGTATATTGAAATATTAGGTTAGTCAGCAGGGGAAGATAAGGTGACACATTCCAGCATCGTAAGCTGTTGGATGGATAAATAATAAATATTGTACAAGTATGGCTTAATCCAGTATACAGGGGAAAAACTGAAAAATAACTTGAACGTTCATTGACTCCATTAATGGTGTATCAAACGTTAAAAGCATTTTGAAGCGAAGTCAAGATTGCAGATGTTTTGCAGCCAGAGGCATGCTGGTTGTCCATCGCATGGCAAACACACACCAGGGCCAGTTTAGCATTGCCAGTTCACTTAAGATGCACGTCTTTGGACACGGGGAGGACATGCAAACTCCACACAGGGAAGGTCTGGGACACAAAGCTTGGCAGCACTACCACTGCGCCACCGTGCTCTCCGTATATAATTTGTATGGGTAAAAATATAGAAATGTGCAAATATAAAGTAGTGCTTTACCAGGCATATTGTGATATTTTGATTGCACACAGTTCAGAGTTGTGAATATTTTAAGCGGGCGGCACGGTGGCGCAGTGGGTAGCACTGCTGCCTCGCAGTTAGGAGACCCGGGTTCACTTCCCAGGAGCTTGCATGTTCTCCCCGTGTCTGCGTTGTTTCCTCCCGCAGTCCAAAGACGTGCATGTCGGGTGAATTGGCGATCCTGAATTGTCCCTAGTGTGCGCTTGGTGTGTGTGTGTGTGTGTGCCCTGCTGTGGGCTGGCGCCCTGCCCGGGGTTTGTTTCCTGCCTTGCGCCCTGTGTTGGCTGGGATTGGCTCCAGCAGACCCCTGTGACCCTGTAGTTAGGGTATAGCGGGTTGCATAATGGATGGATGGAATATTTTAAACTGTCTTGGTCAAACATGCTTACAACTAGTAATGTCGGTGATAAATTATTAAAGCAGGAGAGAGATTTTTTTGCACATTTAACAGTAAACTTTAGCCCAAATGAGTAAAAGATGTTCTGTTTGTGATCAAAAGGGGGTGCCAGACAGCCCAAAACCACAGATACAGTAACACACCACACATTAAATTAATAAAATAAAGATAAAGGGTTCTTATTCACTACCAGCACATTTTCACAGTCCTCCTCCAGCAATCCGTCACAATTCACAATAATTAAACCGATTCTTCCCCCTTCTCTTCTCCACTGAGTGTTGCCCACCTCTGGCTCGTAAGCTGCCCATCGTGCCAAATCTTCCTGGCAGCACTTTCAGGCCGTGAAGAAAGTAGAGGGGCCCCCCCGACAGCCCCTCTATTGGCCCATAGGGACTCCCACAGGGCTGTATATCCGCTCTCCATCTCCCAAGCACCCCTGCGGTTGTCCTGCTGGGTTGCCGTATGATGATGAGGAGTAGACCAGCTCTCTAGTCTCGGCTTCTGCTTGTCCATTTATGAAAACATACCGGCTGGGTACAAATTCACCAGTAAATCTGATGGCTCGTCACTTTGGCCTCCCTTCTAGGTAATGGAGCAGAGCTGCCTGTTCTCCTACCACATGTTAATCAACTGTGCAGATTTAACCGTTCATGATACCCACAACTGTTTTAACTACAAACAGAATTCTTTCTTCATTGTACATATAGTGAGAAATATTATCTAATATGTTGTGTGGAAGAGAAAAGACTCTGCAGATTTGGGCTATTAATGTGCCAGAAAATGAACATCATTCCAAGGAGCCACAGAACAAGGATTGAGAAATTTCGGCATAAACATGTTAAGCGAGTTACAGTATGAAATTCATGCAGTCTGATTTAAATAGCACAATGTCTGCTAGAAAAAAACGAAAATTCATTTTGTTGTTTGTAATTGACAATACAGATAGGATAAATAGTGAGGTGCTGCTCTCGTCGTGGTTCAGTTACGTGCAGTACATAAACTGTACAGCGTTTTTGCGTTGGTGGGGTCGTAGGGTGACCCGGTTTATTTGCATGCTGTTTATTGCGCAGATGGTAACAGAATGCCCTAAATCACAAACTCTTGCCACCCTGTCAGGATTGACTGCTCCTGTTGTCCCCCTTTCATGTGCATCTGCAGCTCTGAAAACAAGGAAACGGGCAGGAGAAAACGTTACACCTTTCAGAAACATCATCCATCCCGCTATATCCTAACTACAGGGTCCCGGGGGTCTGCTGGAGCCAATCCCACCACAGGGCGCACACACTAGGGACTGTGGGGGGAGAACATGCAAACTCCACGCAGGGAGGACCCGGGAAGCAAACAATGCGAGGCAGCATCGCTACCCACTGTGCCACCGTGCCATCTCTTGAGCATCATTCAAGCAGAAAGTCCATGAAGACACAAGCAAAACAACATAAGCGCACCATACAACCTGGCACTGCTCGAGGTTTAGGGGACCCCTTTGTTGTGTTGCTTGAAGCGTCAGCAATGACTCGGAGCCTTCATGGACTGACGTCCTCCTCCTCCTCTGTCCCCTCGGATCAGCTCTTTTTGTGATTTTATAAAACTAATTCAGGTATATTGTGGTCATTCTGTCTCCAAGACACCTTTTGCCTTTTTAAAAAATTCAATTTCTCGTCTCAGAAAAAGTGCTTCCTTCATTCGAGTTTGACGGTTATAGCAAGGTATGTGTGTGTAACTTGGAAATGGGCTATGAGATGTGCCGTCAAGTTCATAAAGCTGAGATCCGCTGCTTTAGCTCGTGGATCTCTGACATCACAAATGGTAGCAAACAGAACAGCGAGTTTGTATCACTTTAAAAACTGTGTTTGAGAGCATACAAGCATTATGGCAGCCTGTCTGTCTTATACATTTGATCAAAACAGGTCCTCATCTTCTGTTAACAAACACATGCAAAGCCAAGGACCACCAGGGGTCCCAAGCTCCGGTCCACGAGTGCTACTGCGGCTGTAGGTTTTCATGCTAACCCCTTTCTTAATCAGTGAGCACTGTGTAGCGAGGTACTACATATTATCTGTTTCTGCTGCCTTGTTCCCCCTGAATGTGTGTGTCTTGAGAATTAAGTAATCGTAAGACGTCACTTTAAGGGGAGAAGGGGGTCCTTGCATAAATGTGCTGTTTTGTGGCGTAAGGGGATAGACTTCAAAAATGGAGGCGCGTGTTTTGCGAAGGAGGTGCGGAGGAATCAGGAAAGGGAGTCCCAGCAAAGCACAAGATACCCGACATGGTGGACTGGTTTATGCGCACGCAATTCTAAGTGCTGGCGATCCACCCGAGGACGTCTGTGTGCATGTGGCGCCGCCTTTCGTACTGCTGAAGCTCACGTCTTGTGCTGTATGGTGCTCGCTTGCAGTTAATTCACCTCCTTCACCGTCATTTTAACTGACGGAACAACATGGCTGCTCTCATTTACGGTTATGGAGAAATAAAAAGGTGTCTCGGTAGCTGAGCTTATTTTTGGCTTTTGTGTCTTATACATTTGAGTCTGTTGCTTTGATGTTTAGCTGGTGACGTCCCTTGAGCGCTGAATTTATGGCTTTAGATGTGATTCCTCCCACAGTCCGCTTCTCAGGATTAATCAGGCTTACAAAATGGAAAGATATGAGCAGAATAAATGAGGATACTGGAAATGTGAAACGGCTGTTTTGAGACCTAATAGGTCAGTGATGAGTAAAGACGTTTTAGAAACTCAATTTTAAAAACACTCACATTTTTATGGCCTCTTTCATTTGCATGTACAGGACATGTGGCCGTTTGTAACAATTGAATAACCAGGAAGAATAACACGGTAGTTTTAGCTTTCTTTCTTTCTTTCTTTCTTTCTTTCGTTCACAGTAGCTGGGTCCTCATTACGACTTGCACTGCTTTGTGTTCAGTAGAATAGTTTCTGTGCGTTTCTGCAGACAGCCTTGAGCCATGATGGAGGCCTGTAGTTTGAAGTGCAGTTTGATCATTTGCTCTTTCCACTTATAATTTCTATAAAGATAGTAAACTGGACCCCTGAACTGAGGTATTTTTGCCTAATCTTCACATATTGTTTGTTGTGCCAGCAAAAACTGTTTTATTTTGCTCATATTGTTCTATAAAAAGTGCGCATTCTTTTCTTTTCTTGCGTTTCATGACAAAGTGTTGATTGGATGTTTTGCTACAAAATGGCCCTGCTTCTCATAGTGCTGTACCTTGGAGTTATTTTGTCACGCGACTTCAGATTATTACGGGAGCTTTGAGTCACACAATGAAAGAAGTTTTGGGATAACCTCATCCCCTCCATCTGTGAAACTCTCTCGTACATGCAGGATACTTTTATGCACATGCGAGATGTCTTCGCGTTCGTACGGAATACCCAAAGCTCACTTTTGTCATTTTTCTAATCTAACGGTATCCCGTACGTATGTGAAAGTATCCCGCACATACATAAAAGTATCTTGTACATATGTAAAAATGTCTGGCAGTGTCCCATATGCACGTGAAGGTAAGATATTTTCACAAATGTACGGGATATTTTCTTGTACATACAAGATACGGGATATCCCATCACTTTTTTTCACTGTGCAGTTCAGCGCTTCCACTGCTGTCTCTTTATGTATAAAATCCAACGTCTGTCTGTCTGTCTGTCCATTTTTCACGAGAGGACTACTTAATGGATTTAGATTGCATTTTTTTCTATAATTTTCTTGAACATTCCAGTTGATTTTGCGACTTCTCTAAGAATCATAGTTCGCTTGCAGGAGTGATTAATTATTTGCGCTAATCCGAGGGGAGGCGGTAGCGTGACGTCAGGAGTGGAGACCCGGGCAGAGCCCACCTCACTCACTCGCCAGCCTCTGTCCGAATCGCTCTACCTCTGGCCACGTTTTGCAGCGTATCTTGCCTCCGCTTAGCTAGCGATACCTATTTGTTTTTTTGATTTTTAAAGTTTGTCCTGTTTCACTACAACACAGGCGGAGCCGCGGGGGACGACTAGTAGAATATATTAGGATAGGATAGTTTGAAAAATATTCATCAAAAAACAAACGTAAGTAGTGCAATTGTAAAAATAAAGAGGAGGGAAGGCGGTTTTAGTTCAGCAGTTGCTCCGTTGCCATTCCTCCTCTCGGAGCCTGTGAAGTTTTGGCAGTTGTTTATACCCACAAGGCAGAGGTGTGTATGTTATTGTCACCCACCTACTATTAGTGGGCACCCAAACATTGTGTTACCCGCTGCCCTGTAAATTGCCCCATGTGTTGCTGGTCACACAGCTGGTACTCCAGCTGAGAACGTAACTGGGGTCCGACATGAAGACTGAACGTGAAAGAAAGACGTGCGACTCAAACAAGGCCCAGTATGTGCTCTATAACTAGAAAATGGGGTGGGCAAACTGAACCAGTTGGGCCCACGAGCTGGATGTGGATGATGAAGTCTTTTCCTCCATGTTGTAGGTCATTCTACTTGAGGAAGCGTGGAGTGAGCTGTTCCTGCTGTGTGCCATTCAGTGGTCTTTGCCTTTGGACAATTGTCCCCTACTGTCGGTGCCTGAACTTTCAGCTAGCCTGCAGGGAAAGACCAACTTCTCAAGTGCTGACCTGCGTGTCCTCCAAGAGATCTTCGGTCGCTTCAAAGCTCTTACCGTTGACCCGACAGAATTTGCATGTCTGAAGGCCATTGTCCTTTTCAAACCAGGTATTTTTCTTTCACAGTTGCCTTTTTAGCGCTGCCAACGCCCACCCCGTCCCGTAAAGTAATTGTGATTTGGGTTTTTTTTGTATTTAAGTGAACTGAAGGCATTTTATTTGAACAAAAACACAGTTGGTGAGGTAACAAGAAGGAGATGCCAGTCTCCATTTAATGACTGTACCTGGCACTTAACTGGCTTTCATGGACAGGATGTCAGGGCATAGCTGAGGGCTAGTAGTAGCAGTATGTGCTTTATGGAGATGATGATGAAGATGGTGATGATGTCCTCTTTGCGTCATTTGATTGTGTGTTTGGCACACACTCAAGTGATTTGTTGCTGAGTTCCAAGTGCCAGGGATGAGGATCACTACCTCCAAGTGTAAGGTCATGGTTCCACCTCAGAAAAGATTGGACTGGTGAGGGGGCAACATCTGAGTAGTGAAGGAGTTCAAATATCGCAGGATGTTAGTCGGGAGCAATGGAAGAAGGGAACGTGACGCTGACAAGTGGCTTGGAGCGAGAGCAGCTGTTCTGCGGGTGCTGTGCCAGTCTGTGGTAACGAAGCAGGAGGTGAATGTAGAGACAAGACACGCGGTTTACTGGTCGATGTACGTCTCTGTCTTCAGCTACGGTCCTGAGCTGTGGGTAATCACCAAGAGTACGGGCAACAGAAACGAGGAGTCTGTGCTGGGCTGACACTCTATAACAGGCCGGGAAGTTTTAGTATTTCAGGAGAGTCACTGATCCTCCAGATCGAGAGGAGCCAGCTAAGGTGGTCCGGACTTGCCGTACGGATGTCCCCCTATTGGCTCCCCCTGGAGCTCCTCTGGGCGGAAATTCTGCAACAGACCCAGGACACCCTGCAGGGATTTTAACTCACAGCTGGCATCTGTAGCTGAGGACAGGGAAGTCTGGGCTGACATGCTTGGCCTGCTGCCACCACGACCCTCACCAGTCTGTTCTCTAGAGGCCCCCCTAACACCTGCTGATACCCTCACTGTGTGGTAGTTATGGCACCTTGTCCAGTTTGCCCACTAAGCCTAATACTTTACCTCAGACTTGTGGATCTTGTTCTTCTCCATACTCGGCACAGTGGCACAAGTAGCCATTTGCGTCTTCTCCAGGGGTTCTCATCAGGTCACGTTGCTTCATGGTAGTCCATTGATCTCCAGAACGTACTGTACAAGGGCCTGCTCAAAGTTTTCCTTGACATTGAAGTTTGTCTTTTCATCTGGGGGTGCAGCAATTCAACAATTGCAACGTGTCAAACAGTTCTAAAGTCTCCTTTGTCTACAATATTTGCTTCTCAAAAGCTTGTATCACCATCTTTAGGTTAGCACTGTAAGTAAATCTTTGTTTTCTCTGTAGAAACACGAGGCTTGAAAGACCCTGAACAAGTGGAAAACCTCCAAGACCAGTCTCAGGTGATGCTGGGACAACATAATCGTACACACCACCCCTGCCAGCCTGTCAGGTAACACTGGGGTTTGACGTTTCCTGTCTGAGAGGTGGCACGTGTGCTTTAGTGTACCGTTAGTACAGATGGTGCGAATGGCTTACTGTAGACACTTTGATTTATAGTTTACTTACCAGGGCTACGGACGCAAGTCTGCTGGAGAAATAACCAAAGGAAGAAACGCTGGCAAGATCTGGAAATGAGTAGACAACATGGCCAGTGTCAGCAGACATGTGTCACCAGCACATCAGATGCACGTGTAAAATATGATCTGTCTGCTGTGTGTGTAAACATGGCCGCCAGAATAAAAAGGCCATTCGTGGATTAAGTGGTCTAGTGGTTAGTGATGCCCCCCACTCACAAGTCCAGGATCTTCAGTTCAAATCGCAGCCCCATCGCTGTTAGCGCATTGCATTCTCTCCCCATGTTTAGGTGGGCTTTAACTGCCCCCAACACATCCACTTCAGTCCTCCTGGCTATGGGAGTGTGCCATGTGCTCAGGACGGGCGGGCGCTAGTCGGGCCCCTCCTACACAAGCCCGTTCGTGAAAATCGGTTAGTGAGCTTTCAGTATATCACAAGTCACTCGTAATCAGAAGACGTGGAATTAAAAACTGTCTCATATCATTTGTTGATTTCCCGTTTAGTTTCAATAATATTCTCACCTAATTTGAACCGAGTCCTCACCAAGAAATTACATTTAAGAGCTCCAAGATCGCCGAAACACTCTAAATGGATCGCAAGTTGGAAAGTGAACGGATGTGTCAAAACATAAAAGCAATCTGACAATGAAGCGATCACCGCGGCCCCAGCTGAACGACGTGGCGAATGCCACCCGCTTGTTGGCTCAGTACAGAATGGAACCGACGAAGCTCCATCTGGTCGGCCATCGACACGGCGAGTGCTTTCATTAGACAAGACCGATGGGTTGAGTTGTCCACTGTTGCGGCACATGTGGGTATCAGCGGTGGACCTGCGCCTACCACAGGGTACCGTACAGCATGTGTAAGATGGGCACCCAAACAACTCAGCGGTCTGCACAAGCGGACATCCTTGGAATTTCAGCAGACGTCACTCCTTCTGCCCACAGAACTCGCACTGCGGCCCGTTTGTTCAACAGCGGCGCCATTTAGCAGAGGAGCGTCCGTGTGCATTGACCTCCGGTTCAGCGAGACTAACAGCCGAGTGTGGCCTACCCATAAGCCTTTGCAAACGTGTCGTGTTGCTTCAATGTCTGTCCATCTATTTTCAGATTGCCTTTAATTTTTTGGTTAATCCTCATAATTTATTTCACAGCACAGGTAGGCATAAACATTATTAGAGAGAAATTAATGGCACATTTTCACAGCCACGGGGAAAACATGCAAACTCCACGTAGACCCTCGTCAGGCTAGCAATCGAACCTGAGCCCCCAGCGCTACGAGGCAGAAAAAATAGAATTAATGACATTCAATTAGATAGAACTTAACTTGTCTTCGGGGGAAATGTGTCTTTTTCCGGAAGCTCAATAAATAAATAAGCAGATAGATACGCGGTGGTCTAAACACACACCAGAACGACGAAATAGGAGGAAAACGAACAAGAAAAAAAAGTCCCATGAGGCCTGACGCAGAAGTATAAAGGACCCCCCTGGTGTTTCCTGCTGAAAGTCCTCGGTGTTGGTGTGTCAGATGTGCAGCATTGTTCATAATGGCACTCAGTTTTGTTTTAATTCTCTCCTTTGTTACGACCTCCTGGGGGTCCAGAGCTCGCTCGCCCCATAACTGACCCTGCCCTTTTAGTTAGCTGGCTGATTCGGTGGGCCTCTCTTGAAGTGAAGTTACCAGCCCAGCACACGACAGTGGCCTTCACAGAGTTGTAGAAGATGTGAAGGACGTGTCTACTCACATTAAAGGAGCGCAGTCCTTAAGGAGAAGGAGCCTGCCCTGCCAGGCCAGCCTGTCAGTGATATGGACCCCCAAGTACTAGTAGGAGCGGACCACCTTACATGCAGTCCAGCTCACTGCCGGTCACATCAGGAGGTCTTCAAGGCTCTTCTGTCTCTAGGTGCTTGGCCATATAATCCACAGCTATGGACTGGGTTATCATTTTTATGCTGATGATACTCAACTCTACTTCAATGTTAAAAGTGAAACTTCATCAGAACTTCCCTCAGTGAGCAGAACTCTTTCAAATTAAATTGCGACAAAGCTGAACTCCTGCAAATTGGGACTAAAATGCAACTTAATAAAATGAGCTCCTTCCCAGTCACTGTTGGCGGTGATCTCATCAGACCTACCTCTACAAAGAATCTTGGTGTCATTTTTGATTCCTCCCTTTCTTATTCTACCCACATAAATCACATTAAGAAACTTTCTTACTTTCACCTCCGTAACATATCACGTGTTCGCTCCTTCCTCTCCTTTTCTAACGCTGAGAAACTTGTCCAAGCTTTTTTCACATCCTGCATTGATTATTGTAACTCGCTGCTGGCAGGCGCCCCTTCTAATCTTATATCACAGCTCCAGCTTATTCAAAACTCGGCTGCAAGAGTCCTAACTCGAACCAGCAGCAGCGAGCACATCACACCCATCCTGCTCCGTCTTCAGAATCGAATATAAAATTCTATTATTAGGGGTGGCATGGTGGCGCAGTGGGTAGCGCTGCTGCCTCACAGTAAGGAGACCCGGGTTCACTGCCCGGGTCCTCCCTGTGTGGAGTTTGCATGTTCTCCCCGTGTCTGCGTGGGTTTCCTCCCACAGTCCAAAGACTGCACTGGCGATTCTAAACGGTGCTTGGTGTGTGTGTGTGTGTGCCATGCGGTGGGCTGGCACCCTGCCCAGGGTTTATTTCCTGCCTTGTGCCCTGTGTTGGCTGGGATTGGCTACAGCAGTCCCCCGTGACCCTGTACTTGGGGTATAGCGGGTTGGATAACAGATGGATGGATTCTATTAGTAACCTAAAAAAACTTTAAATGGCCTCACACCGGACTACATCAGCGATCCTCTTCATCACTAAGGTCCTCTGATTCTGCTAATCTTGTTGTGCCCGACGCTCATCTTCACTCCATGGGTGACGAGGCCTTCAGCTCCATAGCGCCCAGACTCTGGAGTGACCTTCCGACATGAATGAGATCAGCTGACTCCGTAAATTCTTTTAAAAAACAACTCACAACTCCAAACTGCTCTGTTCAGGAAGGCCTTGAACTTCAGCCGCCATCCTGCCTCCTCTCAGTGCAGACTCTCCCGATCAGAACGCAGGCTCTTCTTCTTGTATTTTCCTGTAGTTTATTGTCTTTGCTTCCATTGTGTCTCCTGTATTTGCCTGTTTGTGTTCCTCGCAGTCCATGTCGGTATCCCGTGTTACTTACGCCTGCTGTTCTTTCTGATGAGCTTGAGAAGGGCGCTTTAGAAACACAATGTACTCTTCTTAGCACTCCGACTGGTGACGAGGCTCTTTGTGGCGGTGAGCGTCAGTCCCCCCGTCCCCGACTCCTGTCCTCTGTCTCGCCCCCCAGTCAGTGCAGATAACCCTCTTCAAACCAATCACGCCCGATGCTAGAAGACGAGAGCGCTCTGCGGGCATGCGATACTATGGGGGTCTAACAGGCATCACCTTCACGGCAGATTTGTGACTGAGCGGCGGAGGGCGGCGTGTTGCACTCGGCACTTCAGTCCGTCTGCTCTGACGCGCGGAGGGCGGCGTGTTGATTTGCCTCGTGTAAAACGTATACAGCAGGGCAGACGAGTGAGGTTTTGGTGCTTTTGGCGGGGTGTTCTCTGTCGTCGCTGTGATAACCGCCTAAGTGATAAAGTGCTAAGCGCAGTGGCAGGGCAGGGAATGTTGTTTTAATTGAGCTTTCTCTTCGCTTTCTCACAGGTTTGGGAAGCTCCTGCTGTTACTTCCTTCACTGCGATTTGTCAGTTCTGAAAGGATAGAACTGCTCTTCTTCCATAGGACAATTGGCAATACACCAATGGAGAAGCTCCTGTGTGATATGTTCAAGAATTAGTGGACAGCACGCCGTATGAAGACGAGGAGAGAACGTCACTGGTCGTAGGCTGCGGGACCCTCGGCAGCACACACGACTGGATGGCGTTCAGCGGAGCCCATCATCATCATCATCATCATCATCATTCGGCTCGTGGAGCGGCGCTCTGAAGACACCAGACTGCCATTTATTACATGTAAAGGGGGCTCACACTTGGCATTTCCTTCGGTCGGCACCCTAATTTAACGGAGCTGTGATGCCAATCATCTCCTCTTGGAAAGTGAAACGCAATGCAGAAGAAGACAATATGGAGACGGCGGCAGTGAGCACAGCTCTGGTCTGTTTTTCTTTCAATTCAAATAGGAATAAAGCGTTCGCATGCGTGTTCTTGATCTCTGTAAGCACAGCTTAAAGCATAGAAACAGTCCGTGTTGCTCAAATGCAAGGCACATTTTAAAAAGGTTCAGAAAATTGTGTTTGGTTTAAACGTTGGCAGTGTTTGAGTGTCTGAGTTTGTGTAAATAAATGACGCCTTTCTTACCTCGCTTTGCATTTGTCTACTTCTGGGCGACGGCGGGTATGAGGGCACCAGAGGGATTTTACCAGAGAAAACTAAAAGGCCAGCGACCTCTTGGAGGACATTAGAATGGCCACACAGCCTCAGCCTGAGCCTCGGAGACCACATACGTGCTTAGGAGATCATCAGTGAAAGTTAGCAGCGCTCAGTGATGACGGCGAAGTGAAAAGAGCGCACAGAAAATTCAAAACCTGAACCGAGCAGTGGCAGCTCATTGGCTCTTCTTACTTCTTCTGTTTGATTTTTCTTGACATAAAACAAGAACATCATTGATATTGTAAAATATCTGGCTGTACCGACACAACAGAGGTCTGCTAAAAGTCGGTCAAAATTAAAGCACAGTTTTATCTGAAAAAAAAGTCTTCACAAAAGGCAAGTTAACCAAGTTAATGGCACAAGTGCCCACGTATCCAGCAGGGCTCATATGTACGCCCTTCTTTTAGAAATTGCAGCTTTACTAAACCGAAAATCTATACACATTCACACTGTCTCCAGATCCATCCATCCATTACCCAACCCGCTATATCCTAACTACAGGGTCTGCTGGAGCCAATCCCAGCCAACACTGGGAAACAAACCTCCAGGCAGGGTGCCAGCCCACCACAGGGCACACACACACACCAGGGACAATGTAGGATCGCCAGTGTACCCAACCTGCATGTCTTTGGACTGTGGGAGGAAACCCACGCAGACACGGGGAGAACATGCAAACTTCACACAGGGAGGACCTGGGAAGCGAACTCGGGTCTCCTAACTGCGAGGCAGCAGCGCTACCCACTGCACCACCGTGCCGCCCGTCTCTAGATCTATCTGTCTATATCTACTGTCTATTATACACACACACACACAACTGGTCAAAAGTTTAGAACACCTCAGTTTTTCTTCAGATTTTCTCAGTTGAAATGCAGTGAATGACCTAAAATGGTTAAAAGGTAAGCAGTAAACTGCCAGAGGTTTCAATTTAAACTTTAGCTTAGCAAAAATTTAAAAAAAAGGAAATTTCAGAATGTTACAAATGGGCCTTCTTTAGAAGGTGTAGTAACTCAGTCAGTTCCAATTCGGCTTTAAGTAATCAACAGACGTGAAAGGGTGTGGAGACGCCGTGGAGAACGTTATGCTGCCTGTAACATCGTTCAGCGTGACCGGTTTGGTGGGGGGTCACTGATGGTTTAGGGAGGCACATCCATGGAGGGACACACAGACCTCTACAGGCTAGAGGACGGCACCTTGACTGACTTCATGAAATCCTTGAATCCATTGTCAGACCCTATGCTGGGTTCCTCCTGGTGCACAACAATGTCCGGCCTGATGTGGCGAGAGTATGGAGGCAGTTCCTGGAGGATGAAAGAATTGATGCCACTGAGTGGCCCCCATGCCCGCCTGACCAAAATCTAACAGAACACCTCTGGGACATCATGTGTTGGTCCATCCGACGCTGCCAGGTTGCACCTCAGACTGTCCAGGAGCTCAGTGATGCCCTGGTCCAGATTTGGGAGGAGATCTATCTATCTATCCATCCATCCATTATCCAACCCGCTAGATCCTAACTACAGGGTCACGGGGGGTCTGCTGGAGCCAATCCCACCCAGCATAGGGCACAAGGCAGGAAACAAACCCCGGGCAGGGTGAATATATAAACACATTTCATGTGTGTTTCGTGTCTACAAAGATCTAGGTAAACACTTCATTAAAACAGAAATGTTTTTCATCTTTTAGTAATAATTGACATGAAGTGTATAATGTGTGAAGCCTGAAGTCCAAATATCAAATAAGCACTTTGACAGAAGGTACAAATGTAACAAAAGAATTGCACTTTTATTCATCATATGCTTCAGCTGCGTCTATTCTTGGCCTCAGTTGTGTAATGTGGAATTAAAGTCCGAGTGTCGCACTTCAAACCTTTGGCTACTCTGCCTAAATTTTTCGCTACGATTTACAGGCCCACCCCACTACACGTACCCACGTAACATTCACCCATCACAGACACCGCCTTCACAATGGCCGTCAGCTCCAGTAGCTTAGTGGGGTCTGAAGCCTGTCTGCTCGTGAGCCACACGCCCGTCAGGACGCCTTTGTCCTTCAGCTCCTGGAGTGCTGCCTCTAAAAGAGCTGAAGAAACAACAAATCACTCGGCTCGACCCCGAAGACCTTCAAATCACTTGCAAGACACACAACCCTCCTGAAATCGCACCGTCATGGCAGGCAGTTCCAGTGAGACGTCACTCCAACGGCATTTCAATCGTTCCTTGTGTTCATTTCAGAAGTAGGAGAGAACAGACAACCCGAACGATTCAAATCAACGTCCGCACAGCCACAAGAGGGACGGCCATGTCAATTAAAAGAGTCTTTAAAAGTATAGGCCATCATGGCACAGCCTTTCTCCTCTTCTCCACTGGGTGGCGCTGTCCTTTCATCCTCAGACAGCTTTGGAAGCCCCCCTCATGCCGCCACTGTGCTCTCATATTTATACACTGTCTGCCTCTGTGAAACGCCAGTTAGGTGCCATCTTTTCTACCGTGGCTTTGCAGTTACTGTATTTTAGTAGGTGAAAAGAGTCAAACGACAGACAGCGGAGAACTTGCCTTGGTTTGGCCCCCTGTCAGCCTGAAGTTATTTTAGGCTCATTATGAGATACAGACGCCTGATGTCACATCTTCTTGTGAGCCGATACACACTGGTTAGTTTACCTGAGCTTCAACATACCGTACTGTGCCACCAGCTTAGGGTTATGAGGGCCTGGAACCTCTCCCAGCATGCATAGGGCACAAGGCAGGGCGAAGACACAAGACCCTTTGATTTATGTCTGCACTCGTACAAAAGTAATACAGTAATCCCTCGCTATATCGCGCTTCGACTTTCGCGGCTTCACTCTATCGCGGATTTTATATGTAAGCATAACTAAATATATAACGCGGATTTTTCGCTGCTTCGCGGGTTCTGCGGACAATGTGTCTTTTTACTTCCTGTACATGCTTCCTCAGTTGATTTCATACAAGGGACACTATTGGCGGATGACTGAGAAGCTAACCAATCAGAGCACACAGTTAAGTTCTCCTGACTGAGAAGCTAACCAATCAGAGCCCTCAGTTAAGTTCCTGTGTGCAGTGTTAACCAGGAAGTCTTGTCTCGCTCATTCAGCATCAACGTGTTTCGCTGTGTAAAGAGTTAACTTTTGTGCTCTTTTGTGTTTATCTTTGTGCATAGTCAAGCCCTTCATTATGGCTCCATTATGGCTGCTGCTGCTTCAGGGGCCGTGCCCAAGCGCCAATGGAAGATGTTAACGACTGCCCAAAAGGTAAACGTTTTGGATATGCTGAAGGATGGGAAAAGCTACACCGCTGTAGGATGCCATTACGGCATCAATGAGGCTACGATTCTTTTTATTTAAAAAGTAGGAAAGGAATATAAGATCTACAGCCGCAGTGTCCTTTTAACCAGGGTCCAAAACGAGTTGTAAGTGGATGTAATAAGGCAGTAGTCTGGATGGAATCTGCTTTAGGGATTTGGATTGAAGTCTGCCGGAAGAAGAACAACGGCAGTGCTTCACATTTGCCTGAAGAGGCTCCTTTGGAAGAGCTGTAACGCTCTCCTTTGTTGTGCAGTAAAACTAAACTCGTCGTTATTGGACAAGTCGTTGTGTCATTGTTGGTGAGTAACTATAATTAATTTTCTAATTACAGTACTTAGTACATGTACGTACGTTTAGTGTCACTGTACACACATTTACTGTATACTATTTTTCTTGCGTTGTACGTATTTATTGCTGGTGGCCTGTCTATCGTAATGGGTGTAACATATGTGATATCTGAGACACTCAATATCTTTAAAATAATATTTAGGTTTTACTGTATATAAACAGTGTGTTTATATACATAATTTCAATGAATCTTACCTAATATCTAAGAGAATACAAAGGGATTATGCTGTATAACTGTGTGGGAGAGTTTATAAAGGCTTAAAATATATAAAAATAACCATACAAACATATGGTTTCTACTTCGCGGACTTTCACCTATCGCGGGGGGTCTGGAACGCAAGGAGGAGGGATTATTGTATCACATTTGAAGGTGAAGAAGTCAAATTTCAAATTTTTGAAGCACAAATTGAACCAAATGCAGTGCTGTGGATGAACAAAAACAAACAAAAAAAATAAGCTTTGTAACCGAGTGCATAAAACCGAAATCTAATTGAGCAATTTAACTTAATAACTCTCAATACTCTTGTAAATGCGTCCCCCAAGTGACACTCCTGGTGTCGTGACATCTCATGAAGCACCAAGCACTCCACATGATCAGTGATCTGGGGGTTTGGGGGATTGGAGACCCCCGTGAAGTAATGGGTGCTGGCGAGCTGCTGCTAATCAATGAAATGCAGTCGTCCCCCGATAACACCATCTCTCGAGTCCAGTCATTACAAACCAAATTTACAAATGTTCTGCCCGCCTCAAGGCACCCGTGAACACGTGCATTTGTGCCGCTCATTCATAGGTGGATGGAAGGAGCAGAATGTGGACGACTGGAGTAGATGGAGAGCACTCGCCTGCAAGAACATCAGAGGCACGTCTCGTCTGGTGAGGTCGCATGGCCACCAGCGGGTCTTCTTACATATGCTGGCCTGGATCACGTAAGAGAGTTGGCATAAGTGAGGCACTTGGCGTCATCCACGAGCCCAGGTGAGGTGCGAGGAGGTCTTGGCCGTGAACGAGGCTGTGGAGCACAGCAGTGGTGTTGTTGGGTGGTCAAATAAGGAGACAGCATATGGACTGAACCTGCTGCACCCCCACCTGGGTGGTCACAGCACGCATCCATATGCCTTTTATGTTCAATTTAACCCGAAACCCTCACATGATGAGCTAACCTCCCACAGGGTGCCTCCTTCATTCACAGATTATTATGAATTACTACAGGTTGGTCTATCGACAGAGGGGCAGGTGGCATTAACCGAGGTGTGTCAGTTTCCAGGAATGTGCGTTCACTCTCTGGGACCCAAAGAAGCCATCACTTTGAGGGTATATCTGGGGTCCCCCGTGTGTTGTTCATGGCGAAGCCAGCGAGTCGCCGTGTGAAGTGCTGAGGAGTGACGGGCTGTGCAGGCATCGCTTATCAGCTGCGATTCATTTCATGGGGTCCTCTGTGTGTGCTAAATGTATGGTGTCAGAGTAGGCCGACTTCACTGACCCCACACTAATGCAGACCCCCTGTGATCTCCGGAGTTCTCTGCTACACTTTGGGGTTATCTGCACAAGCAGAAAAAAGAAGAATACAGCAACGACACCTTCTAGTACTAACAGTAGCTTTGTACCAAATTCAACTTGTTTAAGAGAATCTGGAATTTGTAAATTAGCTTTCCAGCTCAGGGTGGGCTGGCCAAACCAGAAGGCTGAGACTAAAATACGTGAACTCTGAAAAATGAAAAAATACCGCAGATCCACAGCAAAAAGGGCGCACCATTCATCGTGAGCTGGGGGGCCACACTTGTCATCACACGCGGCTCAAGTGACACAAACCTAGGAGATGGGGCTTTACTGTCAAGAATGAAACAGTGGGTCTCATCAGCTTACCTGCCATCTTTTAGAACACTCCAGACGAGAACAGGCCATTCGGCCCAGCAAGCCTCACCAGTCCGATCCACTTATTTCTTCTAAAATAACATCAAGTCGAGTTCTGAAAGTCCTTAACATCTTACTGACTACCACACTACTTGGTAACTTATTCCAAGTGTCTATCGTTCTTTGTGTAAAGAAAAACTTCCTAATGTTTGTGCGAAATTTACCCTTAACAAGTTTCCAACTGTGTCCCCGTGTTCTTGATGAGCTCATTTTAAAATACAAGTCTCGATCCACTGTACTAATTCCCTTCATAATTTTAAACACTTCAATCATGTCACCTCTTAATCTTCTTTTGCTTAAACTGTAAAGGCTCAGCTCTTTTAATCTTTCCTCATAATTCAACCCCTGTAGACCTGGAATCAGCCTAGTCGCTCTTCTCTGGACCTTTTCTAGTGCTGCTATGTCCTTTTTGTAGCCTGGAGACCAAAACTGCACACAGTACTCAAGATGAGGCCTCACCAGTGTGTTATAAAGATTGAGCAGAACCTCCTTGGACTTGTACTCCACACAAAAGGGGCCTCACGTATAACGCAGTGTGTAGAATTCACACTAAAACATGGTGTACGGACAAAAGTGGAAATGTGTGTACCCACAAAAAAATCCAGATGCATAAATCTGTGTGTATGCCAAGTTCCACGCACTTCTTCTTTACAAATCCCAACGACCATGAAATTTAACACACGTGCACACGTCTACAGCCTCACTCAGACTCCTCCCAGAATTCTGCATATTTTAATATGCAAATCAATATAAATATGACCGTCCTATCAGTGTTTGAGTACAAAATAATGAAAAAGGCAAGTGAAAAAAAGAAGAATTTCAGCACATGTGAAGTGGAGGCGAGGAAGAACAAACTACTTGTTGGGTTACGCATTGGTATAAGAACCTAAAGCGTGGCTGAAATAATAAAGAAGTGGTCAGATAAGACAGTCAATATGAAAAGGCAAATCGCAGCCCACCGCCCCTTTCTTCGGTTTCAGACAGTATTACAAACACAGACCCCCGTGCTGCTGCTTCTGATTACCTGCTTTTACATTCTGCTAATTACATTCAAACGAAGTTGTCCAATATGGCTGATCATTTGGTGGCTCAGGGTCATCATACCGTTTCTCTTCAGGTATGGCCAAGCCACGATGGTGTGGCACATTATGCAGGATGCTACATGCCAGCACAATGCGACACACTTTCTGTTGACTATAGAGCAGCACATTAATAGAGTGGAAATGCATTCCATTTACAGAAGCAAATTCATTCTCTGAAGGCGCCTTTATAGTGTAGCACTGGTGCAGAGTGCCACAATGGATCGATTATCTTCTCTTTTCATGGCTCTTTGTGGTGACATTTTTAAAAGACCTGCTTGCCTTTTGCCACACTAATTAGAAAAAGCACCTGTGACTGTAAAGAGCTGCCGTTTTTATAGGTTCTCCAGCTATATATGATGTTATGCCAGCTCATTCTTTTGGTGATTTGTTCCTGGCTGATATAACTTATCCAGCGCCATTGCAATAGCAAAGTGCATTCAGCTGACCACTCTGATTACATTTGGAAAATCAGACAATGCTGTGAATTGTGCTTTGATGTTTCCCAGTTCAACCACAGTGTAAGAAAATCTTATATATCTGGATGGCAAGGGGATAATACCATCCTATACAGCTGGCATGGCAACTCAGTGATGTCTGTGAAATACCCGATCAGTCAGCAAGTTCATATTGAAAAGCTCCTGAGGCTAAAAACCTGAGAGTGGACAGAACTTGCAAAAGAGCAGGTAGAGCATAATTCCTCAAAGTCTGTCTTTGTAAAGGCTGCGCCAGTTCTGCACACAGCTCTTAGAGGATAACTCTTGGAAATTGAAATCGACTTAGAAGCCAATCATCATCATCATCATCTGTAAATACTCACTCTCTTCTAATTCTTCCATTTGCAATGTCTTCTAACAATGCTAAAACAGCTACGGTAATTGGAATAATTTGGCCATTCCATGCACCATTACAATCAAGTGAAATAAATTTATAAACAATATGCAATTAATTTAAGTGTATTTGATAACTCCTGCATCATTGATGCGAATATGAAAAAGAAAGGTAAACGACATTGAAACAATAGCACTGCTTTGACGCTGGATGCCGCCAGTTTGCAAAACTGAGCAGAAACATGCGTACGCAAGGTAGGGGGCCCACCGTGAAAATATGCGTGGCTTTACGCCAAATTTAGCTTTTATACATCTCAAAGTGTGCGAAGAAACGGGCGTATGCAACATTATACCGGAGGACGGATATAAACTGACATTCTGTTTGCCTTCTGAACGCGGTCTGGAAGTGGACGATGACACGACTCCTAATCCTTCTCATAAGCCGTACTTTCAAACTTAAAGGATAAGTGAAAGTTGTTTCTTCACAATCATGGTGTTATATTAGTTTGCCACATTTATTTGTGTTTTAAGGTGAAGCATTTTGTATAAATTATTAAAAACAAATTCTCATAGCTGAAAATGGAAGTCTGGGGGCACAGGTTCAAATGTGGCCCACAAAAGCCTTAAAAGGTACTGAATACGCCCCCTTTAAAGAAAATGTGCCCCCCAGGTGTCTGGGCACGCATCTGACAACAGAGGTGAGCTGGAAGTAAGACATTTTATCAACGAGCTCCCTGGCGCTTTTCCAGCGCACTTGTAGTCAGGTTTGGCCCAAACGGAGTCCGCCCTTTAGATTTGCAGTTAACTCCAGAACTGAAACTGACGAAGGAGGAAAGGCGACCCTCAACTCTGGGCGAGTCCCTGCAGACCCGGAGAGATGGCGAGGACGGACACAAGCCCGACTTGGGGCACCCCAACGGTGACTGAGCGAGGTGGTTGGAGTGCAAGCCCCTGTGAGGGCTGACTTGGTCTCCTCTGGCTGCAAGACCCCTTTAGGGTAAGCAGAGAAGACATTGATTTATGGAGGGAGCAGACTGTGGCTCGGGACAGTTTAAAAGAAGGGACCTGCCTGGGATTTGAACCTCATTTTTAACGCATTATTGATTGATTTTAACCTCCACCAGTTCCATTTTAGAATGTATTGACATTTTTTGAAAAACTGCGCCATTTGCACTTAAGCACTTTACACCAACACCTGTGTGTGTCCCCTCATTTGCCCAGCTCATGCCAACCCAGATTGTTACAAACTTAAGTACTGAACTTCCTTCAATAAAACCTTTTCACTTTTGAACTCCATGAATTTCATTGAATCTAATTGGGCCTAACAAAATGGCCTGCATAGAGTCCAAGGCCCCCACATCCACCTGTGGAGGAATTGTGGTCAAAGCTTTGGTCACCCAGGAAGAAGGCGGACTGGCACTGCAGTCAAGGATCGGGCTTGGCCATCACCCTCCTGCACCGTCACTGAGCATTCCATTCAAGATGGATTCCCATTGTCCTTGTAGACCTTTTAGCATCGGGAACAAAAACAAATCCTCCTGACATGGTTTGCTCCATTTCTGTCATTTAATAATCCTACAAGCGCTTTCTTCATAAACCTGTTTGTATATCACAGACCAGGAATCATCTGTTGAAAGAAATGTTACACACACCGCCATTTATACATCTGAAGGCGTCTTGAGAAAAGCGCACACTGAAGTACAAAGCTGGAGTCGGAAATACAATGGCAGTGGCCGTGTGGCCAAATGAAAGGGTTGATGGGATTTCTTTCTATACTGATATCTTCTATATAAACATCCGGGTGTGTGTGTGTGTGTGTGTGTGTCTCTCCGGCCTGGAAGTGCGAGGCTACAGCATGACGCTCAAAGAAAGCGACTCTGACGCCAAAGAGAAACTCACTTAGCCACGGATACACACGCAAAACAAAACTGCAGAGAAAAGAGAACTTCGCTTAGTCGCTAATGCACAAGCGATGCGATTGATTGATTGAAGTGCCAGAATCCATGGTTTCTAGGAGTCCAGGCCTTTTACAGCACAGGATTACACGGCCGATGTATACAGAATTATTCATATACACTTACTGGCCACTTTATTAGGTACACCTGTTCAACTGCTTGTTAATGCAAATATCTAACCAGCCAATCACATGGCAGCAACTCAATGTATTTCTACATGTAGACATCGTCAAGAAGACCTGCTGAAGTTCAAATTGAGCATCAGAATGGGAAAGAAAGGAGATTTAAAGGACTTTGAATGGGCTGGTCTGAGTACTTCAGAAAGTGCTCATCTACTGGGATTTTCACACACAACCATCTCTAGGGTTTATGGAGAAAAAGAGGAAAATCTCCAGTAAGCGGCAGTTCATTGGACGAAATTGCCTTGTTGATGCCAGAGGAGAATGGCCAGAGTGGTTCAAGCAGATAGAAAGAGAACAAGTAAATCAAATAACCACTTGTTACAACTGAGGTACACAAATGAGCAACTCTGGACACACAACACATCGGCTCTTGAAGCACTTGGGCTGGAACGGCAGGAGACCACACCGAGTGCCACTCCTGTCAGCTAAGAACAGCCGATTGAGGCTACAATTCACACAGGCTCACCAAAATGTTGCCTGGTCTGTTGAGTCTCGACTTCTGCTGCAACATTCAGATAGGCGGGTGAGAATTTGGCCTCCGCAACATGAAAGTCCATCCTGCCTTGTATGAACGGTTCAGGCTGGTGGTGGTGGTGAAATGGAGTGGAGGGTATTTTCTTGGCATCCTTTGGGCTCCTTAGTACCAACTGAGCATCTTTTAAATGCCCCAGCCTACCTGAGTATTGTTACTGACCATGTCCATCCCTTGATGACTGCATTGTGCCCATCTTCTGATGGCTACTTCCAACAGGATAATGCACCATATCATCAAGCTCAAATAATCTCAGATTGGTTTCTTAGACGTAGGCAATGAGTTCACTGTACTCAGATGGTCTCCACTGTCTCCAGATCTCAGTCCAATAAGAGTTCCTGATTGATGAGGTGAAACTTGAGATTCTCATCATGGATATGCAGCCAATAAATCTGCAGCAACTGCGTGATGCTATCATGTCAATATGGACCAAAATCACTGAGGAATGCTGCCAGCACCTTGTTGAATCTGTGACAGTTCTGAAGGCAAAAGTGGGTCTAACTTGGCACTAGCAAGGTGTTCCTTATAAAGTGGCGGGTGAGTGCAGGTATATTGAACGCTTGTATTACACTGGATATCCTTTACAAGAGATTATATTTCTCAAATGTACACAGATACATACATGGGAATTATGTACATATGTATAATTGTGTGGATTTTTATGACTGTGTCAATTTCCAGTGGTATGCTGTGTGCTAAGAATGACCACATTCTCTCAGGTTACATGAACTGGGAACAGGACAGTGCCCACCAGCCTCACCCCCCCCCACAGTGGATGCCAGTTGTCTTTCATTGCCCCTTTAAAGTTCATTATAAAACACTGAGCCTCACCAACTAACCTAAGGGCTCAGAACTCCAAATACTCGAGCCAGTGACAAGCAGCCAACTAACGTGAGACTTTCTGAATAAAACTTCAAAGTGGCGCCGGGTGTCACAGAGCTAAAGGATCAACACCTGGCACAACACAGTAACTGGCACTCACTGCTGTAATACAGTTTTGAGTTTTCCCACATTTTCGATCATTAAAAATGATGATGGAGCTCAGAGTCGTATCGTCATCTTCTTGTTCTAGTTGGCCACTGTTTTCCAAACGCTTTCTATTAAGACAGCATCACGTCCTGCTCAGTCACATTTTACATTTCTTTGCACGTTGAAATGTCAGCACAAAAGGAGTTCCATATCGTGTCCACATATTTACACATTTTTGCGTACACCCTCCACTGAGATTTAATACGTCATATTTCACTTTTTACATCCAATCCCATAATGGTGACAACCTTTCAGTGTCATCGTGTAAACAAGGTGGCCAGCCTGCAGCAGGAGGAGCCTAGAAAAAAAATTTGAAATGAACTGGCCGCACAGCGTTCATGATTGCACATTATAAGAAGTTGTTACAGAAATTCAAGTAGTTCTAAAAATAAAAGCAATATTCATTTATATGTGGCGCCTTTTCTTGTTGTTGGGGTTCAGCCCAGTGAGCACACCTTCATTAAATGGAAGACATTTCTGGCAGTCTTGCCAATCCTTGCGAGAGCATCTCATAACTTGCGATACATTTGCGTCACCACAAAACTCTCCCCGTCCTTTGTTTCTCCGCTCGTGTCTCATTGACTTGGCTACACAGTGGCTCTCAGGCTATACTGCTTACATGTGAACACTTAGAAAATCCATTGTGTATCAAGATTATCACTAGAAAGCACACCATTTCAGTGTGTAACTTCACTCCATTTCAGAAGTACAATTAGTCCCCACAAAAACTCTGCTGAAAAAGGTGACGGATTGATGACAATGGTGAGTTTGTAACAACAGCTGAAGGGAGTCCAGCCAGCGGGTCATTCATTCGATACAAACTGTAACCCTTTAGAACTGTAAATTAGCATTCAAGACCACCAACATTTGAGTAGAAACCCGAGCCTGAGGCTCGCTGCCTCGTGTTTTTACTTCCAGGAGAAAGTGGAGGCCAACTCTCTGTACATACAGATGGCATACGCCATACACCCTGATGACACAAATCAGACACGGCTTCTTTGGATGGGTACAATGACAGATTCAGAAGTGGGATCGTTCCTGCTCCGAACAAGGACTAGTGGTCAACATAATTTTATCCCTTTGTTTTAATGCCAGTCCATGAGAAAGCAAAGAGCAGCATTCATATTGAACATAAAGTGGTGTAACAAGAATCCTCCCCACTGTACGCACCATTCATAAACTGCTCAGAGATAACAACAGACATAAATATTTGGCTTTATCTGGCCAGCAGCCATCACTGTTTTGCTTCTATACATTTTTTTCTATATTTATATTTATATATATATATTTATATATGTATACATATTGAACATTAATTAAAATTTTATCAATGGAAAAAAATAGAACAAAACAAAAACTCTATATAACATGCTGTGTGATTGTTCTAAATGTAAACCACATTGCAGCAAATAATTTATATTAAGTTAATTGACTTTGCACTGTGGCAGGCTCATATTTTGGGAATCATCTAAGCCTCTGCTCCACAGTCCTGCATCAAAAAGTAACAATGTCTCTTTCCATCCCATCACAGATCTGGACAGCCAAGGCGTGATTCATTTTAATACCGAGGTGCAACAGAGATATTGGACATATAGGCAAAAGCACCGGCCAGGTGGTCATTTCCTGACAGGTGCTAAAAAAAATGGAATTCCTTCAATATCTTCCACATTATAGGCTTAAAAAATACAGAAGAGAGTCACACACAGAGGGAAAGGGGAAAAAAAGTAAGGCCCCAAAAACAAAAGTCTTTTCCCAAGTCGTCTTGGTGCATCTCAACATTCAGACTCTTGGCTAACAATCAATGGCACTGTAGACCAAAGATGAATGAACGATTCCTGCTGTCACTGAGGGAAAGAGGTAAACGCCACACACAATGTAATTAGGAGTACATCAACAGTTTATAAAAACGAAAAAAGACCAAAAAAGGAAAAAAAAAAAAAAACACTATCATGGCTTCATACCATAAATTCATTCTTCCCATAGACAACAAGCTGCTGTGATGAAGGCAAGTCTGAATCTGTGTTCTTCTTTCTACCCGCACCTTTTCCGCCCTCATCTGAGGGCTCCTTGGTCTTTTGCGGGGAGCTTTTCATTGTCTTCAGTTTTAATTTGCCCTTTTCTGGGTTGAAAGTCCCCCGGCTGGTAAACTGCGGCTGCTCTCCAGCATCCTGGTTCAGTCTCGAATCTGTAGACTCATTTGGCTGAAACGCTGGGTGGGAACGGAATCGTGGTGCGTGACCCCTTCCCTGATAGGCGCCAGTGCTGGACATCGAGGACACAGTGGAGGCCGAATCCACCGAGTCAAAAGATTCTTGTTGTTTCCGCAGTGTCCTTCGCGCCTTTCCGGAAGATTCCTTCTTATTCTGTCTGCATGTGACCAACGCTGCATTTCGGTCTAAAAAAAAAAAAAAAAAAAGAAAACTTAATGTAAAAACATTTGACATTTACTTAAAAATCTGCTTCAGATGCCATCTGTAACTCAAAGGAATGCCTCCAGAATACTTCCAGTGAAACAGTAAGGAGGCTATCGCTGTATTTTTCAATCAAAAAATGAATGATATTAGAAATAATATAGTAAATCTCCCCAACACTGCAGATCCTCTTAAGCCCCAGTACTCCATTATAAACAAATTAAACTCTTTCACCAGGATAGATTTACCTGATTTATATAAAATAATTTCTCAACTGAGACCCTCCACCTGCGTCCACGATCCAATACCAACAAGTATCAGGCGTGCTAATTGATAATGTTCTTGACATAGTAAACTGATCATTAGATACCGGGGTCTTCCCAGACTGTCGTAAGACTGCTGTAGTTAAACCCCTACTCAAGAAAAGTGACCTCGATTCTTCTGCTTTTGAAAATTTTAGACCCATCTCTAACCTGCCTCTCTTAAGTAAAGTTCTAGAGAAGGCAGTCATTATGCAGTTAAATGACCACCTCAATAAACCTGCTATTCTTGATAAGTTTCAGTTGGGTTACAGAACAAATCACAGCACAGAAACTGCACTCGTTAAAGTAGTAAATGATTTGCAGGTAAATGCAGACAGAGGCCATTTATCTGTTCTCATCCTCTTAGATCTGAGTGCCGCATTTGACACCATTGATCACAACATTCTTAGAAATCGCCTTAGTCAATGGGTGGGCCTCTCTGGCAGTGTCTTAAATTGGTTTGAATCCTACCTGGCAGGGAGAAAATTCTTTGTTAGTTGTGGTAATTACAACTCAAAGACACATGATATCCGATATGGTGTTCCACAAGGCTCTATCCTGGGTCCGCTGCTCTTCTCAATCTACATGCTTCCGTTAGGTCAGATTATCTCAGGGCACAACGTGAGCTACCACAGCTATGCTGATGACACACAGCTGTACTTATCAATAGCACCTGATGACTCTGATTCTGTTATTTCACTAACACAATGTCTGACTTGTGTTTCTAAATTGATGAGTAGTTATTTTCTCAAGCTAAATAAAGAGAAAACAGAAATTTTAGTGATTGCCAATAATGGATCTAATGAGGTTATTAGAAATAAACTGGATACATTAAGATTAAAAGTCAAGACGGAGGCTAAAGAATTTAGGGGTAACTGTGGACTGTAACCTGAATTTGAAATCGCATATTAATCAGATCACTAGGACAGCATTTTTTCACTTAAGAAACATAAGTAAAGTTAGACCTCTTGTATAATTGAAAGATGCTGAGAAATTAGTTCGTGTTTGTTTTCAGTCGACTAGATTACTGCAACGCACTCCTCTCTGGACTACGCAAAAAAGACATAAGTCGTTTGCAAAGAGTGCAGAATGCAGCTGCTAGAATCCTAACTGGGAAAAGAAAATCTGAACACATTTCTCCAGTTTTGATGTCACTACACTGGTTACCTGTGTCATTCAGAATTGACTTTAAAATTCTGCTTATGGTTTATAAAGCCTTAAATAATCTCGCTCCATCTTATATATCAGAGTGTCTGACACCTTATATACCAAATCGTAACCTTAGATCGTCAAATGAGTGTCTCCTTAAAATTCCAAGAGCTAAACTTAAAAGTGGTGGTGAGGCGGCCTTCTGCTGTTATGCACCTAAAATCTGGAATAGCCTGCCAATAGGAATTCGCCAGGCTGATACAGTGGAGCTCTTTAAAACACTGCTGAGAACACATTACTTTAACATGGCCTTCTCATAACTTCATTTTAGTTTAATCCTGATGCTCTGCATATTCAATTAATTATCATTACTATTCATGGTGGCTCCAAAATCTGTACTAACCCCTACTTTCTCTTCTGTTCTCTTCCCGGTTTTCTGTGGTTGCGACCGGCACCACCACCACCTAATCAAAGCACCATGATGTTCCTACATTGATGAATTAAAAGCCAGAAGTCCATGTGACTGTCATCAACAAGTCCTTCCGTGAGAACCCTAAAAACAAAGAGGGCTGTTTCATTTATGTTAATTAGAATGCCCAGAGGGGGCTGGGTGGTCTCGTGGCCTGGAACCCCTGCAGATTTTATTTTCTCTCCAGTCGTCTGGAGTGTTTTTTCTGTCCTCCTTGGCCATCGGACCTTACTTTTATTTTATGTTAATGAGTTTTGTCTTATTTTAATTCTTTGTCTTTTTTCTCTTTATTCATCATCATAAAACTTACAAACATTCTAAGCAATCAGTCCGTTTATAGTGCCAACTATAATAGTGAGGATAATGTAAATAGTAAGGTGGAAAGATTTAATTCTAAAGTGAGAGCTGCTGTTGACATAGTTGCACCTGAAAAGACAGTGAAAAAATCTTCTAGCATTGTTATACCATGGAAGACTCAAAGAGTGTCTGATTTAAAGAGAACATGCCGTAGAGCTGAGCGTCAATGGAGGAAGAGTAAACTTACTATCCACCACGAAATATTAAAAGTCAAAATAACAGAATACAATAACACTGTCCGTCTTGAGAGACGCTGTTATTTTTCCAAGATTATAAATAACAATGCTAGTAATCCCAGAGTCTTATTTTCTACAATTGATCGCCTACTAAACCCAGGTAGCTCAAAGGAATGCCTCCTTAGTGCTTCCAGTGAAACCTGTGAGGCTGTCGCTGTATTTTTCAATCAAAAAATTAATGATATTAGAAATAACATAGTATATCCCTCCAACACTAAGGATCCTCCTAAACCCCAGCATTCTGTTATAAACAAATTAAACTCTTTCAATAGGATAGATTTACCTGATTTAAAGAAAATAATCTCTCAATTAAAACCCTCCACCTGTGTCCTTGACCAAATACCAACAAATTATTTCAAACAAGTATCAGGCGTGCTAATTGTTCCTTGACATAGTAAATTCGTCATTAGATACGGGGGTCTTTCCAGACTGTCTTAAGACTACTGTAGTTAAACCCCTGCTCAAGAAAAATAATCTTGACTCCTGTGCTTTTGAAAATTTTAGACCCATCTCTAACCTGCCCTTCTTAAGTAAAATTTTAGAGAATGCAGTCATTATGCAGTTAAATGACCACCTAAATAAACATGCTATTCTTGATACTTTTCAGTCAGGCTTCAGAACAAATCACAGCACAGAAACTGCACTCGTTAAAGTAGTAAATGACTTGCGGGTAAATGCAGACAGAGGCCATTTATCTGTTCTCATCCTCTTAGATCTGAGTGCCGCATTTGACACCATTGATCACAACATTCTTAGAAATCGCCTTAGTCAATGGGTGGGCCTCTCTGGCAGGGTCTTAAATTGGTTTGAATCCTACCTGGCAGGGAGAAAATTCTTTGTGAGTTTTGGGAATTACAACTCGAAGACACATGATATCCAATATGGTGTTCCACAAGGCTCTATCCTGGGTCCGCTGCTATGCAACGTGAGCTACCACAGCTATGCTGATGACACACAGCTGTACTTATCAATAGCTCCTGATGACCCTGATTCTATTGATTCACTAACACAATGTCTGACTAGTATCTCAGAATGGATGAATAGTAACTTTCTCAAGTTAAATAAAGAGAAAACTGAAATCTTAGTGATTAGCAGTAATGGATACAATGAGGCTATCAGAAATAAACTGGATACATTAGGATTAAAAGTCAAGACGGAGGTAAAAGGCTTAGGGGTAATTGTTGACTGTAATCTGAATTTTAAATCGCATATTAATCAGATCACTAGGACAGCATTTTTTCACTTAAGAAACATAGCTAAAGTTAGACCTCTTATATCATTGAAAGATGCTGAGAAATTAGTTCACGCTTTTGTTTTCAGTCGACTAGATTACTGTAACGCACTCCTCTCAGGACTACCCAAAAGAGACATAAATCGTTTGCAACGAGTGCAGAATGCAGCTGCTAGAATCCTAACTAGGAAAAGAAAATCCGAACACATTACTCCAGTTTTGATGTCACTACACTGGTTGCCTGTGTCATTCAGGATTGACTTTAAAATTCTGCTTATGGTTTATAAAGCCTTAAATAATCTCGCCCCATCGTATATATCGGAATGTCTGACACCTTATATTTCAAATCATAACCTTAGATCCTCAAATGAGTGCCTCCTTAGAATTCCAAGAACAAAACTTAAAAGAAGTGGTGAGGCGGCCTTCTGCTGCTATGCACCTAAAATCTGGAATAGCCTGCCAATAGGAATTCGCCATTAATGTTGACTTATTTTTTTTCGTATTGTGTCTTTTATTTTTCTATTCTTTATTATGTAAAGCACTTTGGGCTGCATTATTTGTATGAAAATGTGCTATAGAAATAAATGTTGTTGTTGTAGTGTTAACATCTCATGAAAGTGTTCTCTCAAATCCAAAAAAGATGAAATTGTGGAAAACTGAAATCCTTCATTTTACTTTCAAATTAGACTTTAGTCAGGGCAGAACTTAATTTGCAAAAGGAACTTTCAAAATTAAGGCGAAAAAAAGGTTTTGGATTAATCCTACCGAGACTGCAACATTTGGTGTAGTTGAAGAGTTTGTACTCCAAAGGAGCGATCTGGAGAGCCATGGTGTTGGGAGACTGACCGGCCACAACACGATCCAAAACTCAATCTAAGAACTAAGAGATGCTCATCTGAAATATACCTGCTGGAGCCATCAGTCAGGTGTCTCAGGGCCAGGAGACCCACATGCACACAGGTATTCCTGTTACGGTAACATCAAAGTGAGTTTTGAAAGTCCCTAAAGTCCTATTGTCTACAACACTACTTGGTAGCTTATTCCAAGTGTCTATGGTTCTCTGTGTAAAGAAAAACATTATAATGTTTGTGTGAAATTTACCCTTAACAAGTTCCCAACTGTGTCCCCTTGTTCTGGATGAATTAATTTTAAAATTACAGTCTAGATCAACTGAACCTTCATAATTTTAAACACTTCGGCCATGTCGCCTCTTAATCTTCTTTCGCTTAAACCAAAAAGGCTCAGCTCTTTTAATCTTTCCTCATAATTCATCCCCCTTAGTTTTGGAATTAGCCTGGTCACTCTTCTCCAGATTTTTTCTAGAGCCGCTATGTCTCTTTTTTTTGTAATCTGGAGACCAAAACTGCACACAGTACTCCAGATGACACTTCTACACACCACAGGCTGAACTCCCACTTCTGTTAAGTTTGATGCCCAACCTCTCACGTGGCTCCTTAAGAAATGTTTTCTGAAAGTCCTGATGCATAATTTCATGTGCACCACTTTGATCATTTATTTTTGTTGCTTCCTCATAGAAATCCAACATGTTGTTTAAACCTGAACCCATGATGACCGTTCAGTTAAAACTCCTGTGCTTTCCATGTTTTATTCAGTCTTTTCGTTTAAAAATTCCTTCCATTAATTTACTTCTGATGCAAGTTAAGCTTACTGGCCTATAGTTAGTTGGATCTGCCTGATCACTTTTTATATAAGGAGATGTTTAAGATTTTCCAGTCTTTTGGAATTTCTCCAGTGTGAAGTGACTTCTTAAAAATGCGTGTCAAGAGTTGATATACAGACTTGCTAACCTGCTTAATAATTTGAGGATAAATATTATCTGGTCCTGGGGATTCGTTTGATCTCAGCCTATTTAATCTGAGCAGCATTTCTCTCTCTACAATTTCCAATCCCTCAGTACTTCCTCACATGCAAAGAACTCAAACAACTGAGTTTAGAGCATCTGCTATTTCACTGTCTGTATTCTTTAATTCCACTTTAGTATTCCCGATGCACTTAACCTCTTCCTTGAGTGTTCTTTTACTGTTATTTTAAAAGGAGTTCATCAAGAACACAGGGACTCAGTCGGAAACCTGTTAAGGGTAAATTTTTCACAAACATTAGGAAGTTATTCTTCACTCAGAAAACCAGAGACACTTGGAATAAGTGAGTATACATTGTGGTGGGACTTTCAAAACTCAACTTGATTTTTTTTGTAAGCTTTGTTGGGCTGAATGGCTTGTCTTTGTCTAGATTGTTCTAATCTACTAAAATACTAAAAGAATCTCTTTGGGTCATCTTTCACCTTATCTGCTATATTCCTCTCCAGCTCCCTTTTAGCCTCCCTAATATCCTTCTTAATGGTTGCCCTCATGTCCTCATACTCCCCATGATTCATTTTGGAGTTATTAGACTTGTACGCCTTATACAAGAGTTTTTTTCCTTTACAGCTTTTTGTCACCTATTCATTACCTCACTGTGGAGTTTTTCTCTTAATTGCCTACAATGCCAAATTATTATTTAAAATAAATCTTTTGCCTGTTCTCTTCCATCAGTAAAATATGTGACTTGCACATGTATGTATGTAAGGTGAGCAGCGCGTCACAGTTGAGTGAATCTGCTTTTATCAAAGATCCCACCTACAGTGAAAGACTTGTTACTGCTGGGCAGCTGAGGCTCAGAGCATCCACTGATTATAGTTGTCTATGACTAGCCATTCATATTACGTGTTGCAGCTGTGTGTAAGAGGCAGAAAACATACGACGTGTGTGACAGCCCATCTTCATGGTCTTGAGTCAACTCTGATTCCAGTTCTGAGTCTGTTGTGAACAACGCATTTGCTGAAGGACTCAGTGCCATGCTTGATTTGTAATTACAGCCCATAGACTAACTTTGAAGTATTACGGCGGGTAGTTTTATAGTTCAAGAGTCATAGGTTCAATTACCTGGACGCTGTCTGCTGCATCTTCTCTCTAGATGACTTTACTCAACAGTGCTCTTTCAATTTCAATTTAGCCTACTGGCAATGTATCTTAGCGTATCTGAGAGAACTCTTATATTGTATCATGCTGATCACATTGCTGTGCTGCAAGTACATAAGACTTTATATATAAAAAAACAAACAAACGACTTGTTCATGATATAATTATCCACCAAAGACACAAGACGGTGACTTGATTCCAGGGTTGGTATTGATTATGTACTGTAAAACTCAATCCCATTTCAATGCCATATTTTACTTTGTGTTTTATTGGACTCTACTTAGTAACGCTACAGGAGTGGCACTCTCTGCAGCTCACCTTCGGAGTTATGTGAAGGCTGTGCCGTCCATCAGCAGATTATAACACTACTTGTGTAAGCAAAACTCTGCCAGCACTCAACAAGCTATCTCCACTATTTGTAGGCTTCTTTCTTTATGCAGTTACTCCATTAGTGCACATTGCTTTGCCAACCCCCCCATGAAATCTCTCCTTCATAAGTATCCAGATCCTTTGCTAATTGTGCTTAGGTCAGTCCGGTTTGTTTTAATTCACCTTGAGATGTATCTAGAATGTGAATGGAGTTCACCTGTGAATTGTCTGGACATCATGTGGAAATGTATACTCCTGTGTTAATAAGCTCCCACGATTAACAGTGCATGTTGGGACAAAACCCAAACCCTGATGTCCGAGAAACTCTCTGTAGAGCACTGCGATCAAATTGTGGTCAGGCATAGATCAAGGCGAGGGTGTAAGACCACTTCTATAGCTTTTAGTGTTCCCAGAGGCACATTTGTCTCAATAATTGTAACACACAAGAATTTTTGAAACACCACACCTCCTAGAGTTGGCCATCTGGACCAAATGAGTAACTGGGCAAGAAGGGCCTTAAACAGTCGGGTGACCAAAAACTCAAAAGTCCTCTGCTTAGATAGGAGAACCTGTCTGAGGGACAACCATCTTAGCAGCACACAGGAGCCTATGGTAGAGTGGCTAAATGGAGGCTAAATATGACAACCTGCTTAGGCTCAGAGAATTAGGGGGTGGGGGGGGGAGACCAAGCACTGCCTAATACCATCCCTACAGTGAAGCATAGTGGTGGCAGCACCATGTTATGGGGTTTCTTCTCAGAGGCAGGGACATGGAGTCTGGTCACAACTAATGAAAGGATAAATGCAGCCAAATACAGAGAGGTCAATTTGGAAAATCTGTTCCAGAGAGCACACAAACTCAGACTGGTGTGATGGTTCATCTTTCACTTTAACAATTGCTCAAATCATACAGCCAGGACAACACAGGAGTGGCTTCAGGACAAGGCTCTGACTGTTCCTGAACAGTTCATTCAAAGCCCAAACTTAAACCCTTCTGAATATCTATGGAGAGACCTGAAGATGGCAGTTTACAGACACTTCCCATCAAATCTAACAGAGTGGGGAGGATATGCCAGAAAGGGGGGATACACTGCCCAAAAGTAGGTGTGCAAAGCTTGTAGGGACTTACCCACGACAACTCAAAGCTGGCATTGCCGCCAAAAGTGCTTCTACAAATTACTGGAATAAGGGGTGCGAATACCTATATGAACGAGAGATTTCAGTTTTTGACTTTTAAAAACTTTACAAACCTTTCTGAAAACATGCTTTCATGTTGTCATTGTGGGTTACTGAGTGTAGATTCATATGCAAAAACAGCAAAGTTATTCATTTAAAATTAAATCTAAAACACAATAAATTGACGGGCTGTTAATACTTTCTGGATTCACTGTAGCTCCAGTCTCTGAAAAAATGTTGTAAAATGCTGTTCATACTAAAAAGCAAATCTTTATATTGATTCTGACATTTTACAAATGGACTCTTCTAACTTCTGACCATCTAGCATTTTCTCCTTGACCATCATAATAAAGGTAAAAAGTATATATTATTAAAAATAAAAAAAAAGCTGGCAAAATTTCAGATTAGTGGCATATTCTACAGCATTAACATATTCACTGGTTGGAATGTCTTCTTTTTTGTGAGTTAGTATGCTATGCTGGCACAGTGGTGGGCACTGCCTCCTCATAGCTGCACAATCCTGGGTTTAAATCTGCATCCAGGCACTGTCAGAATCATCTCAGCTGATGACTGCTGCTCATGTCAGGCGGACCTTAGCCTCTACTGCTGCACAAACGTGGAACAAAATGCATCACAGAAGTAGAGAGCACACACTACACGTGTGGCAGATTTGTCCAGATTACTGCCAAAAGCCTGTGGATATTTGAAATGTCTTTTGTATGCACTCAAGACATTTGTGTGCAGAGGAAACAGAAAATGAAAGGAAGTACGAATTACATAATGCAGGAGGTGTTTAGATCTTTATCATTATCCTTCTGCATAGTCACTTTGTGTTCCAAAAGGATGCAATCAGACCGGAGATTGTATATCCTGCATTTCAACTCGTTTTCTGTGCAACTGACTTTAGTTTAGGATGGGAGCACAAGGCAGTAACCATCCCTGAGATGGCTGACAGTTCAATGTAGTGCACACACATGTATCCATCTACTTTAAAATTCTTATTAATAATACTTGCAAAAAAAAAAAAAATCTGTGTCTAGAAAAGAATAAAGATGATGATTACCATGGGGCATTATTTTCAGAATACCTCATTTATTTCACCACCACCAAAAGGCTTTAACATTTGACACTCTATTAAGTTCTTGCACTTATCATCTTTTGTTTCTTTTCCTTCATCATCATCAGTTCAACAGCCATTTTCTGGGTTTACCCAGGTTAGCTGATTGCCTCCCAAATCCTTTCCTCTGTCCTGGGGATCCTTTGAGGTGAGACTCAATCTTTTCATATCATCTGACACCACCTCCAACCGAGACCCTCCATATCGAGATTATTATTGTAAATGAAAACTAAAATGAAGATGAAAACTAGTGATAAAAAAGGTTTTTGTAAACTGGCATAAATAAATAAAGTGATGAAAGAAACAAACTACAGTACATCAAACTTCTATAGCAGCTGAAAAGACTAAAATAATAAATTACAAGAAACATGTTTTGTCACATGCTGGATTTATACACGGGCTAACCTGGACTGTAGTATTGAAAAATAAATATTTGTTATTTGTGCTTTTCAAAGAATTCTTTCTGTCAGTAGACTGGTCGTTTGAGGCCTCTTTTACCCCTTTACAGACACCGCTAAGGTAACTCATCCACCGTTACCTGCAGGCACATTATCATTCCTGAGTTTACTGCTCTCTAGTGAACTGCAGCTAGTGACAGAGTGTGGCGGTCTGGCTGTTGGAACAGAATGTGACATAGCTGGATGAGCTCAATATGGGCTGTTAACACGAAAACGAAGAAGAAAGAACTATATCATGCAATGATAGTGACAGTTCTTTAGAAATGGACACCGACAATGAGAGGTTCAAGTGGCAATAAAGCATACAAAGGTGATGCTGAACCGGTAAACTATGATGTCACATCTGAATATATATTGTATCCTAATAGTGTGCACATGTGGCATGAGATCTGTGCTGACCAACAAAACCTTAAAATATTGAAACAAAATTAGTGCAATGGCCGACACTAAGTAGCCAACATAAACAATTCAAAAAGACTTGGTCAAGCTTCAGACTTGGGCGCGCACTTGGAGAATGACATTTAATAGAGAAAAGTACAAATTGCTACACTTGGGCAAAGGGAACATCAATTATAAATACAAGATGGGAGACCCTGTCCTAAAGGAAGAAACCTGTGAAAAGGAATGAGGGGTTTACGAGAACACAACATTTTCATCATCTAAACAATGTGCAGAAACACATTTAGGTTATTTTGTAGATACTGTTGAATATAAATCATGGGACGTTATACTTAGATAAAATAACATACTAGTGAAACCACACTTAGTGTATTATGTGCAGTTCTGGTCGTCACCCTACAACAGAGCAGCACTTGAAGCTGTGTAGAGGAAAATAACCAAGTATGTCTCACTCAAGGACATGTCATACTTTTACACATTTGGAGAATTAACCCTCGAGCAGAGGAGACTGAACAGGGACCTAAACCAGGTCTTCAAAATTCTCTAAGACATTGATAAATAAGGTCCAGCAGAATTCTTTCAATTTAATGGTGAATCAGATACATGAGGACACCCAGTGGGAATACAGGTAAAGTGCATTTAAGACTGAAACCAGGAAGCACTTTGTTGGAAGAACCTGGAAAAAACTATAAAGATATGGAGTTGAAAGTAGGAGTGGAAAGTAGCAATGCAGAGAATTCACTCGAGCTCCATATGCGCAAAGCATACAATTATACAACTCAAAATTATATATCGAGCACATCTGTCTCGACTAAACCTCTCCAAAATGTTTCCAGGGCATGATCCAACCTGCGAACATTGCAACCAAGCCCCAGCCTCACTGGGTCACATGTTCTGGTCCTGCACCAAATTAACATTATTCTGGACAAAAATTTTTAATTACCTCTCGGACAGCCTTGGACTCACAATCCCTCCTAACCCATTAACAGCTCTGTTTGGGGTTCTTCCAGAGGGGCTTAAAGTGGAGAAGGACAAACAAATTGTGATTGCATTCACTACACTTTTGGCACGCAGACTTATTCTAATAAACTGGAAGAACCCAAACTCTCCTCTTTTAAGTCAGTGGGAAACCAATGTGTTATATTATTTGAAATTGGAAAAAATCAAATACTCAGTTAGAGGATCTGTACAGACTTTTTTCAAAACATGGCAGGATCTAATCAGTAATATTTTAAAATAAGTTTATAAAGCACAGAGAATTTATTAATTTAGGTATGTTTACAAGCCTTAAATTTTATGCCGTTTGGCTTGCTCTCTCTCTCAGGGGTGGGGATCGATCTGTTCTTAACATAATTCTTTTTTTTTTTTTGTAAAAACTTGATTGCTATGTATGGATTGTAATAAAATTAATAAATAAAAAAAAAAAGATATGGAGTTGAAACAGAAACCTTGACAACCTTTAGAAAGTACCTGGATCAGATAATGGGACAGCTAAGTTATTAGCTAAACAAACAAGTTTGAAAAATGAGAGGAGACCATTCAGTCTGTCAAATCTCTTATTATGTTCTAATGTGAAACCTTCTTAAACGCATCAGATCATGGGTGAAAAATGTTTCAGTTTATGTCTCACCTGTCTATATTACCAGTTATTTCACACAGTAATAAGACTTTTTTTTTTTTGATTAAAACCGTTCGGTGGTGCACCGAGGGACAGAGATTGACTAGAATTTACATAGATGAGAAGAATGTGTTTGTTGATGAAGATGGTTTACGAAAGAATTGATACAAACCTTACACAGTTATTGAGCTGGCAGGATTTCTAATGAACAATAATATCTTCACAACGTGCCTTGAATCTGGTGAAAAACTAAATCTGATAACTTTTTATTTCATTTACTATTTTCTGAGTTTACATTTATAACTGATAAAACCTGATACTGTGAAAATAATGAAGTTTTAAATATTTTTTTCTCCAACTCAAAATAGGCAGTTAAAGGATCATACTCTTAGTTTTTAACATGTGACATGGTATATTGTCTCTGCTGAGGGATCACTTGCTTTTCTTGTGTTGTGCTCTGATGGCTACTATAAGAGTCAACACGGCCACCTTTCTTTCTCTTGGTATGTCCACGGACTACTTGCTGTTCCTGTGTAGTGGCTATTTAAGTTTTCTGTTGTTCCCTCAGTACATATGTCTAGGTTGGGCCCAACAGTGATCTGTAGCTGTTAGACCAGGTGTCTGTGAACACATGGAAAATTATTAAATTAATTGTAGAACCAGTATTGCTAGACTGCACCTCACAAGAAAATGTTTTTGATTTTGAATGCAGACAGATGAGGCCCAAAATCAGTGTAAAATGGCTTTGTATCTCATACCAAAGTAATGAGCAGTCTCATGATAAGAACACAATTCACTTTCAAAAGTCTACACTGTGAAGAGTGAACTCTGGCAGTCTTTGTCTTTTTATAGGTAGAGAACCTGAACTGAAACCTGATGCTTCATTGAATAGATTTTTGATTATAATTAGCAATTTAATTGTGCTAATGTCTAACCTACTTAGACCAGAGTCACAGGGAGCTAGCACATGGTGCAAGGCAGGAACAAACCTTGGACAGGGTGCCAAGCCCATCACTCGGCAAACACACACACCTGCATACCAAACACACACTGGGGCCAAGTTAATGTTGCCAGTTCACCTAACATGCATGTTTTTGGACTATGGGGGGAAACTGGAGCACCCAAAGGAAGCCCACGCAGACACGGGGAGAACATGCAAGCTCCCCGCAGGGAGGATGCAGGATATGAGCCCTGGACTTCTTACCCCAAGGCAGCAGTAATACCGCTGTGCCACCCATTAGTAATTTACTGCATCTAAAAATCTAAGGGTGTCACTTATTGCTTCCATCAAATACTGAATATTAGATTAATGTGCTAAGCAAAGAAGCATAACATTTTCAATGTGTTCATCTGGATAGAACTCTGTGATTAGAACTTCAATTACAATTATACAACATTTCATGTCAAAACAGTGCAGAAAATACAAATTATGCAAAAGAGCCCCTAGGCTTTTTGTATCACTATTTATTGCAATATTATTCATGCTATTATTTTAAAACACTGTAATGTCCAGTTCTTGGCTTAGAGTCACAGTGCTGAATCATCCATGATAGGATGGCGCTGAAGTTGTGGCAACATACCTGAAAAATCCGATATCGTGCCCTCCGAATCCATGTTCAGATTCTCAGAGCTGTCAGCTGTTCCAATTGACGCTTCAGACTCTAAAGTTTCATCATCTGAGGCCCGAGGTTCCAAAGACAGCATTTCATATGTCAGCTCTTCCCTGCAAATATTTAAAATTGTAGTTTTAAAAAATTGTACTAAAAAAACACTAGAAAATCAAAACAAACAAAAAAAAAAAACAGATTTAAACAAATAATTTAAAAGGGATACCAGAAGCTGCAGCATATTGTCAGTTTTCTATAATTGGGCGCAGGAACTTGCAGAAATATATGGAGCTGTGGAAATCGCACATAAGGGGGGACTGAAAGTTAAACGTACCATTTACAAGAAAGATCTAGGAGTCACAGTGGACTCATCGCCACCTTCATCCAGACAGTATAAAGGAGCTCTCAAAAAGGTTAATGGGATGTTAAGTTTTATATTACAATGCATGGAGTGCAAGTCAAGAAGTCTATAACACACACTAGTGAGGCTTCATCTGGAGGACTGTGTGTAGCTTTTGTCTCCAAGTCACAAAAAACACCAAATGATACTAGAAAAAGACCAGAAAAGCACAAGTAAGCCGATTCTAGGACTGTGAGGTTTGAGCTATGAAGAAAGACTGATGGAAATTAAACTTTTTCAGCTTAAGCAAATGTAGATGAAGAGAAGATTGAACCATTTAAAACTACAAAAAAAAACAGTGCTCCAGATCTGAGATGTTTCTTTAAAATAAATTATTCATCAACAACTTGCTAAGGCCAAACTTCTCAAAAGTGTTGGATATTTACATTATTGTATGCCTAGTATGTACTAAATAACACTAATACATATTATATTAGACAAATTACTTTTCATATTTTTTGGCTTGCGCATTGTCAGCAATCTTTTAGCAAACTCCAAAAAAAAATTTCCTATTTCTGTTGTTCATGGCTTATGAACTTATGAATAACAAAACCCATAAATGTGAAATTTGCAAATCTGGAGGGGTGACTGTATACTTGAAACGACTCAATTCAATTCAGTTTATTTTTGTATAGTGCTGTCCACTAAGAAGAAATGATAATATATTAAAAATAAACAAATCAGGGAACTTTAAAAGCTAATGTTACAATTAAAGGTCAATATACCAATCTGGCGGTTTTTATTCCATAACAAAGAGCTCACAAAATGTCACTGTGGTGTTTATTTTATGAGATCACAAGATGCACGTCTACCTAAAATTATAAAATAACATATATATTATATAATATATATATATAATAAAACAAATGAAGTGTTTCCAGTCTACCTGTAGATATTAGAAAGGTTCTGTTACTTCAGCACTTGAATTGAGGTTGAAGGCACAGTGTGTACTAATAATTGGGTGCTTGGGATTCTTCACAACAGTCCTCGCATCACTCCTCTGATCTGAGGCGAATTGTTTGTCTGTCAGTTATAAAGTGTTTCTAATTTTACAATCTTCATTTTCTGAATAACTTTGTGTATGGCAAAGTCTACAAGGGCCAATAACATCCTAGGAATGTGCCTGGATCTCAGCAATATGACGGTTGGTTCATGGTTCTGCATTGACTAGTCTTCTGAATATTTTGTAACTGGCTAACTGTACATTCGACTATATGGGTTGACATTTTCTGTTTCTATGAGGGATGTGTATTCTACAGTATGTAGCTGTTACTGCTGGTCAAAGTCCACATAGGTTTGGGCAGCTACAATCTAAGATAAAATCTTTCTTCAGTTACATTTATTTATTGAAGTCATTTAGTTATATTTAAGGGTTGTCCTTGGAGCCTCAGAAGTAAAACAGTAACAAGTGCGCTGGATGGAGTGGCAGATCATCACATGGCACACTTTGCCCACATTCACACCATAACATCTCCTGCATGGGAGAAGACAACCAGACTAATGGGTCAGGGTTAGGGTTTGGACAATGTGCAAACGCCACACAACTACTGGCCACGCCATGACTGGAACCCAGCTTTCTAGGACTGCCAGGAGGCAACAGCACTAACCAATTCCAACACCACCTCCTATAAAATCTTTTTTGATTTATTTATTCAGATTTAGAAATCACTTGTCTGTAGTTCAGCTGGATGAACTCACTTTTCCTTCTGCAAGTTCTCTATCTGCTCGGTCAGGACCTGCTCCTCTTGTTGCATGGCCTTCTGCTGCTGCTCAGACAGCTCCACCTCCATTGCCCCGTCCTCACTTGCGCTCTCCTCTGGCACATCTGACACAGATGGCAGCCGTGTTCCCACAGGAGATGATGGGGTGTGATAACTACTACGTCGTAATCGCCCTTTGCCCTGTAGGGAAGCCAACAAACATCAATTATCTGCTTTAATTGCTGTTATTACAAACATAGAAAATTGGCCAGTTCAGTACAATGTCTTAAACTTTAATGGGTTTAAAAGACAAGATAAATATACTGAAAACTGAGTAAAATGGACAATTTCCACAACCTGAAATACAGAGAAGGGTTGCCACCCACTAAATTGTTTTAAATGCTGAAATATTTGACATTAACATTGTATGCAATATTTAAAAATAAAAGTGATATTGAGTGCTTTCATTTATATCTCAGGTCAAACAGGCAGTGATATTCACCAAGTTTAACACACTTTAAGGTATAATTTTCCAAAATTGTTCATTAAAGTAAATATATAAAGAAAATGTAATCCAAATCAATTCTGTAAATGCAATGTAAAAATACTCATAAAAACATGAAAGAATACAATGACTTAAGTTCAGGAGATAAGGCACGGGGAGCACAGATTCGGATTTGTGTTTAGCACAGCCAGCTTTGTGAAGAATTGTATAATACAGTGCAGCTACTATAAATATTTTGAATTAACGGTTAATGAGGACATGTCTTATTTTAGGTAATTTCCTTGGAGTCTGAAACTGTTCACATTTTTGGCAACCTTTCATAAAGTCAAAAAGTCTGCCATAATGGACCCTACTCCATTGGGCCCTTAACCTGAAAATTGTTCCAGAAGTGCTGTACAATGGCTGACCCTGTGCTCTGACCCCCAAAGACAAAAGACAATTTCCCTTCAGGGATTAACAAAGCTGTTCAAATCCAAAAAATTGCAACAAAAATGAACTGAATACAAATGAACCTAAAAAATAAAATGCAAAAATAATATATTTCATATCAGTTAATGGCAATGTTATTTTCCTAAGGAAAACACCAATAGGAATTTCTGAACTAGAAAATTTTAAAAACAAAGAGACAACCTAGGAAGTAAAGTGAACCTGATAAGGTGCCCACATCTGGTCTGATTAGGACGGTTCCAAACTCGACAAGGATAAACCTGAATTGAAACACGGGGTTTGAACAGAAGTCCTGCTGATTGCCTCTTGTTAATGTCAGGAGGAGAGCTTCTTCAAGTCCAAACCTCTCTCAACAGACTTTAACTGCAGATTAACACCAGTAGCATTCCAACACACAGAGGCGAGGGAGTCATGAACTGAAGATGTTTAATGGCGTGGGAGGGTGAGGGTGAGAAAGGAGCTGAAGGGTGGCAAATCTGCAAGAGGCCAACATTAAATGGACAAGCAGAGATGACTGTAAGCTGATCTAACAACTCCTCTGCATTTCCAGGATACATGCACAATAGACACACTTGGCATTATAGTCATGTGCGTATTATAAGACACACTTGTATATTGTCTGCTAAACCAATGGGAGTGCAACACCACTCCCTCAGCCACTGATGTCTCAACGTTTAAAAACGCTCCTGAATTCCATTAAGTACTTCACTTGGATATAATCAAGATTTATAGAATATAATGTTGGTGGTAAAATATACTGTTGTATTACTCAGCAGTACGTTATAAAAAAAAAAACAGTCCTCTTAATGTTGTAGATTTGTATACAAATCATTGAAATCTATTTATTAGTGTGGCTGTTTTCACTAATCTCTCATACCCATCGTTCAGTCTTGACAGATGAGAATTATTTGCATTTAACACAGTGGTACAGGCTTGACAAGACTTTGTATAATTGAAAACAATTTTTAGAGTCTGAGCACACTGAAATGTGAGAAGACTGGCTGTACTGAGACAGTCCTTGAGAAGTAAATAATAGGTGCACGCTATATAAAACGGACAGATACATTAGTATGATCCAGTACCCTTTTTTTATTAATATTTCAGCCCAATAAAATGAGGACAGGATTCAGTATGCTTAAATAGTAGTTCATTTTTGTCAGAATTCTTGCAACAGATCACGTCTAATTGTACGTGCACTCCTGCTCTTATCGATATTTTTGCATTTTACCTGAATGCTCACAGTTTACACAAACAGCCTGCCTGAAGAAGCTTCACGCTTGATCCCTTCTGTTATTCTGGCATTTGTAAATAAATGGCCATGTAAAGTTGTATTGTGACAAACAACAATCATCAAAGCTTACCAGTGGCACCACAATAGTCCAACACAAAAAAAACCCCAAGTTAAATACAATATGCATTGCATTGTTGTTTTAATGCCTCCATTGGTTAATTGCTTTGCAGCAGTGCGCTATATTGAGAGAAATGCAAGCACACACTTGTAAAAGCAGGACTCGAGCCCACAGATATACTGAACACCAGCACTCTGCCTCTCTTTAAAGTGTCTTCTTTATGTGGCTTTTGGGAGCGTATTATTTGGGACTCTATGGCGTGTCACTTCATACACAACATGCAGGGGTCAGAAACGAAAAGCCCCTGAAAATGATTAGCAAAAAAAAAAAAAGCAAAACCGTCCTGGGTCAATGTCAAATACACCAAATCCATAAACCTAAGAAACCTGAATACTTTAAATCATTTTTCACACACTCTAATTACTTATCCAGTTTGATATTGACTGGTCTGTTGCTTTAATGGAGTTAACATTTGATTACGGTGAAAGGAAAGCCAAGATAAATAATTAGCTCACTTCATAGACAACTGGAAAACTTAATTGTGTGGTTGGCTCCCTAATAGTAATTTGGGCAACCCTTTAGTTCAGGTACTTCAAAAATGCATCTATTAACCATTTAATACTATGTAACAAGACCTTAATAAACAATTCTTTGGGTCTTCATAACAATTAGAAATAAATCGGTAAAGAGTTTATTCATCTCTGCAATATGACCTAAGAACAAAATGCCACTTTGGAGTGGTCGCGGTAGGCTTAACTGAAATGCAATGTTCTTGATATTCCATATTTACTATGAGATTGTGAATCCTTCATATTAACAAGTCATTTTACCATGCTGTCAATATGCCACACTGCACAGTAACAAATAACTGATCTACTGATGTTTTATAAGGGTTATGAAGACCAAAACAAGTCTTCTTACATAAGAGGAAATGAGTAATAGATGCATTTTTGTATAGTGTTGCCATATTTTCAAAAGGTTTTCAAAGTCAACAATCAACAAGCTTTAACACTAGCTATGGCTGCTTGAAAAACCCCAACAATAAAAGTGAAAAACACAAATTCAATAGTCACATACTAAATACCAAGAAAATGTTCAAAACACTATTGGATAAACATACTGGTCTCCATGATCTGAAAGTGTCCTTCTAATGCTACCTTAATATTTATTTAAATTGAGTTAACTTAAGACTTCCAGTCATCTAACATGGGGAAACTTTCACAGTGAGTAGAAACCACACTCCTCACGGGAAGCCCACATAAAACACAGGAAGAATATGAGAAAGAAAATTTCCAGATGGGAACTGAACAGGGCCAGGCAAACAGTGTGAGGATGCATTGTCATCTGCTAAGATATTATGCTACTTAAGCTAAGTTTCAGAGCTAAACAAAATATACCAAAGAATTCATGGAATAGGAAAACCATTGCACAGGCTAGAATGGAACTACATGAACTAACAGTAGAAGGCTGGGAGTATCAGCAGTTTTAAGAAGAAACAAAACACCACTTACCACACTCAAGCATGACATTTGTAGAAATTTGTGTTAGACCTCCAACCATCACTAAACAGTCAAATATGACCAGAACTACATGGTTTGAGAATAGCACTTACCAATAACAAGTGTCTTTTACACACCACACTCTTGTTTTATTCTTGAAATGAATTGGTTGTTGTTTTTTGACAACTGTAGTTTTTAGTTGATTGGGACTAATGACAACTGTTTTCCGTGTAACTGTTGTTACTAGGGCACTATATTAAAACTAGCCCATAGTCAAGAATGGCAAACATGGAAAAAAGGCTATAATAAAAAAATTAGAAAAAGAAAATCTCAAGCAAAACAATTACAGCAAACATTTGTTAAAAAAAAGCCATCAACTTAAAAAGATGCATTAGTTTATATTTTCTAAGCTATTGCAAATTTTGCATTAGAAAATAAAAGTCTCAAGCAAGGCTTTACCTTTCTACTGGAGTTTGGCTGCATGTTAAAACAGACAAACAAACAGAAACAAAAAGTAAAAGAAATTAAACAACAAAATGAAAAGGATTAGCAGTAAATGTAATATTGAACAAATGTGTATTTATTGTAAACAAGCAATCTTTCAACACTCAGAATGGTTTTCACACACTGCTGTGACATGAGTGGACAGCCCCATGAACCTTCATCAATTCGAATCTTCATTTTCAGAAGATTTTCTTTTCCCACAGGGGATGATGGTGCAGTTGAAAGTAAAAATAGAAAAGTATTGTTATAACACAATGCTGTGCATGGAAGGTCTAGTGCTGTAAATGAATGTCTGACCATCTGGCAGGAGATTTTTTTTTTTTGGTTTATCAAAAAAAAAACCAAAGAATATATCCCCAAATATGAAAATAAATGCAAATATACCAAATGTATGCATTTCTGCATGGCTGCCTTCATTAAATGACATGGAAGCCATTTTCACAGAACTCCATTACAATCTCAGGATCACAAGAAGAATGAACAGGGTTAGCATGGAGCCTTCCATAGGGAGATTGAGGGGGCCTACAACCCTGAAATGGCAATACCACCTCTCTCATTTAAAATCATTAATGTTTATGAAGAGTATGGGGAAATAATATTAGCATAAAAATGTGCACTTAGGAAATCTATGAACTGTAGAAACCAATTGTTGTAATTGTTGTACAGGTTAGAACAAGCAGAGATAAAATATCAGGGACTGACTGCTCATCTAGCCTGGGGGAGTACAGGGAGCTAAGGCATTAACTGGATGGCAGATGGACTCAGGGTTGAAGGCTTTGTATCAATCTATTTGTAACCAGCTTCACAAGGTTAGTTTGTATGCACTCCAAATATCAAAGTACAGGGGTACTTTACATTCTATGAGACCCCCAACCAAAAAGAAGGTCTGGAAGGGAGGGTAGAATTTGTGGCACCACTTCCCCCTCCAGGAGGAAAGAATGAGCTGGAATGGGAGCTAAATCTGCCCGAGCTGAGTTATTAGGAATTAAATACTCCTAATTTTGCAACAGACGTGTCAAGAGCCATTAGAATTAGACAAATGAGACGTGAAAAGGCATGCTGGTGTCACTCTGCAATTTTCCGTCTTGAGGAGAGGCCATAACTTGTTCTTTACGACATGCTGGATAAAGGGCCACACCATACCACAATGGACCAATTAACATAATTAGATAGAGAGCCACGTGGTAGCCTGTTAACAGGTTGTATTATTTTAGCAACGTTCATTGTACTCTGCTATTTCTGAGCATATGATCTGCAGTGTATTAATAAATGAGAAACTTTCTCTCCTGCATGTTGGGGTACCTCTGTTTAATTGCCTGATGTTACAGATGTAAAAGAAAGGGGGAAAAATTTTATTACAATGACTGTGTGGTAAGAGAATGGTATTTGGGACATGCTGTTATGGTCTATGTAAAAAAAAAAGGAGTCTGAAAGGGAAAATTGGTTCACCTTAGGACCCAATCACAAGAAAACATTGAGTGATGGTGATGACAAGGTTAAGAGACTAGTATACATTGCTATATATACATTACTACAAATAACATCAAAATAAAGTCAATATCTTCTAACAGATGCCTCCTACTAGGATTCCTAAAGGAACAACAGTAATGAACTTGTATCATAATTACATAAAGAATTGTCATTTAGAAGATACTGGATGGTGGCAGTAGACACCAAAGAAGAGGACTGTGTGGCAAGAAGATATGCAGTACCCTAATCTAGAATTCAGACAAGAGGAGTACAAATCTGATCCTGTATTTTAAATATCACCACAACTTACTGTGATCAACTCTGTAAAATACAGATGTTATTTTTGGTCATAAACAGACACTTAGTTACAAACAGTCAAGTTAAATAAATGTAAGACCTTCACAACTGAAAATCCAATTGAGACAGGAGGAGAAAAAAAGTGGATGCAAACTAATTTTATAAAAAGTTTCCTTATGAATCCTGGAAAACACATAATTCAAAAATTTACTCAGAGATGAGCGACAAAGATCTACAGGGCCCATCAAGGCAGATAACAATAACAACCAGAAAAAGAGCAGAAAAGGCAGAAGTGGACAAGAATCAACAAATGTCATAAATGGAAAATTTAGAACTTTATTTTTACTGATTCATACTCTTGTACTGTTAAATGTGTGTTATTCAAATGTTAATGTCTTCCAATGAACATTTGTACAGGTCAGGCTTCTATATCCCACCTATATCTCTGGTATTGATTAGAACAGTTCTCCAGTATCCAAACCAGACATTCTTATGTGTGTTTGGAGGGTTGCTGTTTGTTTTATTACTTATATATATATATTGCTCTCTAATTTCCCCTTGGGGACTAATAAAGTACATCCATCTACCTATCTATGGCTACAAGTCTCTTATTTAGCTCATATGCACCCTGAAATACTTTACTGTCTGACTGTTCACTCTTGCTTTCTTCAACCAGGAACTGGAGCACAGAAAATAACTCAACAAGTTCAGCACAATACTTGAGTACTTGGGCAGATCTAATAGAGTGCATTGAATCAGCAGGCTGACGTTTGACTGCTTCCCAGATGTCACTTCAGAAGAATCTAGACTAGGTAGACAGAATTGTCTTCTGGGTCTACTCAATGACTGATTCTGCTTTGTCATCAGCATACTTTTGTATTTATAATAGAGAGACATATTCCTGTTGAAATCGCTTTAGTAAGTGACCACTTGTGACTGGATTCCTGTTAAGCACATTGTTATTTGGAACACCGATATAAACAGCACATCACAGTCCTGATAGCTTGACTATTGGTGAAGCAAATACATGAAATAAGAGACAAATACTCTGTCTATTGACCAACAGCTAACACTCAGTCAAAAAGGTTATGTCTGAGTCTTTGAAATTCTGATAATCCCTGGCTAACAACCAAGCATTTAATATATGTGGTGTCATGTGCTCATACCATCATTGGTAAATGGAATGCTGGAAGTATAGTAGAACATTCACTAGCTGCTTATGCTTAACAATGATGCTCTATAAATCTATCCACCAACACACACACATTCTATTTTTAGACCTTAGAAAGTCAAGATGAAGGATCCCACATACAGTGAAACTCCATCTTCATGGAAAAAAATGTAATGAAACGCTTCTGGTATGTAAAAGTGCTGGGGTAAAAACGGGCTTCCGCAATACAATATGTTTGTGAAGATAAACATTTGAGTAGCTGCTGTCAGAATGTTTCCTTGAAACTGATGGATGCCAGTTTTCCTCGCTTCTTCTCGGATTACTAATTTAGGTGTGTGAATCAACACTCTCATACAGTGAGCGACTTCTTGAAGACAATGACCGGAGTCATTATTATTTCTTTGCAGAAGAAGTCTGCAAGTATTCCATTTTCTTCATTACATGTTTGTAACTCACACACAAAGAGCTAAAAAAGAGGGGTCCATTCAAACAGAATACATAAAAGTCCTCTGCTTAGATTATTAAAATTATTGCTTGTCAAAATGTTGCTTTATTTGAACTTTAGTCATTTACTTCACTGTAGAGTCCACTGTTCAATTTTGTGTCTTCGCTTCTTTTGTGATTTTACTCTCCTCCTGCACAAGCTGTGATTTCTTCATATATACTACATGATTGAGCATGAACTGGATACAATTGGTATGAAACTGATGGACAGGTTCAACTTTTAAATTAACACAGGATAGAATTACAATGATTACTGTTGTGCAGATCATAACGTCATGATCAGGGGCAGCCGAAAAAACCCGAGGCCATCATTTGGCTGTGACTGTTATGTGTTGCAAAGAAACCATTGTGAATATCTGATCAGCCACACTTCCAAGATTCTTATGATAACAAGTCCCACCAGCAACTGATTTTGGATTAATATCACCTGGAGGATTAAACTGTTATATTTCAAAGCCTGAAACAAAGCCTATTTCAAAATTCATGCCATTACGGTCATGGTTTTGTATTTGTACTTTAGTTATAGCAAATTAACTTTGTCATTACTGTCACAGCAGTATGGTAACACAGATTCTGTATGGGCTATGGAACTGCCTACAGACAATGGAGTGATTAACATAAAGCATGTGAAACCTGACCTGCTTTCATCATCATCATCAGATGACAGCTGAATACAGATAGACATGATTGGTGTAGCAGCCAGTGGATGAAAATTTATTGCACAGATGTGAAAAATGGGAGCATGACTGAGGAAGCATACATTCTCATGGGTAGGGTTAAGTGACGTGGAGGATACATACCGGGATCACATTGCGGGTTATGCTCATAAATCTAACTGCGATTAGTACTGGTTTCTGGATTAGGAAGGGTGAGGGGAAAGGAGAGAACACGGTTAGTCTGAAAGGATCACATAAAGAGGAGTCAGGAGTTTTCAAAAAAAGGACAATGCTCAATAATTCACGGCTCAGTGAATTATCTCATTTCCTAACTTTTTTCAGTATTAAGAGGGTAAGGCAAACTCAGCTGGATACAGTGAAAAAGCAGAAGTTGGCCTCTACACTCTACATACAGAAGATAGTAAGTAAAAGGCTATGGGAGACACAGAACCAAATTACTGAAATAATCAGTTAAACTAAAATACTTCAATTCAGAATGGAGTGCATGCCAAACAAATTACATTTTCTTTTTTAAATCACAAGTTCTCAAACACCAGCCTTTGCTCTCACGCAGTAACATTTTAACCTAAAATCAATAATGAATAGCTATTTATATTTTAGCAGAAATCTTTTATTTTCTATTCTAACTTTACTAGTGCATGTATTTATGCTTTCTTTGTAAATATTAAGACATGTGGGAACCACATGTTTACATGATTGAAATAAAAATAAAAGGCCAGAAATAACTTTTATACAATGACTTTCTAACTCTCAATAAACAACTAAATCAAATGTATAACTAAAGAAAGTCATGCACTAAAACAAAACAAAACAAAAAAAAGTTTTGCAAAATAACACAACTTTGATCATTTATAGCACTTTGTTTTTGTAAAAATGTTGAAACATGTATACTATAATAATGGTGGAACGAATCTCTAAAGTCTGGTAAATATAGTTTGTGAATAAGTGTCAGGTGATGAACAACTTACCATTGATCTTCGGATCAAAGAGAGTCTGCTCTTGGCCTTGTTCTCTGCAAACTCTAAGCTGTTGATGTCCTTCAGTCTGGCTTTGTATTTGTTCATCTGTTCTCCAATGATCAGCTCAACACACCTGAAAAATAGTGGATGGGAGATAAATCAGCCATGTCAAATCTCCTATTCATACACACATTTCCAGTTTTTGTTCCCAAGCAAAGATGAAATCTATCTATTTTATAAAAAAATCTTGGGTTGAGATGTGATCATCTCGGAGAGACACTTTGAAGTCCTGCAAGACTTTTTGCACGTCATGCCCTACTTGCAAACAATTTAATGGAGACACTTTAATGTCCCAAAAGACAAGGAAGTGAGACAAAAGGATGGCTGCTATACAGGCTTTTTACATGATCGTCGCACAGTGTGACATGCAGATCACGCAGCTCGGTAGCAGCTAGCAGTAAGCCAGCAGCTGATCAGTCTGTATCTCCTTAGTGTGCGTTTAGTGCCCCTCTCCCCAACAATGTGAGCGGCAGAGGCGCGAAGTGGCTAGCGTGAAGCACACCCCCGGGGATGGGGGTTGTGGGGTGGGCGAATGAAGTGAATAGGGGCACAGCCCACTAGTTATTTTATATCAATGACTTCTACAACAAAGGTTTAAAATAACATCATTCTCAAACCCGCTTGATCTAATTCACAATTACAAGGCGTTTCACAATATTTCAGCAGCTCTGGGTGCATGGCATGGACCAGCCCTGGACAGGGCACCAGTTCATTATAATTTCCATTCACCTATACACCCATTGAGCCAATCCAGACTTGTCAATGAACCTAACAGACCTGGGACGAAAATCAACACAGCAATAACGTGCAACTGGACACACACATGGAAAAAACCTGGGCACAGGATTCAAGCCCTTGATGCTAATCTATGAAGCAGCAGTGCTGCCCACTGCTCTGCCATACTGTATATAAAGTATATGCAGCATAATCTTAAACTTGGGCGCTCCTATCACCTTGTATATATTCAGATAAGGAATTGAACATTACAATGCAGTAGCACATGATTAATTATTAAAAATCTCCAGGATCAGAGGTAAATATTGTTGAGGCAACTAAGATAACTGGAAAAACTACTTGACAAGATGTTTTTACTCCTAATAACACAATAGTGCGATAGCTAATGACAAAACTGGAAACTGAACTATTACAGTCGAATTTTGAGAATTGATTAGTGATGAATGTCACTAATTTGGGTAACAATTTTTCCAAAATATTGGGTGGGGTTATGGAGGTTGGATGACTTTCTCTTTACCTTTTATCTTGGTTTCAACAGTTTGATATTATTTCTGTAGTCAAGTCATTAATGGTGGGTTGTTTGGGGAGAAGAATGTTATTGGGGTGTTTAATTTTTCCTGCATATATCAAAAATCTACTGCTTTTTCCTGTATTTCGTTGTTTTAAATGCTTGATGCCAGTAGTGGTGCCAAGCCTGATGTTATTTTTATTTCTGTTAAATACACATTTACATTTTGATGTATGCAGCAAGCCGTTACCAGTCTATAGTAGCCAGTGTGCTGTTCTGCCTGTGGTCTCCTGGGCAAGTGCCCTGAGCTCAAAAGAATCACAATCCCTGAACAAAGTGCCCAGGAAAGCCGGCTCCATCACAGGATGAACTCTGGACACACTGGAAGCTGTTGTAGAAGAGAGGATGGTGGCACAATTACATGCCATCATGAAGGCGCTCTCTTGAAGCAATTTTAGCCACAAGCTCATTCCTCTGAGGGTCTTTTCTGCCCACTACTATCACGCAATTCAATGCTTCCTCCTAATACACTCGTTAAGTTAATTTTGAAATATCTGCAAAATATACATTTAGTAATGTATTTTTTTATTCATTTATAAATTGATTGGCTGTATTATCTGTCCTGTGAGTCTGTATTCTTGTTTTTTTTTGTTTCTGCTGCTGTATGCAACTGAATTTCAATATGATATTAATAAAGTTAATCTAATCTAATCGAATTAATTTAAAAAACATTTTAGAAGTTGTGTCATCCTTTTTCCCCCCTCACATCTAGTTGGAAAAGTTTCTATTCACTCTTTTAATCTTATGCCTTCATTTTGTTAATACACACAGAACATACTAGCCCCCTGCAAGGCGCACATGCCCAAATTATATCCGTTATAATTTGGATCAGTAGCACTATAACATTTACATTTATTTGCTTGGCAGATGATTTTATCCAAAGCGACTTCCAAAAGAGGTAAACATAACTGAGTAACACTAGGCTAGGGCCCGTTTGTTCAGCAGGTATACTAGGATAGGTAATAAAAGCTGACTGCCTCAAGTGAAAAGATGTAATAACTAATACATTTACAAACATAGATTTGCAATCGATAAAGCAATTAAACGTAGTGTAACAACAAACCAACCAACAGCACAAAAGATCACAGAACAAGGTCGACCCCAATCGATTAGATGATATTCACACAATAGTTGGTTTTTCAATTGTCCCAGCAGTTCAGATGGAGGTGGGCAGCTCGGTCCACCAACTAGGAACTGCACAGGAAAAGTGAAAAGAGAAAAGTAGAGGTGTCAGCACCAATACTTTCTAATTTGCTATAATTCAAGTACTAGATTCCACATTTAATTCTTTCACCCATTTTAAAACTGCGCATACAAGACAGCCCATTCAATGCTTGAGCTAGAAAGGCGACATGCAGTCATTCATATCCTAGAGGATTCATTCTGTGGTAACTTTAGGCAGTGTAGGGCAGGGCAGGGCAGTCACATTTATGTCTACTGGATTTGTGGAAGTGGAGGGGATGAAATGGTGGTCTAGAGTCTATGGGCAAATGCACTGCTGTTTCCCAGAACCCACCAACGTTGCAACGACAAAGCTATCGGCATTACTATTATCAAAAGATTTCACATTTGATTGCTGACCTTGTATGTGGCTCATATGTGTGAGGAGTCTCATCAATCGTGGTACTCATTCTTTTACAAAGTACAATGATATTTTCAGCCTTTCACAATAGCTTCTTAAAGCTAATAATGACACGATTTAACTCAAATTCAAAAAATGAAAAACTATGTATTTTTTATACCATGGCACAATGCAAGGGATCCTGGGAAATCTTTGCAACCCGTCTGTTTGGCTAAAACATGAATATAATTGTTGAGTTCGAAAGAGTAACATATTATTTAGGTTATGTGTTAATACACAGTATACTTTGTTGCTGATATTTAGGCCACACTAATTCTCAACAAAACCAAACACTAGTGTGTGGGACAGAAAGAAAAATGGGAGAAGAAGGGAAAAAAAACCCAAAAAACCCAAAGTTCACAAACTGGATGTTTGGGTATGGAGTCTTCTACTGCTAATATTATGATTACCTCTTACCAAGCATGTACACCTGGGGACCAACTTTCAGGCTCAGAGAAGGTAAGTGATACCACCTTGGGATGAGAGGGGGTGATGCCATTAACTGTTTCTGTTCCCTTCCCTTCTCTTTCCCAGGAGAAGGCTGTGTTCTTGGGAGGAAGCGTTCATTTTGGACCTGGACCTCAACTGTGAGCTCCCGCTGAAGTGCTATACACTTTTTTGTGCTTCTAAAAGCCATTGTAATCTGAGTGCCAAGGGCATTATCCTTTTTCATTTTTGTTTTGTGATTTGGCACTGCAACATTTCTTCTGGCATCTCTGGTATGCTTCACATTGTTATACCATGTAGTCAATTATGAAACAAGGAGACACCAGGGCATCAGTGACTACCCAGAAAGTTCCTTGCACTACCACAACTCCTCCCAGTTGAATCAAATTGCTCCATTACTGTTATTATGGCTATTGCGATACTCTAAACTAAAACCACCTGAAAAGTATCATGGGATGGGGAAGACGTAGCCATGCTGTGCTGTGCACTGAAACTTCACTTCAGAGAGCAATTTCATTTTAGCTAATAAAGTTCCTTTTCACATGGGTGCCTATCTTCTTCTTGCCTATTTTTTTTGTCACAGTTTTCTTAAAGCAGCAATGAGGCTGCTCTTCTTGGTCTTAACCTCTCTGGTCCACCTTGTTTTCTTGAGTGAGGAAACATTTAGTTACATTAAACTAGAGCTCATTTCTCTTGTTAGCTCCTCCAAAGGGACTTAAAAAGGGACTAAAAAAGGGACTGCCCAGAGGGGACTGGGCAGTCTAATGGTCTGGAATCCCTACAGATTTTATTTTTTTCTCCAGCCGTCTGGAGTTTTTTATGTTTTTTCTGTCCACCCTGGCCATCGGACCTTACTTTTATTCTATGTTGACTTATTTTATTTTTCTTACTGTGTCTTTTATTTTTCTATTCTTCATTATGTAAAGCACTTTGATCTACTTTTTGTATGAAAATGTGCTATATAAATAAAAGATGTTGTTGTAAAACGTCAAGACTCCTCATTGGCCACTGTGAAACAGCCATCACTGAAGATTCTAATGAGATTTCTTCCAAGCTACGAGACTCTCGACCACATAATGCATATTGTTCCAACTTGTATGTATGTCTTGCTGTAGATGTTTAGGCACCACTTTCATTTTGACCCGTATGTCCTCTAGGTGTGAATATGGTAGTTGTTTAACATGACTTGTAATTTTCCTGCAGAAGGTAAGTGCATCACTAATGTTCTTCTCGTATTAACCTTAGGCTACAAAAAGCTTCAGATACAGCCTGACCTGCTTGAATTGGAAACAAAGGTTTTCAGAACTAAACATTTGTAATTAACAGATTATGAATGTTTTCCTTCTTTAATCCAATAAATGTACCAGAGCAAAAACAATTTAAATAATAAAGAAAAAATGCCACATATATACTGAGAAAAAGACAGACGCGATAGACATGAGAAACTTACGCTGTTGTTTTTCCAATGTCTTGAACACTTTGCAGTGGATCAATGGTGTCTGGGCAGCGGAGAATGCAAGGAGCAAAGACAATTGCAAGAGCATTTGCAGACATCCTGTTGGTTTCTTCTTGAAATGCAATTCTGTGATAAAAAATGTGAATATTTCCTACTACATCAATCACAATTACTCTATGAGATAATGATTAACACCACATGGCATTTATGTCCTGAAAAAGCAACAGATCTTTGACTATGCCTGAAACGGGCACTGGCTTTGCTTTGACATACCTTACAAGATGGAAAATAAGCCTCTCAAGTGTGTTTAAATGAGTTCGGGATAGCTGATCAATCACAGAATACACACCTCGAACAACCTCCTTCTTATCCTGAAGCCCTGTCATGTTAAAGGATTGAAGTTACTTGTCATTCAGAAGAGTAACAGAAAGGAGAAGGCATAACCTTACGTGGCTGGTACATACCCATTGCTCTAACAAATTCTTCATAAAGTTCAAATGTCATTAGTGGATTTGGCAAATCTCGTAGCCACTGCTTAAATACGCTGGCAATAACATGGATATTGTAGTCATCTAGGTTTGTGCTATAGATATCTGATAGAAAAAAAAAGTTTAATTTAGAAATTAATTTCCTAAAGGAAACTGCAAAAAAAGAAATTGCAGTTGTAATGCTTGAGAAAAGAAATTCAAACATATAATGTTAACAGGAAAGTAAAGAGAAATTCAGTAAATGATACATTTAGAACCACAGCTGTCAGATTGAATGTCGCCATATAATTTGAATTTATTAAATGCAAAAGCAGACATTCGATTGTCAAAGAAGGGTCGTTTGTTTTAGCAACACTAATTTTAGCGTCACGTTTCTCTGGATGCGCTATGCACAGCTGCAGTACTTTATTCATCTGTTTTTGCACTCCACTTCCACAGTCAGCCATTTCATAATTTTAGGTTGATTTTTCATCAGTAAAACTTATAGTCAGACCCCCATGACAAAATATTTTTTTTCCTTTTTCTATCATACTGCACTTTGATCTACGCAAAACTTTTTTCTGAATGCTTCTCCATTGCCCTAAAAGTATCATTCTGCACTGAGTCTGTCCTATTCACTCTTAAACCTGTCATTCCTGACTGCTGTTCAATGCTACGACCTTTTCATTCAAGCAAAATAAAATTGTCATGTTTCTGATTTCCTTTTTATTACCACCCCAATTTTAAACAGTCAAGTTACTATGTCCCACAATTAGTCCCCATCTTAAGTGGCTGCTGTTTGACAGAAAATACCTAAAAAGAATGACATGAAATTAAAAATATTTAGGTCACCTGTATTAAAATATTAGTGCATCTATAAAGGAGGAAAAAAAGCAGACAGTCTAAGCAGACCCTGACATGATACGGAGATGATCCTACTTTTCCAGTTCAGTCTACGGGTGGTGGCTGGCTTTTTATTCTGAATGCCGTCATATAAACATGAAATAAAATGAATACAAAGTTTGAAGAATTAGGTTTTCATTGTTAATTTTATATGTTATGTTTTTCCTTATTCAGTGCATATGACTGAAAGAATGCAAGTTGTAAAATTGTCACATACAGTGGATTCAGACCTATCCTTTATTGTGCCGTGGATTCAATTTTCAATGGATGAATTTGCCACTTTTGGCCATCAATCTACACTCAGTGTCTTTATTCATCCTTCCTTCAGTTCTGACCAGTCTCTCTATCCCTACCACTGAGAAACATTCCAAAAGCATGATGCAGCCACCACCATGCTTCACCATAGTTCTGCCCAAATAGCTCGACGTTTGTCTCATCAGACCAGAGGATCTTCTTCCTCGTCCTCTCAGAATCCTTTAAATGCCATCAGGCAAACTCCAAGTAGGAAGCCAGCTACACAACCAAAAACGGCAGACTGATGGAGTGCTGCAGAGGTGGGCTTCTTTTCGACAGATTATCCCATCTTAGCAGAAGACTTCTGAAGCTCTATTTAAGTGACCACTGGTTTTTGGGTCAATACCCTGACCAAGACTGTTCTTTGCCTGGTTAGTGGGTTTGGTCGGACATCCAGCTCAAAGTAGAGATGTGGTAGTTCCAAATTACGGTATATCAGTTTCACAATTAATGCCAACATACTTCTAGGAACACTCAACGCTTTAAAAATGTTTTAATCCTTTTGCCCTATTCTATACCTCGCTAAGGTATATACAGAGTTGCTTGGATCCTAAATGATGTCCAATCAATAGAATTTGGCACTGGTGAACTCCAATCAAGTTTAGACACATCTCAAGGAGAATTAAAGCAAGCAAGACGTGCCTGACCACAGTTTGGAGTGCCACAGCAAAGGATCTGCATACTTACAGAAATGAGAAAGTTCAGATTTTGATTTTTTAATACAATTTACAAACATTTCTGAAAAAAATGTTTTCACTTTGTCATTATGGGTTACTGAGTGTAGATTGATGGGGAAAGAATAGCAAATTTATCTATTTAAAATTAAACCTGCAGCACAATAAAGTGCACAGAAATTGAAGGGAGCTGATTACTTTCTTAATCTGCTAGAAAGACCAGAATGGTTAGTGAAACCATATGCAGTCTGATGGAAAGGCAGACAGTTACTGAGAACTTATTAAATAAATAGTTGCCATATCACATAGCATAATAGTAATACTGTATATTATTTAACATAATTAAAATTTACATGCAATACTTCTGAAACACTTAGAAAAAATATCTGAAAGTTAAGATGTTAGGATGATGTTTAATACATTTTACTGAACAACTGCATGCGAAATGAAAATATATGCATATATTTCAAAATAATAAGGTACACTAATGGAAATAAATCACCCTGTTTTTATTGGACAGTCTTTAGTTTACACATCCAACTATAAACCAGACATTAATGGTCTATAAATAATTCATTATTGTTAATAGCACAGTTAATAAAATATCATTAAAAATAATGATTTATTAATACATTTTTTTTATAGTTTTCACCCTGTTCAAATGGCTTATAATGTTTTATAACATACTAGCTGTGTAAGCCCGTGCTGTAAAAAGCCTGGGGTCCCAGAAACTATTCAAATCATCAGAAAAAAAATTGAAATGTAGAGATGTCAGGTAATTGAAAGGAATTACTCTCGGCATCTCTCTCCTAGGAGGTTTTGTTTTGCCAACGTGCTTCGTGCTCGCCTCGCTTGTGTATTAGCGACGGGAGGAAAAGTAAAAGGGCTACTGTTTTGCTGATGTGCTCGCCACGCTTCTGTATTAGTGGCACAGCGAGTGACTTTCTTCGGAGGTTTCGTTTTGCCGACATTCTGGCCTCGCTTGCTTATCCCCAGAGGTGGAGCCCTTAGCCTGACTCCACCTCTCTCACTCCTGGGCCGGACAGACACACACACACACACTTTCAAGCATAGATGTTTATATACAAGATAGCCATAATTGTTGGTCATAGTGGATATCTTAACTACAGTGTCACCAAATTTCTAAATAAAAAAAAAAAAAAAAATCAAACACATTCTGTAACTAAAATGCATTTTTAAAACACAAATACTGCATTTTACTCTTGCTTACCTGAATCAAGTCCTTGCTTAAGTTCTTTTATTTTATTGGTGGATCCAGATTTTCTGTAAATGCCCTCAGTATACAATCCATGCATCTCAATGTAATTAATGAGCTTCTCCACTACCAATGGCACTGTCCTCTCATCATTTGTCAGTCGGGAGACATCAACTCCAAACTGTCTGGAGGACAGCTCTGTGTCATACTGTGGCAAAAGTAAAAATGGCATTGCAAGATTACCATAGATTTAAAAATCATACTTACTCATCATTTATATCATATAACAACCAAGATGTTCAAAAAAAGTATGAAATCCAATTTATACTGCACTCCAAAACAAAATGTGAGGTAATGATGCAATACACTCCCAAGTAACAGAAGTGTCCAAAATATAAGTATGTACCTGTATAGAATTAGCATTGGTATAATTTACAAAAACAATTTTTAATGAGCTCACCATATGCATTAAATCTTAAAAAAATTATTTCAATCTCTTTCTGGAAGAGATCATTAGATAATTGATAGTACATATGCTTCAATAGCTTTGGAAATATTTAACTGATTCTTCGTTATCAGTTCCAGTGAGGATCAAAATCATGAGGATTTCACTAGTTTTTTCATCAAATCTGGGAACTACTGCAACAAGCAAGCCTACTTCGGTACTGACCCCTACTCTCTTTTCTGTTTCTTTTTCCGGTTTCTTTGTGGTGGTGGCCTGCGCCACCACCACCTACTCAAAGCTTCATGATGCTCAAACAATGATGGACGGATTAAAAGGCAGAAGTCTACGTGACCATCATCATCAAGACCTTCCGTGAGAATCCTAAATCCAAAGAGGACTGTTTCATTTATATTAGGTAGAATGCCCAGAGGGGACTGGGCGGTCTCATGGTCTGGAATCCCTACAGATTTTATTTTTTTCTCGAGCCGTCTGGAGTTTTTTTTTTGTTTTTTCTGTCCCCCCTGGCCATTGAACCTTACTCTTATTCTATGTTAATGTTGATTTATTTTGTTTTATAATTGTGTCTTTCATTTTTCTATTCTTTAATATGTAAAGCACTTTGAGCTACTGTTTGTATGAAAATGTGCTATATAAATAAATGTTGTTGTTGTAAACACTTTTAGAATCAATATATTAAGTGAGATTCTTAAAATGGATGTAAAAACGCCCTACTCTCTGCACTGACACATACGTGTAGCAGTGTTGTGCACATTAGGCTGTCATAAAGAGGACGTAAAACTGTCAATTGTTTTTAAAATGACTGAAAATGATTACACACAAATATTTCAAACAAATTATCCTATAGTGGAGGGTTTTAGGATCACAATGTATTCTACGCTGATTAGTATTATAATGCAGATTAAGCGTTCATGTATAGTTTTTATTTTGGAATATAGCAGATTCTAAACATGGCAATGAAATCTAACAAGAGGCAATTCTCACCTTCTTACTGCATTTTGTTGTTGTTTTCAAGCAACATTTCCTGTGACATGCATAGCGACATACTGCAATTAAGGCCAAAAAAAAAAAAAAGGTTACTTTATGTAATACTTTCGCAGTATTACACATGAATAATTAAACAGGTTACAAGCAAAAGCAACAATCACATTTTTATTTATCCTGCTGGCCTGCACATACACATCAAAGGTTTTTAGATAGCCAATTTCTTCGGCCTATAGAATTCATAATACTCAACTGTTCACTGCCTTGTCCATTAAACATATTTTGTTGTTTATTTTCATTGGTGTAGACACATTTATAAACATTCTAAATAAATATAATGACTTACATTTGCATACACAAGCTTTATCCATCATCCATATGAGTGATGAACAGTATTCACAGTAAGTAGGGATGCTATATTGAGTAGCCTTAAATATATGTCCATTGTGCTCTTCCACCTGCAATTAAAGATGTTCTACAGTTCATTACAGTTCTGGGCATTGAAGTACAGCTTCAACAATCAACACTTACACATTTTGTGTTAGCTACATGTTCACATGATTAAGGAAATTTCATTGTATTACCTGGAAATTATGATGTCTGTTATAAGAGTTATAACAATCACTTTACTGCCTGGTGTACTAACACATTTAATAATGCGGAGTGTTTAATCAGCCTTTAATTGTTACTACTGCTTCCCACTATATTCTCTTGACACATTCATAGCTGTTGATACTTGTAAAAAAATGTAAAGGGCACTTTAAGAACATTCAGTGCCAAGATTCATGCCATCACATTCTGTGCTCCTTGCTTTGTTACTGTATCCAGAATGGCAACATTCTAATAATCTCCAGTTGAAAAGCACAGCGGAAGCCCCGCCCCCTTCTCATGTGACAATGCTTAGACCGATATAAACATTCTACTGTGCTCAATTATAGCAGGGCTGCTTGTCACAATTTGAAAAAAATGCCTGAACACTATTCCAATTTATGTTGTATAACATACACTTATTTTATAGCCTCTTACATGAAGTATAGAAGAAACAGTTACTAGGTAAACTGAAAAGAAAAAACTGATGTAACAATTATATTAACAAATGGGGCCCAGTACTACTAGCACTGAAAAGTGATCCACTGTCATCTCCCTTTGCAGAGGTGCCCTCATCTTTTTTAGACACACTTTACCAAAATGGATAACTAAGATCATGATTTTGTCCAATGTACTACTTATGTGCCATGCTTGACTTTTTATTGGTTAGGGGTATATTTTTATTTAGGAACCCTGTAATCCAAGGAAGGAATGCTTCAGTCATCTTATTAGACTGCCCAGTACAAATTTCCATAATACTATTGATTGCCCAGGAAGGGTTAGGTGGCCATTTGGCCAAGGTCTATGGGATGTGACCATGTCCGACATCTCATTAGCTGTTTTGTTTTCTTCTCTTTGATTGTCAACTGGTCATATCTCAACAATAACATTAACATAAAAGAAATGTGAGGATCTTTTCATGCTAATCCATTGTTATGGATGGATGGATGGATGACAACTGCTATGTTTATTTTTCTGAACTGCGAAAATGTTGTGGAGATGGTAACTGCTATTGTCAAGGTTAGCCAGTTCATTCTTTCCCCATATACCTTTCCATCACAATTCTCAGTAACAGAATTGTCCACAGTCCTGCCCAGCATCAAGCCAACCTTCTTCATCAGCTTGTCCAGCATCTTAAGTGTTCCTATTTGCTATACTGTCTCCCCAACAAACATCAGCAAAAAAGAGGTCACTGGCAACGACTGTCTGATAGAACAAAGACAGCATTTTGCTACATATGTTGAATGTTGAATGATCTGAATCTTCTGAGGAAAAAGTGCCTGCTCTGCCCCTCCCTATAGAGGACATCTGTGTTCACAGACCTGTCCAGTCTGTCACCAAGGTGAACACCTAGATATTTATAAGTCTACACCACCTCAATATTCTCCCCTTGGATGTTGACAGGCTGAAGGGGGACCTGAGACCTGCAGAAATCTACATTTATTGTGTTTAAACTAATTTGTACGTGTATGTGTGTGCATTATGTAATTTATAACTTTAGTAATATTATTTTAAACATGAACTTACTGATTTGTGCCTTCACTCTGTAAAGAGCTTTTTAAACAAATAAACTGAATTTTAACTGCTGATAAGACGGTTTACCATGATGCGAGAGAGATTTTGCACTGCACTGGCTGCTTCTTCGTACTCCTTACAGCATAATCTTTTGTTTTCTTTCACAATTAATATTATTTTTATCTAAGGGAAGAAAAGGCTAAAGGGTCCTCCACTTACAGTGTTACATTAAAGTTATTATTAAATGAACAGAGTTTAATAAATTGCTCTTCTCTTTAAACATGCACTCTTGTCATGAAAATCGGTTGCTTTTGCCATTTCCCATACAACAAATCCCAAAACCCTTTTATCAACCTTAAATACTGGCTGAACTGTTTGGTAATAAAACATCCACACCATTTATGTGCTCTGGAAAACTCCCTGTCAATGGTCAGGCTTTTCTGATCCTTTGCCTGGTACCATACAGTATATGCCCTATAACTGCCATCTTCTGACAATGCCTTCTAGCTTCCCTAGCTTGGGCATCCATCCCATGCATGATAGCCAAAAATGAAATTAACTTATAATTGTTAGATGTCTAGAGTCATGCCTGCTCTAGATTTTTAAGAAAGTTCACAATATTTGTGTCAGATCAGCCTAAGAATATTCAATGCAAATATCATTTAATGAGGTATTTGTATTTGATGTGACTGTCCTATACAAGATATGATTCGGGTGCTTTCTGTGTTAAGAGTTAGAATGTAAAACCAAACCATAACTCCAGAATTTAAGCAACAGATTCCTTATTAGCTTTTTTTTGGTTTAATTCCCCAATGCCTAATGTGGTGATTACTTTAATTAGCTAGTTCTTAATAACAACTCTAAAGCTTTATAAATGGAATAGTTATTGTTACATATTGTTACTCATCACTCCATTTCTGCAGTGTTCACTACATTCAGGGCATGTGGTGCTGTTGTGCAAAAATAAATAAGTAATAATCTTACCTTAATAGTTTAACATATTGCTAAATGTTTATACCAAACTCAACATTATCATCATACATATTTTTTTATTTTCTGTTTGCTCAATGCTATTTCTTGTCTAGAACAAGGTTATTATAGTTTTGCTGTTTTATATTAGTTTTTATTTCTATATTTTTTCTGACCTTACTTGGAAATTCAGTTTAGTTTTCCTTCATTGTGTATTTTTAGTTCTTATTTTACAAAGACATTTCTATTTTTATATATATTAGTTTCAGTTTTAGTAATTATAGTAAGGTTAAAAAGCTACTATGGAGTTTAGTTTTTGTGTCACAATGAGACAGAACTGTACACTTATCGGGTTTGGATACGGGTTTAATGTTAGTGGAAGCTTATTACACTACACAACACAGTTTATTATTTGGTTTTGTTTTTGTCTGATAAAAACAAGCATAATCAAAACCAGGTACTGAATATGAACAATTTTTACACAATTTTATAATTTTTAAAATATTTTCTATGTTATTTGTGCTGAACAAATCTGTGCTGACTGTTTGCCCTTTTTCCCTTTTCCTTTTATTGCCCAGAATGGGCCAACTTGTAATGAACGGTGAATTTTAAGGTGTGAGGGTTTTTTACTCTAAATGTCTACAGCACACAACATATCTTGCTCCAACGACAATGTGCTTATAATGAATGCCTTCAATATTGCATTCAAATATGTCCCATACATGGCTTTATTTTCTACCAGCCATATTGATCTCCGATTCCATCTCAGACACATACAACTTATAGACAGAATTTTGCCACCTGCAGGCCTGAAAAGATATCAAAAATCAGAAAAGAGATTCTACTGTGTTCTGACTAGTGTGATCATGAAAATCACAGGGGCTTAGGAAGAACAAGGCTCTTAGGCTTGAATCCGTGTGCAGACCCCACCTAGCTGTACTGAGGGAAACAAAGAAAAACAACCATGTAGTGTCAAAGTTAGGGCCAGTGAGACTTGAATAGCCCATCATAAGAACAGTAAACCCATAATGAGCAGAGCAAGAGCAGGTAATAAAGAATATGGACAGGCACAAAATGACAGAGACATCTGAGATTAAGAACAATATATACATTATCTAAACCTGTTTGGATGCAAGGCAGGAAAAATCCCTGGTATGCAATATGTATGATATGGCTGATGTTAACAACAAAAAGAATATGATGATTTCAACATTGAAACATTGGAAACATTGAAAAAATGGGGACAGATATTTTAAAACATAATTCTGCTATTGGATTATTTTCACAATATCTGGTATTAAGATTGATGAAAATTAACTAAAAAAGATAAATGAATAAATATAGCATAAATACAAAAACACACTAGTATGTTTAGCTTTTCATCACTTGGCAGACTCTCTTCCCCCACCTACCTGTACTTCAGTAGAGACACTGCCAACTCAGGAATTTTACAAGATTTGTATCGCTTCGTTGTTAAAAAATGTGTTTAAAGCAAAAGTGTTTCGTTAGTAACAATATGCTGACTTTGTCAGTCTCTCAAACAGTGCCATTTTATTTTCAAAAATCGGGAGTGGTCTCCCCTAGACTTTCTTGTATACTCAGATATTGGGATGGATATTTAAGGAAAAAACTGCACGACAATGATTATATTATGTACATTAAAGAACCATCAAAAACAAATCAAATCAAATTAATAATATATTTGACAATTCTTATAAAAGTAAAGTTGAATAAATCGGACTCTGCAGCTGCATGAATTAAAAAAAAAAAAATTTGAGTACGTGTTCAGGTAAAGTACCACTTCCGGTTGATGGATTTGGCCCAAAAGTTAATACAGATCTACAATTTTGGTGTAACGACCACATGCCAAATTTCATCCATCTATCTAGTTGCGTTTTTGAGTATCATGTGTGTACATACAGACACACTTCCAAAAAATGATATTTTCGAACTCTGGGAGGTCTAAAACGTTAAGATTCATCAAAATCTCGAGGTCGATTTTTTCATGATTACTATACTTTCTCTATGCTTCATGTGCGAAGTGGCAGGTGAATTACTGTCAACAAAAAGCAGGCACCTGAGAAATAAGCTAAAACGTTACTCACTCGTGATTTTTCTGTCCATACGGTAAAAGTTTTTGTTGATCAGCACATTGCAGTTTCAGGCATTTGAATTACATCTTGACATACAATAAGCACAAAGAAAGGCAGCACAGTTAAATGCTTTCTCTTTCACACACTTTATGCGCGTATTCAACTTGCTCTGTCACCGCAAATGCTGTGTGAACACCTGGTCTCCTTCAGCTGTGTGAACACCCGGCCTCCTTCACCAGCCGCCGTTCATTGGATGAATATGTGCGGGTGGCTTGTGGTGGATGACTTTCAGTTTTAGAGTTAAAAGTTATAAGGGTTAAAAATTAACAGCAAGAATATTCCTTCAAAAATGAAAACTAAAATTATTTTTAGAAAAATCATTTTATTTCAGTTAGTCTTTCCAGCTACTTTAAATAGTTTCATTTAGTTTTTCATTTTGGTTTTGTTAATTATATTATTTCAGTTTATGAAAATGTTTTTTATTAATAATAGTTTCAATTTTGATTTTAGTTTTCGTTAACTGTAATAACCTTGGTCTAAGAACATCTTTTTGGAGTATGTGAAAAATGTTTTGTGCCACGAGACTTGCTTGAATGGGTCCCTTGGCCCAGTATTGTTCTCTCAATAGGTTTGTACAGGTGTGTTTGCATGTGCATAATGTACCTTTTAGATCAGATTAGAGATCTTCATTGTCGCATATGCTGTGAGAGCACATTAAAATTACATATAAACCAGCAGGTGGGTACAGTACAGGGCAGGTCAGACCAGGTAACTGGGAGTTCAGTGACCTCATGGACTGTGGGAAGAAACCATCCCTGAAGCAAGTGGAACGAGTAGCGAGGCTCGGATAGGCAGAAATGAAAATGGTGGGTTAGCTGGGTGGCTGATATCAGAGATGATGGATTCACTTCTCCTCAGACATATGGTCAAGTGGATGATATGATGCTGTGGAATTTCAGCCTCAATTATTTTATAAGATGTATGAACAGTCCGTTGGAGGAATCTGTGATCCTGGCATGGGAGGAGGTTACTAAACCACAGTGTGATGCATCCGGTTAGGATACTTTCAATTGTTCAGTGATAAAGGTTCACTAGCATTCTGGTTCTCACCCCAAACCTCTTTAACCTTTTGAGGAAAAAGAGCCTTTGCTGAGCCGTTTTGAGTATGCAGGTGGTGTTGACAGGCCACGTAAGGCAGTTGGCAGCCAGGACACCCAGAAACCTGAATCTGCTAACTTCCTTTCAGTTCTGTTTTGGGGCTTAAAGGTGTTTTAATCAACCCATTACTTGATTTTCAATGACACAATTTAAAGAGTGTGTGAAGCTGTATAACTTATAAAACTTGTTATTCTGAACTAGTTGTCATGGTTACATATTCACAATATGATTTAGTACTTTGCCCAAAGAACACAATTGTAAATTTATGAATATTCATTTGTGTTTCTGCATTTGATATTCATTATTTAGTGTTGTTGTGGTGATATCTTTAAATGCTGTCTTTGGAGATCGTACTGGTGTTCCACAAGGCTCTATCCTGGGTCCGCTGCTCTTCTCAATCTACATGCTTCCGTTAGGTCAGATTATCTCAGGGCACAACGTGAGCTACCACAGCTATGCTGATGACACACAGCTGTACTTATCAATAGCACCTGATGACCCCGACTCTCTCGATTCACTAACACAATGTCTTACTGGTATTTCTGAATGGATGAATAGTAATTTTCTCAAACTAAATAAAGAGAAAACTAAATTTTAGTAATTGGCAATAATGGATTCAATGAGGTTATCACAAATAAACTTAATGCATTAGGATTAAAAGTTAAGACGGAAGTAAAAAACTTAGGGGGTAACTGTTGACTGTAATCTGAATTTTAAATCACATATTCATCAGACCACTAGGACAGCATGTTTTCACTTAAGAAACATAGCAAAAGTTAGACCTCTTATATCATTGAAAGATGCTGAGAAATTAATTCACGCTTTTGTTTTCAGTCAACTAGATTACTGTAACGCACTCCTCTCAGGACTACCCAAAAAAGACATAAATCACTTGCAACGAGTGCAGAATGCAGCTGCTAGAATCCTAACTAGGGAAAGAAAATCCAAGCACATCTCTCCAGTTCTGATGCCACTACACTGGTTACCTGTGTCATTCAGAATTGACTTTAAAATACTGCTTATAGTTTACAAAGCCTTAAATAATCTCGCTCCATCTTATATATCGGAGTGTCTGACACCATATATTTCAAATCGTAACCTTAGATCCTCAAACGAGTGTCTCCTTATAATTCCAAAAGCTAAACTTAAAAGAAGTGGTGAGGCGGCCTCCTGCTGTTATGCACCTAAAATCTGGAATAGCCTGCCAATAGGAATTCGCCAACACTGCTGAAAACACATTCCTTTAACATGGCCTTTTTGTAACTTCAATTTAACTTAATACTGATACTCTGCATGTTCAATTCATCATAATAACTATTCATAGTGGCTCCAAAATCCGTACTGACCCCTACTCTCTCTTCTTTTTGTTTTCCGGTTTTCCTGCGCCACCACCACCTACTCAAAGCATAATGATGCACTAACATTGATGGACTGCAAGCCAGAAGTCTACGTGACCATCATCATCAGGTCCTTCCATGAAAACCCCAAATACAAAGAGGTCTGTTTGACTTATGTTAGGTAGATTGCCCAGAGGGGACTGGGCGGTCTCGTGGTCTGGAACCCCTGCAGATTTTATTTTTTCTCCAGCCTTTGGAGTTTTTTTTGTTTTTCTGTCCACCCTGGCCATCGGACCTTACTTATTCTATGTTAATTAATGTTGACTTATGTTTATTTTTTATTGTGTTTTCTATTTTTCTATTCTTCATTTTGTAAATCACTTTGAGCTACATTTTGTGTATGAAAATGTGCTATATACATAAATGTTGTTGTTGTTCAACAATGGTACATTTTAATCTATTCTGCTCCTTTATACATCACTGGCCACTGAAACTTATAGACCTACATAGAGAAAGAAAAACTTACAATATCAGCATCTTTTTTTCTTCGTTTTTTGCGTTCCAGTTTCTGCACCTGAAAGGAGTTAAAAGGATATTGCAAGCTTACACATTAAAATTTCCTAAAATTCATTTATTTAAAGCTTTTCCAAATTTATTTCTAGCATTTAGGATTGTATACAATATGGAAATGTGTTTAAATTAAATTGTCTACCTATATGGATTATTGAAAACAATACTTTAGAGCCAAAAGAATGATATACTGGCCCTGAATGTTTTTAAAGTCAGAAATGACAATGTATTTAGAAGATATTAAATAAGCTTCTGGAGGCAGATGTGAAAGGCACTGTTCTGCTTTCAAAAATAAATAAGAAGCCATAGAACTGATAAAAGGTTCAAACTGTGATTAAACACTTGAAATAATTAAAATGCATGTAGAAATAAACAATCTGCTGATATTCAAATTAATCTTTGGTATAGCACCTTTCATGGCAGACACCAGCATGAAGTGCTCACACCTAAACTAATGCTTCCCGAAACGCCAGTTCTCACATTTGAAAAACATGTAGGAAATAAAATGGTCAGGATGATTCTGAGTGAAAACTTGGGATATTGATCATCAAGCTTTAGGGATTCAGACCAAGTAGATTAGTAATGGTAGGCATAAACTACAACACTTAATGGCCACATAAAATGAGGCAATATTTTACCACAAATGATCATAATTGACTTGCTGTTTTAAAAAAAAAAATCTCTAGAAAAATGATAAAGTGTGGAGCTTAAATGTAACTAAAAAGACTTCAAACTTTTCAGCACACTTATAAAATTTACAATCATGTGTTTTAAAGGCCTGGCTCTTATGATACAACAGTTTTGCCCTATTATTATTATCTTCTTTTCAGATTATTAATTGTTTTCTGACTGAATGAGTTTTTTTGCATGTTGCTACATGACAATCCAGACATCAGGCATTCGATTATATTTCAAGATGTTCACTTGATAATTACTTTATTGAAACAATTATAATTTTTAATTTTATTTTAATGCCTATGCTGCCTGTCTTTACCTACAAATAATCAATGACCTTTTTGTTTGGATTTGTTGCGAATTTCAGTGCCTCTCAAAATGGGATAAACACTTAATTTATGAGTTAACGCATTAAAACCCATTCAAAACTCGACAAACCTTACCTTTCCAGCAGTGCTGTCCAAAGTTTTATATTCTGTCATGAACTCATCCAGAAACACCTTAAATGTGTTCACCCAGACCCTCACCGGTGACTCACTCCAGTCCCTCTGCTCCTGCCGCATTGTCTTTTCCAATATATGTTCAAAAAGAGCATATAGATCCTTGTATCTGACTGTTTTTCCATCATCCATCTGATTAAAAACAAAGTTTTCATATTCATTATTGCTAACACTTAGAATTATTAACTTTTTAGTGGCTTCTAGCAGATCCTGATCTTGTCTGCTTTTCTTTCGATTAATAATATGTTCCCAGAGGGAACTTTAACAAGCTTTTAATAGCCACATTTTTATAAAGTATTTAGGATAAACCATAAAACTTGTCTTTAGTATTTATTGATTTAATTGGTATATTTTGTTTTATTTCATTTTTTTGTTTCCAATTTAAATTGTATGCAATATTCTAACGCAAGAAGAGAGTTAATTGGGAGGAATGTGGGAAGGAGTGGACATTATAATCAGCAGATGGTTGGCTGACTATAAGAAATTGAATTATTTCAGAACTGCGTGATCTACTTTATCTTAATTAAAGGCTTACCTGAAAACAGATTTCCAGACCAAGCCCCAAAAACCTTTCAACTGAACTCACAATATTTAAAAGATTTGGCAAACATGTGATAAGTACTTACCGCAAGTGCTGTTGAATAGGAGTTGAAGATATTGTGCCGAAATTCTCTCAGTGCTTTTTTAAAGACAACGTCCACCAGGGTATCTTTTTTTCCATCCTCAGTGTCGAGGCCATCAATCTGCCACAAATGGAGTAATTTATTTCACAATTCACAGGCTAAGTAGAAAATATCTGTCGGTAGGCTCTCATTTTACCTCAGACTCAGGCATATGAAGACCAGAATTATTCATGGACTCTAAGTGATTTTGTGTAGTTACATTATTTACATTTGCAGTTTTATATGCAGGCACAGGACAAAATCTTTGTGTACCTCTACAATACACATTAGGCAAGTGATCCACTTTAAACAAAATGAGTATAATATTTATGAGTTAAAACACTACAACAAATGCCTAGCACTATTCTAACACAATAATGTGAGACTGATGAAAATGCACACATCACAGTGGAGTGCTAGCAGTGCTCACTCACCTTCTTTTGCAGAAACTCATTCATGGACTTGTAGTCACTTGCACTTGTTAAAATCTGCAGACAGTCATTCTGCCATTGGGTGGTGTCAATAGTCACGTTACTGATCTTCACACTTTTTCGCCTCCTCACTTTAGGTGAGGGTTCTTTATTTTCCTTGAACTCCTTTCCTCTTTCTGCTCCAAGGTTGGGACTATGAGGTGGTGTCACACGGTGCTGATTTACCTCCTGACCTACTGGGGATATAATGGCAGTCACCATTAAAAACTAATAAAAAATAATTATAATAAGAAGCCTGCCATGTTTACTTGTCTACTAGCGTCACCTCTGGGTTTTCAGAGGTCTTAAAAATATGGAAAAGAATGGAGGATTAAAATTAAAAATAAACTTTTAAATAAAGGAGTCTTTCATAGTAAACTGTTTACTAAATTCACCAAAAAATTGAAAATGTGTAGGAGGCCAGAGAGAGGTGACACGGAAGTTGAGCTGCTGTATTTTATTTCAGCCCTGCTGCCTCACAACTCAACAGGATCAGTGAGAGTGGAATATGTACACTGAGCAATCTTAGAAATACTGGTTCTTTAAATGGCATTTTATAGTTATTTACTGGGTTGTGTGGTTTCTTGTAGAACCTTTACTTAACAAAGCACCATTTCATTCTATGAAAAGTTATTTGCATATGAAGTTGGTTCCTTGTATTTTTGGAAACTTCCATATATATATATATATATATATATATATATATATATAGAGGAAAAAAGTTGAAATCTTTGGGAAACCTGGACTCATGGATTCATTTTAAAATCAGGACCCATTGGTATTTCACAAATATGTTACCATCTATTCATGAATATTGTGTGAAGCCAGCTATGGATCTAAATAAATAAAAGTTATGTCATGAACCTTCAACTGGATGTGTCTTTTGGAAACCAAAAATGACTCCCCAATGGCATTGCTATGAAGAACCACTCTGGCACCTTTATTATTAAGAGTGCACCTATGCCTGTAAAGAGTTTTTCTTGGTAGTAATATTTTTCTTCCACATACCCAAAATATGCGGATTGTGTTAATTAATTATTTTTAAAAAATAGTCACATTAGTTTGAGAGTGCATATATGTGTGCTCTGTGATGAAGTGAGACTACATCCACAATTCGTAATCACAAATGTTTCTGGGTGTACTTCTTCTCCTCCAGTTTCCCTGAAATGAAATGAGAGAGCTCAAAAATGCTTCTGCTAGTAAAAAGTTAATGTGATAAAGAAAGCAATCTGTCATTAGATTTTTTTTTTACCCGATTATTCAATTTTATCATTGAGTATAAACCCTCAATACTCATTAGGATTCACGGGAATAGCGCTCTAAAAAAGATAGGAAACAACAGCAATATAAAAAGTATAGATGACTAGGGATTTTGAATGACTGATGGCACATGTTTTACACAAATCAACTAATTTACATGGATCAGCATTTCCTTGACAGAGCACTCCGTACGACAAAATTGTTTTACCCAAAAAAAGATTAAACTTTTGTACAGAATTCCCAAAGGAATGTTCTCATCCTAAAATTTCTAATGTGTGTCATGTTTCTTAATTTTAACTTTACTGTTGTGTTATTTTATAATTTGACGAGTTTTCTGAAACTTCCTTTGTTGTTACTGTTTAACTTTGATGAACAACAATCATGTTGTGATAATTGTTTGTATATTGTCCTTAAAGAAAAAGTTGTCAGAAAGAAGCATTAAGTTGTTCTATGTATGCCTGTTCTACTTGGAGAATACCAGATCAGAACCAGAATAAACTAAAAACTATGGACCACAATATAAAAGTTATAAATATGAAAAGACAAAAGAAAACTTTGGCCTAGATCAAGGGCTGCAAGAAGAAGCTGAGTTTTAGAAATTTCAAAGACATACTATAAGTTGTGCTGAAGCACAATTAGTCAAAGATAGGCCTAAAAATAAAAGGCAACTTGGCTACTATACTATGACACTGCAACAACCCAAGAAGTGCGTCAAAGAAGCACTAAAACAGCATAAATTCAGGTTAATATAGAAACTGAGAGTCTCTGTCTTATACTCAAAAACCAATCGGCTTACTAAGCCAAATAGCCACCTGGTAGTGTTGGCATAATAGATGCCTAGGGTCCTGGAAAGATGAGCTGCTATCTATTCAGGTTGTATTGGTCTTATTTTGCCATGCTCATTAATTTGCTTTGGTCTCGGGCACATTTGGGGACCTTTAGCTAGAGAACGTTACTCTATAATGTAAAAAAAAAAGTGTAAACCTGCTTATCAGTTTATTTTTGCTTTGTAACAGGTTAGTAGGTGGAAATATGTGGGCTATAGTCAGGATTCAGGACACTCTGGTTAGGTCGCCGTAATATAACGTATATGAAAGTGAGAATAAGGTCACCCAAGGACCCCTCCAATAGTAAAATATATTCTTTTGAGTTTAATACTTACATCAACAAATAAGTAACCTGGGTCATTTGTAACACTGTGAACCGTTTTAACAGTTTTTTGAAAACTATACCCACTAAATGACGGCAATATAAACAAACACTGGCTAACTGTCACATTTCAATAACTCTGCTTACTTATTTCCCATTCATTATTAAGGGATAATGACCTCCAACTGAGGGTGGTTTAAAAAACAAGGTCTTAAGACACAACTGTCCACAAAGCACACTGGGAGCCACTCTGACTCCACACTGCTCCAGCTCTGCTGATCCAATCAACAGTCAGCACTGTGTACTTCTGTTACACTATTGGTTTGTATCTAACCTGGAGGCTAATTGTAGACCTAAGCTTTTTCATAACACATTAATTTTTTTTTTCTTGCTAGCTTTGTACTTTTTGACCTTTGAGCTATTTCATATGTGTATTGATTTTTGTAAGTTGGCTTGGCTAAACAAATCAAATAAAAATATATTATTATAGTGCATTACAAATAATGATACACCAAACTATTAAAACCAGACTCCTAACAATATAATAAAATCACAATAATGCAATTGAAATTGATCATATAAAGTACTTTGTTTCAAAAGCCATCAACAAATACTGAAAACTTATAAAATATCTTCTTTTTCTAAGATGAAAAACCAACAGAGGTTATAGGAAAATGAAATAAAATACCATCATATATCATGAGACCATCTGTCTCATCATGATCTTCCAAGAATTCTTGCTTGTCGGGTTGAGTGATCACTTTGTCTCGGAGTAGCTTCTTATTGCCTTGCTTTGGTTTTCCCCAGAAGCGCATCTTTGCTTTCATTCTGTAGGCACAAAATAAAAACATTCACTCAGATCACTGGTTTACAGAAGAGCAAACCACTGGTGTCAAAAATAAAACCATACAGTATTAGTGTCAATGGGTGCTCCTCACAATATGACTGGGCAAACAAATCCACTTTATTTTTGTGGACAACAGAAGCAAAGCTTTCACATCATACTTGGAACAAGCATCTTTTAACAACTTATGGTGCATAGTTAACTTAAAAGTTTCTCCTAGTGAAAGTGCGCATAGGGGACAGTTTAAGTGCTTGGATAATTGTAATCTTCCCCTGGAAAGCTAGCGGATGCTGTCGACTAATACTTTTTCTCTTCTTCTTGCCTCAGACAATTGACAACCATGAAACCTCTGATGTCACTTCTGGTTTCCAACTGCCTGGACCCGCCTCTTCCAACCAAGAACCTTTATCACTGGAAGCAACGCCATCTTAGGCAGTCTATCTTGGAGACTCATACTGTCATGATGTTTCTCTTTCATTTCAATGCGCTACAACTCGCATTGAATATATGGGGTTGGCCCTTGTGGTGCCCCAAAGATTTATTATCTTCTTTTGTCTCTTGATTACTATCTTCTTACATAATACGCTACAGTGGCTGTCTGTTTGTCTGTCCAGGATTTTAAGTCACCTGTAGCTCACAAACCATTTGATCTATTGACCTGAAATTTGGTACACATATACTAAGTGACGTCTACTATCCGCTTTCAGGGTGATGATTTTTAGTACTCTTTTTATTTTACTTTATTGTAGAATAAACTCTTGGCAATGGGCAGCAGGATGGCCGTGCAGCGCATGCGTACGAGTGCCATTCTCATTCCTACCACCTTCGCCGTCACTTCCTCTACCTCTTCATATCTTAAATCATTCTTGAGGCAGATTGAAGAAGTGAAAAATGAAGAAAAACGTACAAAGTAATTGCAATACAAACACTGACCGGAAGAAGAGAAGAAACGGGCCACTAGGGTGGAAAAAAAAAGAGCTGCTCACTAAGAAGCACGCGCATGAAACTCTGAGCAAACAAACGCTAAACGTACAGAGCAAGAGTATGAAAACTATGAATGCTCAAGTCAAGTGTATTCACTGCACGTTATCGTGCAGTCCACCGTTACTGGTATATATACACTCACCTAAAGGATTATTAGGAACACCTGTTCAATTTCTCATAAATGCAATTATCTAATCAACCAATCACATGGCAGTTGCTTCAATGCATTTAGGGGTGTGGTCCTGGTCAAGACAATCTCCTGAACTCCAAACTGAATGTCAGAATGGAAAAGAAAGGTGATTTAAGCAGTTTTGAGTGTGGCATGGTTGTTGGTGTCAGACGGGCCAGTCTGAGTATTTCACAATCTGCTCAGTTACTGGGATTTTCACGCACAACCATTTCTAGGGTTTACAAAGAATGGTGTGAAAAGGGAAAAACATCCAGTATGCAGCAGTCCTGTGGGCGAAAATGCCTTGTTGATGCTAGAGGTCAGAGGAGAATGGGCCGACTGATTCAAGCTGATAGAAGAGCAACTTTGACTGAAATAACCACTCGTTACAACCGAGGTATTCAGCAAAGCATTTGTGAAGCCACAACACGCACAACCTTGAGGCGGATGGGCTACAACAGCAGAAGACCCCACCGGGTACCACTCATCTCCACTACAAATAGGAAAAAGAGGCTCCAATTTGCACGAGCTCACCAAAATTGGACAGTTGAAGACTGGAAAAATGTTGCCTGGTCTGATGAGTCTCGATTTCTGTTGAGACATTCAAATGGTAGAGTCAATATTTGGCGTAAACATAATGAGAACATGGATCCATCATGCCTTGTTACCACTGTGCAGGCTGGTGGTGGTGGTGTAATGGTGTGGGGGATGTTTTCTTGGCACACTTTAGGCCCCTTAGTGCCAATTGGGCATCGTTTAAATGCCACGGGCTACCTGAGCATTGTTTCTGACCATGTCCATCCCTTCATGACCACCATGTATCCATCCTCTGATGGCTACTTCCAGCAGGATAATGCACCATGTCACAAAGCTCGAATCATTTCAAATTGGTTTCTTGAACATGACAATGAGTTCACTGTACTAAAATGGCCCCCACAGTCACCAGATCTCAACCCAATAGAGCATCTTTGGGATGTGACGAAACAGGAGCTTCGTGCCCTGGATGTGCATCCCACAAATCTCCATCAACTGCAAGATGCTATCCTATCAATATGGGCCAACATTTCTAAAGAATGCTTTCAGCACCTTGTTGAATCAATGCCACGTAGAATTAAGGTAGTTCTGAAGGCGAAAGGGGGTCAAACACCGTATTAGTATGGTGTTCCTAATAATCCTTTAGGTGATTGTATATATAAAACTATTGGCCAAGCCCAGAGGAATCCTGCATGTCAAACATTATTATTCATAAGTTGACCACCTCTGGGCATGGCAACATATCCATGAGGGGTAACAAATTATAATTTAATAAGAAGTTTTAAAGTCTTAATAATTTAACTATTTAAAACAAAACAAAGTTCTGAAAGAAATCTGGCAGCTCAAATGCTTTTACCTGCTGTCAGTGTGGGCATTCTTTCTTATACTGTCCATCTTCACAAGATCCCCAGAGGACAATGCCTTGTGCATTTTCTTTGTGTCTTCAGCCAATGATGTTGACTGTAATATGTCAAAGATCAAAGTAGAGATGCAGTTACAAACGTAAAGCAGCTCACTACACAAGCTAAACATAGTTTTGAACTCTACAATGGGCTTATTTAACCACATTTTATGATACATTATTACTGCAGCTCCAGGGCAGAAAGACTATATCATCCCTTTTCTCAAAAATACAAATCCACAGTATTTATACCAGACCCAGAACTCCGTTTCAGGCTCAAGTGTTTGATGGGAAGAATCATCACATCAAAGAGCTCACTTCTAGCTAAATCTCCGTCTCTGGCAAATGTGCCATCATGGTGGAATTTTATTTAGTTAAAAAAACAAACATATGATCTCAGGCAAACCCTTTCAGCCATTTCTTTCATGCTAAGCAATTTCTTAATCAGAGTATAATTTCTTCTGCACTTTTTCACTGAAGTCCTTGATGTGGTTTTGAACACTTTTAGATTTAAAATGCCTTATGTTTGTAAAACATGACGTGTTTGTATAAAACTCAAAACCACTGAAGGTCTGCAAGCGGAAATTAATTACTCTCTGTAATGTTTTATGCTTCTTACTATCTATGTTGCAGCAACTTAGAGACTTTTATCAAATAATGAATCTACTAAAAGAAGCAGATAGAGAGATAAATTACATACTTGTATACCCAAAAAACTGACATTATTAGCTAGATATATTACATATCCCAAGGTCACACAATGTTCCAGCTAAATAAACTGATTGTTAGATTTTACACGGTATGTGACCATGTCTGCATGTTTGACATCAAATTTTAATTACAGTATATCCTATATGTATTTTTTTTTTAGTTGAAAAACTCTACTTACCTTTGTTAAAGCTATCTTTACCATAAATTATCTTTAAATGATGAAAAAGGATCTTTACTCACAAAAATGTTAATCTCTGTTTTAAGCAAAATTAAAGAAGCAAAAAACTCATACATTACATTATATATAGCTGTCTAGTTATGCAATTCTAAATTTTCAGATGCACTTAAAGTACAAAATTACATTTACTCTAACAAAAAAATCTAAATGAAATTCATATTGTAGACATAAATACAACACATAGTTTGCATATAATCTTACATAAAAAGTAGGCTTTGTACAAATAATTTAAATATACTACATGAAAAACACAACATAAAACATTTCTTAACAATAAAAAGAAAGAAAACAAGGTAGATATTAAAACAAAGGTGAACATAACCCAGAAAACCCAAGGCACAGGGTGACAATGAATGTGCAAAGCATTATTTGGTGATGTAGAAAGAAGGTAAAATGAGTCCCATGGGACAGAGTTACAAGCTACAGCATGCAATGATTGTTTGTTAACCAGGCTAGTCAAATTATAAGAGAGGGAGAGTGAGTGTGGCACGCTTGGCGTACTTCTGTGATGAATGATGCTCAGGATTTCATAATTCAGGTGATTGATCCAAGCAGAGTGAAGGTGCACTCAAAAGAATCAGCAACATAGTTGCACGTCCAGTGAAAGCCTAAAATATGGACTAACATTAATTTGTGGGAAACCCTTTTGAACACAGCCTGGATTTTGATTCACAACATGATTTAATACGAGTACAGTAATAAAGCATATCATATGAAGAAATAACCTCAGCAGTAAGTGGGCAATTTTGGATGATTTAGAGGGATACTCCACCCAAAAAGTAAATTTTTTAAATATATTTCCTACCTCATGTAATTTGTAGTGATGGTCTAAGAAAAATGTCATGTTTGCATTCAGAACAGAAATAAAAGTTTCTGATTGGATAGACATCTATGGTGACCAACACTTGAGAACAGGAAACAATATAAACAACATGCACAAAAAAACTTCAGGTTACTTGTGTTGCATTATGCACATGTCAGTTCATCCATTTGTATGCTCACAATCTCACAAACACATGTATTTTAACTAAAATACTGTTAAATAAAACACCTTTTGGAAAATCCTATTGTAAATAAAAATGGAACACTTTCAGATAGAAACGGCCATCTGAATTACAGGCCAGCCTCCCATACTTACATTTATATTTATACGCACACCTTAAGTACCCAGGAATTATTTAGTAGCAGTCAGTGAGGCTGCACGGGTGAGTAGATCTTCAGATATGCACAAGTACGACACATATTCTCTTCCTGATAATGTTTACACTTATTTTTCTTTCAACTTTTTAGCTGTACTCGTTATCAATATTCAATGAACAGCAATGTTAGCCAATGAAAATGCTGTTACTGGGTCCCTGTCCAAAGAATGAGGCAGAGAGAACCAGGTCTACAATTCAAATGCTCACTCGCATTTGTGTGTTCCATTTTCATTCAAAAGACCATTTTCAGAAAATAGTTCATCCAACAACATTATTGTAAAAATGTAAGTGTTTGGGACATTGTGAGCATATAAACTGAAGTCTGGATGTGTGGTTTATGCAGCATGCGTAACATAAAAATTTTTCAGGGATGTTTTAAATATTGTTTCCTGTTGTCCAGTGTTAGCCACAAGAAGGGCCGGCACCACCATTAAGGTAAATTAGGCATTTGCTTAGGGTGCAAATCATAAAGGGGGGAAAAGCCCAGCCGCATGAGTTAGCTACCGAATAGTTGGTTGACACACTATTGGTCTAGGGCACAAAATAACTCAGCACTGGCAGTGGCGACAAGAGATGCCTATTCTATCAGAAACTTTGGAACTCAGCCATCACAACAAACTACATAGGGTAAGTATAACATAAAAAAAAAATATTTTTTGTGTGGATAATTGATAATTCCTTTAACATCTGTAATGTAATATAACTGAAAATAACACACGCAAATCCACTTAATATAATTCAGGTTTACAGAGACCAGAGGTCAACACGACAACATCAGGCAAATGCAGGAATCAACCTTAAATAGAGTTCCTGTCCACTGCAGTGCCCTCTGTTGTTCAAACTCACAAGGGGCCAATTTAGAATCGCCAATTAACCTAAAACACACATTTCTGACGATATGAGATGTTCCCTGAGAAAGTCCCACATGGACAGGTAATGCTGCAGAAATGGCAACGCTCTGGGTAGTTCAAATTCAAGACACTGGGTCTGGAGGCAGTCACACTATTAAGATCCTTCAATTAAGAAGGAAACAAAAACAAAACATATCACACCACAAAGCCTTTTTCTTTCAAGTAATCCTTAACATTAAATCTTAACTTAATGTTGTAACAGAATAAAAATAACCAGTAACGATGATGTACTATCAAGTACTTTAATTTAAAAGCTCACTGCATATATACATGTATATGTGTGTGACTTTCAATATAGACATCCAGCTCAGAAAGTGGTGTTTGTCTAGCACTTCTGGCGGTACAGAAAGCCATCTTTGCTCACCACAAATTAAATAAAATCCTGCATTATGCTGGCCTGGCACAGAGCACAAAGATGGACTCAGCAGTGAGCCTCTGGCAGCCTCCGTCTCAGGGATACAAGCCAGACAGCACTGATGCAAGATATCTGGAGGTGGATAAATATCAGCTGTATGATCATGAAAAGATTGTTTTTTCCAGACATACTGCATAAAAATTAATCAAAACTGTACGTCATCACATAGCCCAATTTTGAATTTATGGCAAACACTTCTGCTATTTTTGGACGAAGAGGTGTTTATTTGCGTAACATTCCAGCTGTGTTCAAAAGAATAATTTTCCCATTTTTTAGTTAAAAGAAAAAAAGTGATTTTATAACTAGAGTCACAAAGCAGTAGTAAGGGGTCAGTTTTGCATCTCTAACCATTGCCACTAAAGGATTTAGCAGAAAGAAATGCTCCCAATGGTCAGGCGCTCACCCAGAAATGGCCTACTTGATTGGTTTGTACATTAAGATTACCATTTCAGAGTCACTGTGACAAGCCTGCCCGTCACTAACCACAGGCTCCATTTCAGGGTGGGGCAGGCAGGGGGATAGAGGGGATGTGATGGGGTTGTCATCGTACTCATCATCCTCCAACTCCCCATCCCCTGCAGGGTTTGTACCTCGGCTCAGGAAATCAGAGCGTGTCCGCGCCATGCGGGCTTTCTTTTTTTGGGCTGGTCTCCCAACCTAATTGACCAAATAACACAAGAAGTTGAAAAGGCATTTACTAAACGTATGCCCTGCCTAACACCACTGAAGTCTGCATTACCCTCAAGCATGATTTCTATAAAAAAGATGTGCATATCAGAATAAGAGCAGTGCAAATGTAAAAATTAATGAACATCAAAACATAATAATGCACTTTTATACTCTACCACACAGAACAACAAATGTTTAAAAAGAACCTGATTTGTTCTTTGAATCCTTAACATTAGAATCTGCTTTTCATCTATCTTTTGCATAACGTCTCCATTCTGTCTCTTTGGTCAGTTTGAATATTCAGTTACATTTAAAAGTTCCAAGTACTTTTCTACATGCCCCCTTCATTTTTAAAGAAACTGACATATTGCCATACCTCCAAAGGCATCTTTGCATGCTTTGCATTAAAAAATGGCTCTTCTTTCTGAATGGCAGAGGACCTCTCTTGGTTGGCTGATTCCTTCTCAACTCTAAAAAGAGAAATTTGTCACTGTAGTTTACTACATAATACATCCATTCAAAACCCTAATTACAACTGTGACTAAATAATATTAATGTGTTGATATTAGCGTGTATCCTGCACCCAGTGCTGATGGGACAGGCATGTCAGCCCACTGACCTGGAAGAGTGGGTTACTGAACAATTATACAGTAGTGTGTCGTGGGTCAATACTGGCAGCACTGAGTACAAGGCAGAGACCAACTGACCCATTGTTAGGCAATACACATATTCCAATTAGCATAGTCACATTACTAATTTTGGTTAGATTTTGTTCCAAGTCATCAGTCTAGGGGTTATTTTTTCCAACATGCACTGTGAATGTTTGAATGATGTATTCAATATGCGCAAAAATAATTTGTACATGATTAGATAAAACAAAGTGAGCTTGTTCATTATTATAACTTAGATACCTAAATGAAGTTACAATGCCCTCCATAATGCTTGGGTCAAAGTCACATTTCCCTGGATTTACCCCTCTGCTCCACAATTAGAAATCAAACAATCCAGACATTGTGATTAAAGTTAACATTGCAGACTATAATTTAAGGGGATTTGCATACATTTTGGTCACACCATGTGGAAATGACAACAGTTTTTCTACATGGTCACACACTTCTTGCCATTGTAAACACCTACATTCGCCCCAGGCCAGTTTACAGTTGCCAATCAACTTACCATTGATGCGTGTTTTACGTGTAGAGAACCCAGACAAAAAACCCAGACAGCCATATGGAAAATGTACACACTTGCCATAAAAGATCTCCGAGTTGGGACTCTTGAGGTAGGAGGTGTCCCATTATTTAACATGCCATTGCACTGCTCCTTATTGAACAAATCAATGTATAAAAATAAATGGCCAGGCATTATAATGAATAGAAAAAGGGAGTAAATACACAAATTACTCCGTGAAACACTCTTTGTAGCTTTATATTGAAATTCAAAGAACTTTGGATGCTTTGGAGATATAAACTTGTATAGTTCAGATTTATGAAAAATGTTGGAGTGCCAGAATTAAAGATAAATTAAGGCTAATAACTCCTAACCTGTAATTTCACCTTTATGAAAAATGCATACTCTTTGCCTGGTCCTGAAAAAGTAACACTTCCATTAATAGGTGGGCAGGGAATGGGATTTTCATAAAATAGACAAGAGGACTGGATGCCGTTCAAATTATATATACTAACAAATTGGCTGGCCAGAGTAATAATACTTCACTTACTTGGTGAATGTGGGCTTGTTGTCTTTTGGAGTGAAGAATATTGTTGTTGGTCTGTCAGCCGAGGAGCCGTCTAAACTCTGACCCAAGACTTTGGGCTGCCTTAGACGTTCACTTCTCGGCCCACCATCAGGAGCCTCCAAAGTCACCTTGGGATTCCAGCCCTCCTGTGGCAGCCTCCACGGCCCATCTCTCTTCTCTAAAAACATACTTAAAGGCCGTTCTTTTGCTGAGGGAGGGAGCACCTTTTTCTCTTTAGTTTGACCATCTTCCACTGAGATAATTTTTATCTCTACATCTGAAGGTGACAGTTCTGAAGGGGCAGATGGCCCCCAGTGTTCTTGAGAAAGAAGCAGAGACTGAGGTCTTTCTTTGTGACTACTTGCATTTGAGGACAACTGTCTATTTTGTTCAATCTTTTGCAGGGCTTCTCCTCTCTGCTTCTCAAACATGTCTCTTTCATGTTGCTCAAAGAACTTTCGCTGCTTCTCTAAAATCTCTTTCTGCTGTCGAATTTGCTCCATCATTTCTTTTTCATTTTGCTGCTGTTGCTGTTTTTGCCGCTCTGCCTTGCCTACATTCATCTTCTCCAGTTTCTCAATGATGGCGGCATTGACTCGGTCATCAGCATTTTTATTGACTGAATCCACTGCTAATGTTGTTGAAATTTCAGTTTGAACCTCACTGTGCTTTACTTGAGGCTTCTGTACCTGGGTTTCCTCACCCAGTGGCACTTCCTTCTGCATGCTAATAACAACCACAACTGGTTTATGAATGGGCACCTTCTGTCCTTTGGGCCCGCTATCTCGTTCAAAACTTGTCTTAGAGGAATCATTACTTTCCTTATTGGCAGATACACCTTCACGAAATGGAATATAAAATGGAGGAAGATTGTTTTCTGTTTTTGACTTTAAGAGTAACCCTTGAGATTTTCCTTGAGGGCTGGAGGAAGGACCAGTTGAACTCATCATTTCAGATTCAGCTGGGTGTACGTGAGGCGATTCTGTGCTGCCAGATGAAAGGTCTTGCTGTTCAATAAATTTATGATGGCAATCGGACTCCTCCAACTCTGGAGAAGTGGATTTAACTTTCTGAAACTCATCAGCTCCTAGCAATTCAAAACTACCCCGTGAGCTCTCACTATCTGGAGTACCTTGGGGTGACAGTAAATTTTCAGAAACCAGTTCTGTAGACCACCTTATTTCCTCTGATGGAGAGATCCCACCTGTAGACCTGACCTTTAGTAATTCCAGGCTAAATTTGGCTTGCTCCAATTCCCGCATACGCCGACTCTCTCTTTTGGCCCTTACAACCTTCTTCTGGTCCATATCATCAAAGGACTTTGGTCTTTCTATTGCCCCACCTCCTTGAATACCAAGCCAATCATACTGATTATCTGTAGTTCTGTCTGCAGTGGTAGAGTCTGCATATTCACTTTGATAATAGTCCATATTCTCATTTCTCCTCTCAATAACAGTTTCTGGTTCCTTAACCCTGGCATTTATATCTTTAGGTGTACATCCAAAAGCTGATGGAATGTCGCCCTTGTAAAGGTCCTGTGCAGTCAATGAATTTGCTTCCTTAATCTTTAGTTGTATTTGTTGCTGCTTCTGGTTTTTCAATTCAATTAACCTAAATAGAAATGACAAAGTAGGCTGTAAACAATGTGTAGATAAAATGCCTAACAGACTGATGACTGAAAAGCTGGGAAGACACACAAGTTGCACAGTGAACTGGCAAACTGTAAGACTTATTATCAAATAAAAAAGAACAATATGATAGTGATATTGTTCAAGCATGTTTCAGTTTCCCATTTTAATCACTAATACAATTTCAACCGCTGCATATCTTTGCCACGGCTTTAGCTACTCTGGTAGAAACTGCCCTGGATGGGATGCACGGCTGTGTTAAGGCTGACAAAAAATGCACAAACACAGAGCAATTTGGAGGCATCGGCTGTTGTAAAAAAGTGGACTGAAATGGGGCCTCGTTCAGATAGAACAACCTTCCTAAAATAGGTCAGAGCCTTACAATTTGGTTTGCTTAGTTCATGATGGAAAGAGACGAGGCAGATACAGCACTAGTTTAAAAACGAATTTCAAATGTAAAAAGTGTCCGCTTTGGAATACCTAGTGATCATACTCAAAAATCTAAACACCTTGGGTGTTACCATCCATTTAAAACTCTTCAAAAAGATTCAGTGCTGTCTTCTAATCGATTTCTAACTCATTTTTAGACAAACTTGCCAATACTGATAAAATGGGGGAAAACAAATTGGACATGAGCGCCAGTACGCTTTGCACCCAAGGAACTAAGTTACCCGAACTATTCTATAACATTTCTGCAATTATTTACTACTCTGGTGCTGATCTTTCTGATCATAAAATAGGTCACTGCGATAGCAATTGACAAGAAGAATTCATAATTAATTGCAGAATTATGGTATTTGTGGGTTCCTCTAGAGTGACTCTTTCTCTTGCATGATTTGGCCCAAAAACTAATCAGTACATTGTCATCTCATAACAGGCTTAAGTTCAGAGTTTGATATATTTTTTTTATCCAGCCACTTTAGCTCTAGACCATCCTTAAGAAACTATGACACACAGACAGACACACACACACCCATCATTGATATATCGATTTTTTCAGTATCAGGGATCCTAAAACATCGAGATCCGTTGAAAACCAGAGATCAACATTTTTTTTACAAATCTAAAGCTTTCACTCCTCTGCTACAGATGATAGGTTATGGCGGGGGAGGGTGCAAAGCAAAAAATGCAAAGAACCCCAATTTTAGTGCATTGTGTGCTCATTTTGTTTGACTCTACCAAGATAGATCTATGTTAAGATTTACCATAATGTGCACATTCTGTCTGAAGGTGGCAGTGTTGTGATAATGCAATTTCAACTTTGTTATTTTGTACGAAAGGAAATGGAAATACTGTAGTTAAATCACCAGGGTACTAATTTCACAAAAACTTGTGACACCTCGATGAGGTACCTTGTTTAGGGCGCACTCTCTTATATACCTTCTTTACTGTCAGTCCCTTCAGATACCCCAAAATATGGTATCTTACAAGAGAGACAATGATGAGATGCACCTGAAGTAACCTTAATTAAAGTGTCTACTTTCAATCTTGTGTTGAAAATTGTATAACCTCTAACAATATGAAATTACTGTTTCTAAACAATGGATAATAATTTTAAGAGGTGTAGGTATCTCATATAGGTTAAATGTTTGACTTGATGAATATATGGCTGTAATAAAGATGTATGTGACTCAGCTGATAAGCATGGGGATTTGGCTGCTGTGTATCTCATATAATACGCCCAAACTCTTCCAACTGCATTTCTGCTAATGGATCTACAGAAAAACCTAGAAGTTCTCAAGTCTATAGAGACATTTTGGGATGCTGGAAACATTCAACGCTTATAGTTAACATGAATAGCTTTACAGCCTAATAGTTCACACAGGCTAGCAAATAATGGCATGGTATATCACAGCTGTCATACTACTAGGACTTGTGGGCACCAACCATTCTTGTAGCACTATGGGTCTTTAAGAGTTAGAGGAGAAACGCACAAAACATATTTCTGTTCCCAAATACTTATAGAGATTACCCTTAATATATGGTTAGAATGTTTTGCAACTATTATGCAATTTTTGAGTGCCCTAACATAAATGAAACATAAATTAGTAGTTTCCTGAGACCACTGATTTGTTAAGGTGCATTCGACAGAACTTAGTGACTATACATGAGACAACCTATTAAATTTACAGGCATTGTAAATTACACAACAAGTTTTGTCAGGATTATTGAAGAGCTTGTTATCTACAAATTGACAGTCCTTTACTGATGGCATCTGATAAATGTCAGGAAAAAGCCTCCTGATTACCAAGTCACCTGCTTTGTATATACTGAATGAACATAGAGCTATAATTTTCAAGGCTCCATGGCCAAGCATTCATTGGCACCCACTGACATTTTAGGGTAATTTAGGGGCCGCCTATTTGTCTGTTAATGTCACTCACAAAGTTTTGTTCCAGCAAGTGACAGACTAGAGACAGGCTGGCCATGAAAATCGTAACATTTTTTCAACAGTAACACACTGATATTTTAAGTTTTAATTGATGCCTAACAAAGTAATAACAAAGAAAAAGCTGTACTATCAGTCTGCTTAAATGGCTGACCATAAAGCAAAGCAGCCATTTAACATTAAATACACTTTTGAATTGTATGCTATCATTATTATATTTTGTCTAACTTAGCCTTGAGTTCACTGTCATAACTTTTGTTTCCCCAAGTCTGTATAAACTGCTAGTGTTTCAATTCTCTTTGCAGTTTTTAAACCATGGAAAATTATACACTTGAAACATTAAGGGCCATACTCTCTCATGTTTTGTTTACTTTGACTTGAATCTTAACCTTCTCCTTCTTTTTGTTTGCAAACATTTACACACCATCATTGGAGTTCCAAACTTTATCAAATGTGCAATTTAGAAACAAAAATACAATCCAATATGCTTGCAAATGCTTTTTGGGTTTTGCACCAGACAATTATGAAATTATTACATACCTTAAGCGTGCCAGGTGTCCTCTGCAATATGCCTGCAGCAATACAATACAGAACCTCAGATGTCTGTAGGTTGTTCTGGCTTTCCAGCCACGCCAAGCAGCCTGGATGCACACAGCAGCCTCTTCCCTATGGTAGCAGTATCGGCGCCAGAATTTTTGGATAACACATGAAGCCTCCCACATGTGCTGAATCTTTTTCCTCTCCTTGTAACCCCTCCATAATGCCTGAATACATATAGCTGCCCCATGGAGAGTCTCTATATCAATCTCGGGTTCAGGGGTGGTATCCTTTACCGTGCAGTTCCGCCACCACCGCTGAAATGAGAAATAAAATAAAAATTTTACAATCTTGGAAAAAAGAATACAACATATACATTTACATACAGTATGTACAGTATATACTTTAAGATACGTGATTCATTTTCTCCCTTCACGGATTTCCACCTACATATATATATATATATATATATATATATATATATATATATATATATATATATATATATATAAACACACACACATACAGGTAAAATTCCAATACAATGGATTGCCAGGGACCTAAAAAATATTTTGCTGTAATGAGATTCTGTATTTGTCACTATAGTGCTTTCTTTAACTTACTTCCAGGCATTTGCAATCATTTCAATAGCTTCTTTTGTGTTAATTTTAATCTTCTCCTGTATACAAGTTATGCTGACGAGAATATTTCTCAGCATTTCCTTGCGATAATACCCTTTCAGGGTGCAAACAATGCCCAAATCCAATGGCTGAAGCACTGCTGTGCAACTGGGTGGGAGGAATTCAACGCAAACATTATCTAAATGTGGAAGCATGTTGTGTGCAGCAGTCATCAATCAAAAGCTGAATCATCTTTTTCTTCTTCTTCATATTGTAAGGTTTCTGAACTCTCTTGGGATCCCCCCAACTTCCTACCCAACGGGAACGTCACGTTGAAGTGCGTCCTGAAGCGTGATTGCCTCATCTGTGGAAGATTGTTTGTCCGTTGCTGGGGTAGGGCAACAGCAGGCTCGCAGCGGTGCAGTGAGGTGCCACAGAAGCAAATCCTAAAAGATCAGGGTTGCGTCTTACACCCCAAAACACACGGCTGAATCTCAGTACTTTAGCAAAACCAGCTTTATTCAGCTTGAAACAGGAACAGCACGTGTTATTTATTGTAGCGTGATCTGCCATTCTCCTATTAACAGACACAGCAGTCAGACAGGGTTGTGGCCAGGTTAGTGGCCAAGTAACCCTGTTACCTGGATTTACAATGTTCCTTGCATCACCCATTGAGACCTTTTGTTTGCTTCAGTGCTGAGCTGCAGCAGAGCTGTGAGCCTGCTGTTGCTCCGGCAACAGATAAACAGTCTTCCACAGATGCGGTGATCGCACTTCGGGACGCTCTTCGGCGTGTTGTCCAGTTGGGGGAGGTCCCAAGTGAGTTTAGAAACCTAACATTTTCTTGAATGAGTCAAGCATTAATAGGAATGTTTCTTGAATGTGCATCTCATAACTACATAAAAAAAGCTTTTTCGATGATTTCAAATGCAGCAGTTCGCATACATTTGCAACCCAAGATTTTTCTTCTTTTTTGCTCGGTCTTTCAAGGAAGTTGACAGCATCAATGGCGAAATTCTTTTTGCCACAATCGAAAGCCTGAAAAAATTTAAAGTTTTTTTTTTCTGTTATGAGCTGTTATAATTTTTTCATGTCTGCCGTTTCTATAGGAGGGTGACAATGAGTTAGATTCCGTTGATGAGCAATAAGCAAAAGATATCATTGAAAACCACAGAAAACAAAAACAGCAAAAAAAAACAGTACGAGGAAAGTTTGAAGAAAGAAATTTTTTTTTACAATTTTTGTTTTTTAGGATTCTTGTGCACAACTGAGCTGCAACCACAGAACTAACTGCTCCGTGGATGATTCATTCAGGCATATCAAGGTCTTTTGGGCACTTTCTATAGACTTGTGTCATATGGGGAAACTGTTGGTATGTAATATTGTAAGAGACGCCCCAGAAATGGAAGGATGGGGAAAGACAACTTTTCAAGGACACTGCCTCCTCCAAAACGCTAGATGGCAGCGATGTCCCGGATTCCCGGAGGGTACAATGTTACATGTACTGTAATACCACAGCCCTGCCGAATACTGTGGATGCCGCCAGGGGACAATGAAAGAGGACCAGAGGAGTTTATTTCTTCCATAGCCCGGAAGTACTCCCAAGTCATGATGACTGAAGCTCCGAAGTTCTTCCGGGCTGAAGAAAACTCAAGTCCTCCATCTGACGCAGAAGTGCTGGCAAGTCACGTGGGAGGAAGAACAGAAGCACTTCCAGGTCAATGACTAATAAAGGACTGCTGTGAACCCAGCAAGTGAGCCATAGTCGGGAGGAGGTGGCAAAACTTGCTGGGAGGTGTGGAGGAAACAGAATTGTATTTATTATTGAGAATTGTGATTTACTTTGTGTTTATTGTGGCTGAAGTGCTTGGAGCACTGAAAATGAGGAAAAAAGAATTAAAATACTTTTGAGTGCTTTTACCCTGTGTCCTGCATGTCTGTCTGCTGTGTTTAAGGGGCAACAATGCCACCTAGTGTCCACTATATATATATATATATATATATATATATATATATATATATAAACATACATACATATACACAAACATACATACATATACACACACACAAAAAAAAGTGGCCATGAGTTTTGTTATCATTCTCTACTTCACTTATACCAGAGTATTATATATATTCCAGGGCTGTCAAAGTAAGCGTTCATATGTACTATTAATTTCAAAATTATAAAGCATCGTTTTTCCTTAATCACATTTGGCATATGCACTGTTCGACACAGCTTTACTGGTCCATTAATGATAGTTGCTTTTGATTTAAAATTCTCCCAGATAGTTCTAAGGATAAAAATGTGGTTACTTGTTAACTTACTGCAGTGAATTTAATTATCACAGAAGTAAAATGTCTTTGGCATATCTATTAAAATGCAAAACATGCCACTGTGTAGAAGCTAACATTTAATCATCAAAATGCACGGCACACTACAGTCTATTAATGTACAGGGATCCATGTCTGTTGAATGTGGTAAAGCATTAACTACTGCTATTAAAAATGGGCTCCATCAGAGTGCAGACCTCCTAACATAACTGAACATAACCCAAACTGTACAACTGGAATGGGACTTATGAGTGCATGGGATCTATCCGTCAAATTTGTTTTGTTAGCTGATAGCCAAATGGTTCTACTACCTCACACAGGCCCTTTTAAAAACTGTAAAAATTTCTACTTCAACTAAAGGACTGTTTGTTCCAAGTTATAATTATTTTCTTTGTACAGAGGTGCCTCCTGGCTTCCATTTTAAATCCATCTTCTCTTAATCAAGCTGGTGCCCTTGAGTATGTGATTTAGAATTGAATAGAATGCCTTTTATTGTCATTGCACAGATGTACAACAAAATGTTGGTGCTTCCCCTGAATAGTACATACAATATAATAAAAACAAAATCTTCAACAGATTCAAAATATGCTCTGCATTTTAAACTAAATATATACATTAATATAAACCAATAAAACATTGAAGCATGGAAGCGTATAAATAGTAAATAGTGGAGAAGTTCCATTTTACAGTGATTGCAGTGAGTCCCTGAGATATTGTAATTCTGTCCCATTGTTGCCATGGGTGACAGTGAAAGACATAAGATCAAAAGCACTTGGATGCTGTAAACATTTATTTAACAAAATTAAGTTATCTAATTGTGCTCGGGTAGAAGCTTTTCAGCAGTCTGGAAGTGTGTGTCTTAATAGAACTATAATGACTTCAAGAAAGGAATCAGAGTAATAAAGTGGTGGCCTGGGTGAGATGGATCCCTAATGACTTGTTTGGCCCTTTGTTAACATCGAGTTCTGTATATGTCCTCTAGAGAAGGTTACTGGGTATTGGTAATTTTTTGCTCTGATCTGATGACTCTTTAAAGAGCAGCCAGCATACCATATCAGGATGCCACAGGTAAGTAAGCTTTCCATAAAGCAGCGACAGAAGGACATCAACAGCTGCTTGGACAGGCTAGCATTCCTCAACCTCCTTAAGAAGTAGAGTTGCTTCTGTGCCTTCTTCACTACAGAAGTTGTATTAACAGACCCAGACAGAGGTCCTGGGAGATATGTATACCAAGGCATTTAAAGCTAGGCACTCTTTCAACTGTGTCTCCTCCGATGTATATAGGAGCAGGTTCCTCTTCTTGCCTCTTGAAGTTGATAATCATTTGCTTTATGAACCTATTTTCTTCAACACAACTTAGTATAAATGCATGGTAAAATTCTTTATAATGCAGAAACAATTTATACAGTATCTGAAAATCATAAAAAAAAAAGCTATTGACTTTAGTTACTACTCAAAAGGGCTCCTACATGCCAACACATCTCATTCCCCATTTATTGCCACATTATTAAAGGAAGCAGCTCTTGTATATTCTTGCACAAAAGTCTATGGTAAGGTAGCAACACCCATAAAGCAAATTATCTGAAATACTGGAAAAGTCATCTTTATAAAAGATTTTTGGATTACAGCTATTCATTTTAAATAGAGGAATAGAAACTGCACCACTGCAAAGATTATCTCGGTCAACACCGATTTCGCAAAAATATGACTTCTCAAAGATTCTTCTCTACCTTTTACCATCAGGCTCCCATTGTATTCAAGGAAGCTGGAATCCTATCACAACATATATAACTTAAAAACGTCTGCTACCTACTTTACAATAATGAAGTAGTAGTAGGAATATTGTGACATGCTACATTTACAGAGAAATACTTACTAGTATGCCCGACCAGCATGCAACACATTTAAAGAAATGAAATTCAAAGGATCCTTTTCATCTACAGGAATACTTCACCCAAAAATTGCATTGTTTATATCTTACTTACCCAATATAATTCGGTGTGCTGGACAGAACATTTTTAAATCTCGTGTTTTCATGGAGGATGGACATGACAACATTTCTGATGGAACGGAAGCCAATGGTGACCAATATTGGACAACAGCAAACAGTATGAATGCATCCTTTACAAAAATCTCAGGTGAACAGAGCCACATTATCCACAATAGCAAATGATCGCAACATGCAAAACACAGGTATTTTTTACTAAAATATTGCTAAACACCATTTGAGATGAAGACAGGAGAGGGAGAGGTGGAACTCGATTTGAAAAGCCTCTGTGTGAAGGCACTTCATATTTACGAACTACTTTCATTTTCCGAGTGCATTTGTTTAATAATATTTTAGCTAAAATTACATGTGTTTTCCATGTGTTGAGCATACATTTGGATGACTTAACATGTGGAATATGCAACATGAGCTTTTATAGTCATTTCTGTTGTTCAGTGTTGGTCACCATTGGCTCCTGTTCTATCAGACATGTTGTTAATTCTGTTCTCCATGAACACAAGAAATTACTATTTTTCCTTGGTCACTTCTACAAACTAAATGAGGAAATTAACATATAAAAAATATCATTTTTGGGTGGAGTGTCTCTTTAAAAAAGAAGAGGGTTGAATATTGGAAATGTGTAGCACAGTTTTACCCACCTGAATACATATGGCAGCATTCTTCATAATGAGAAAGTGTTTTCTTTCCAGCTGGGTCCTGAACCATCGCTGCAAAACTACAATTCTTCTGAGCACTTCCTGGTGCAGGAGGTCCTGTAGCTTCTGCCTTTCGACTTCCTTCATAAACACCTATGAAAATTACGACTTTATTAGAGCTCAGTGGAACTGCACTCACCTACCAATAGTCATTCAATATTATGAAAAGAAATCAACTGCATGGAACAGGTGAGCAAATGAACCAGTTAAAAACCAACAGCCACCATAATAATTAGTTCTTGGGTTTTTCTTTCTTCTTGGGAGCTGCGATTTGTAGAACTTTAATTAAAAACAATGTGCAGTTTGCGTATGGAACAAATACACTAAATTCATTTTATTTAAAATTTCTTTCATAGTCAGCTTTACCTTACCTGAACATTTTGAAGATCAATCAGTCAGTCAGTCACTGTCTAACCCACTTATCTCTGAACAGGAGACCACCACAGCTAGCAAGGTAGGAACAAACCCTGGATAGGGCACCAGTTCATCACAGAGCAAACACACACAAACACTAGGGCCAATTTAGGATTGCCAATTCATCTAACCTGCATGACTTTGGACCGTGAGAGGAAACCAATGCACCTGGAGGAGACCCACACTGACATGGGGAGAACATGCAAATGCCATGCCGGGAGGATCCAGGTTATAAAGATCAACAGTTCAAAGAATAATCAAACAATGTGCTTATGCATACATATATAGCAGGGCACACTTGCAGTAAGAAGCAGACAACCACGACCTTTTCTATTAAGTTGTTGTGCTTATATACTGTGAGCACATATGGCAGAAAGGGGAATGTGTTTCAATTTTAACCAACTCCTTTCCTCCACATATGTTTGCTAAACAATAGCACAATTACTCTTCTGGGAAAGATAACATTGTTTTTTGAGTTTCATCTGTATTTATGAATGTGTTGCAATATTTGAGATTAAGTTATTCAAAGAAACAAGTAATAATGAAAATATGTCACTCCAAACCCTCTGCATTTCATTTACCAGGAGAAGGTGGGAGCGGAGGTTGCCATCATCTATATGCTACACCGATCCCTCTCCCACTTGGACAGAGGCAGTGGTGCTGTAAGAATTATGTTTCTGGACTTCTTTAGTGCCTTCAGCATCATCCAAGCTCTGCTCCTTAGGGACAAGCTGACAGAGATGGGAGTAGATTTATATCTGCTGGCATGGATCATGGACTATCTTACAGACAGACCTCAATATGTGCATCTCGGGAACTGCAAATCTGACATTGTGGTCAGCAACACAGGAGCTCCGCAGGGCTGTACTTTCTCCGGTCCTGTTCAGCCTATATACATTGGACTTCCAATACAACTCGGAGTCCTGCCACGTGCAAAAGTTTGCTGACGACACTGCTATTGTGGGCTGCATCAGGAGTGGGCAGGAGGAGGAGGAGTACAGGAACCTAATCAAAGACTTTGTTAAATGGTGTGACTCAAACCACCTACAACTGAACACCAGCAAAACCAAGGAGTTGGTGGTGGATTTTAGGAGGACCAGGCCCTTCATGGACCTCGTGATTATCAGAGGTGACTGTATGCAGAGGGTGCAGACCTATAAATACCTGGGAGTGCAACTGGATGATAAATTGGACTGGACTGCCAATACTGATGCTCTGTGTAAGAAAGGACATAGCCAACTATACTTCTTTAGAAGGCTGGCGTCTTTCAACATTAGCAATAAGATGCTGCAGATGTTCTATCAGAAATTTGTGGCAAGCGCCCTCTTTTACATGGTGGTGTGCTGGGAAAGCAGCATAAAGAACAGGGACGCCTCACGCCTGGACAAACTGGTGAGGAAGACAGGCTCTATTGTAGGCACAGAACTGGACAGTTTGACATCCGTGGCAGAGTGACGGGCGCTGAGCAGGCTCCTGTCAATCATGAAGAATCCACTGCATCCACTGAACAGGATCATCTCCAGACAGAGGAGCAGCTTCAGCGACAGACTGCTGTCACCGTCCTGCTCCACTCACAGACTGAGGAGATTGTTCCTCCCCCACACTATTTCCCCTTGAGATTAATAAAGCATCTGTCTATCTATCTATCTATCTAATCTATCAAACTTAAAGAAGTAGAGTGATCCTGGCCCTGTGGCTAAAAAGAAGCATATTAGAAAAAGACTCTCTTGCAGTCTGCAGCTTCATTCCAAAACATCAACAAGCACATACAAGACATTTTCTGCTGTACCTGTCTATAACATCAAGTGGGTACACTTAGCAGATGTTAACAAAAATACATTTGCACGGTCTCAAGAATATATAGAGGCACATCTATCATTTTGTACAGTACATGTGAGTGATGGGGAAATTGACCATAAAATAATCAAATACATGTTTCATTTGCAGATTTTGAGTTGTATTATACCTAATTATATATGATCTTAACTGTCTATTTCTCACGTTTTATTGCATTTGTTTCAAGTATAATAGATACTTGGAAATGCCCAAAAAGATGTACTGTATATTCTGGGCCTACTACAGTTGAATACATGAATTCTTGAAGGTTCTTAATTGAAATGCTTGGACAAAAGGCTTTCATCATGACTTGAGTTAAAGTGTAATTTTGCATTTCACATAAACTCGAACGTCATCATAAATTAAGGAATAAATCCAAGTTGCAAGCATTTCAAACTCATACCATTGTAATGCCAACTTGGAATCCATCAGGGTTGAGGTCCACATTGCGCAGGAATTCCAGGATGCTCTGGCGTGATGAATGGGTACCCTTGGATAGCAGGACATGGAAGTGGTCAACAAATTCCTGTTGATTAGAGGAAAATCACAATTTATCAGTTATTATTTCGGCAATAAAACTACAAATCACATTGACATCATTTTTACTGGACATAATTTAAAACATAAAAGCCTTATTCAATTTATAAAATGCTTTTTTAATGTTCATGACTAGACAAGATTGTCTGTCTGAATGAAACAAGTTGGACCCCTGTGGACCAATTTTGTTCAAATGTAGCATACGTATTCTTCAAAGAAATTTGTTGATATGTACAGATTGTGCTGTACACAGTTCTAAAATGTCAAATCTCTTTTTAAAAAGTATTGGCCAATTTACAAACTTGTTTATCTTAAACTGGAAAACATTCTGTGCGACTTCAACTACATACAAGTTTACTGTTTCAATTTTACCTTGATACCGTCATACCAACTTGAATGTTTTGTAGATTTTCCTCTTTTTCACCTTTGATAGCTGCTACTGATTGCAAACAGATCCCAAATACAAGTTAATAAAGCACCAGCAGACTGCATGCGTGGAGTAGGAACTTGCGGTCACTGGCTGATTGTAGGTGTGCATGTGAAAATGCAACCCTCTATCAGCAAGTCGAGCTTGGTGTGCGCAAAAACCTAAGCATGCCTCTCCCAGCATGTCAAGTTTTGACCAAAAAAGTGTAAAATTCAACCAAGAAAAACAGACGGGGTGTAGATATGACTGAAAACTCTGTGTGGTGTGTAAGCTGTTGTGCACTGAGCAAAATACATTGAGTCAATACTACTTACCCTACACTAAAGCAAGCTTGCAGCTTCATTATCAGCAGAGTATAACGATTCACGATAACTTATTAGGGCATTCAGACGTCCAGGGGACGATTTCAAACTATTCGTAAATAACTGAAGAATATCAGAATGTTCTGATTTTAAAAGGTTACCCATCTAATAAAACATTGCCCCACGGAAACATCCTCACAATATATTTACGAAAATGCATATGAAATTCCAAATGAGGCTTTTTCAAAACTCAAGTTTGATTAAGAAGTTTGGTAAATTTGAACAGCATCACAAGAATGACAAACAAGCAGACAAAAACAGACAGTGCTGCCATTTATTTGTTTCCACTTCAAACACTGTGTGGAATCATATACGTTTATTTGAGAAAGTGTTTTTTTTTTGTGCCCTGAACCCTCTGTGCTGGGTATGAGATAAAGCAGGCACTGAACAAACGAGGATGGACTTTATGTGTGGGCATACTTTACAACAATCTAGATGAGAACAGACCATTCAGCCCAACAAAGCTTGCCAGTCTTATTCAATTAATTCCTCTTAAAAACATCAATAGTACTTTTGAAAGTCTATAAAGTCCTACTGTCTACCACACTACTTGGTAAAGTATTCCAAGTGTCTGTGGTTCTCTGTGTAAAGAAAAACTTCCTAATGTTTGTGTAAAATTCAACCTTAACAAGTTCCCAACTGTGTCTGTGTTTTTGATGAACTCAATTTAAAATAACAGTCTCGATCCACTGTACTAATTCCCTTCATAATTTTAAACACTTCAATTGTCACCTCTTAATCTTCTTTTGCATAAACTGAAAAGGCTCAGTTCTATTAATCTTTTTTTCATAATTCAATCCCTGTAGCCCTAGTACAAGCCTGGTCTGGACCTTTTCTAGCATTGCTATACCCTTTTTGCAGCCTGGAGACCAAAATTGCATGCAGTACTCCAGATGAGGCCTCATCAGTGTGTTACAAAGCTTGAGCAGAACTTCCTTGGACTTGCACTCTACATACCAGGGTGATATATATCCTGACACTCTGTTTGACTTCTTAATGGCTTCTGAACACTGAAGGGAAGTTGACAATTTTGAGTCCACTATTACTCCTAAATCTTTCTCATAAGGTGTTTTCAGACCTCCTATGCATAATGCCTTACCATTTACTGACATTAAATTTCATCTTCCACAAATCTGTCCAAGACTGTATGCTGTCCAAGTCCCTCTGTAATGATTCACCGGATTCCAAATCATCTGCACACTTAACCATTTTCTTACTTATATTCCTTATATATATTAAATGTCAGCGGCCCTAGCACTGCTCCCTGTGGAACACACCACTCTTAACATCGGCCAGTTCTGATGAGGTTCCTTGTGGCATGACCCTTTGCTTCCTGTGTCGAAGCCAACTCTGCAGCCATCTATAAACATCACCCTGAATTCCCACTTCTTTTAGTTTGAAAAACTACTTGCTATACAAGTGTCCCAGTTTGGAACTTTGAAAATCTTGTCCCCTTATAATTTGCTATCAGATTGCCGCATTCATGTGACATCCATGATGGTTAGTTGCTGTTTCACTTCTGTTAATAAAGTTAGCCTTTCACATTTGTCATAACTAAATAGCTTTGCAAGTGCCATTTCTTGAAAGTTACTATGGCTGACATGCTCAAGCAAAGAAAGAATCAATTACACACGTATTTTAATGTTAGGTTATGTTTGGAGACTCTATGCGTCTGCCGAAGATTTCATTTAGATAACTATGTCAATTTTATAGGAAATTTAGTAAGCAGAGATCCACACTTCACTTTTGTTGAAACAAACACATGGGGTAATTAGAAGAGGGCTGAAAATGATAGTGTGTTCCATACTGTCTAATATATTCACTGTTATTTATCATCTATCCACTAACTCTTTCCTAATCCAATACGACAGAGCCGTAAGTTAGTGTATTTCTCATCTCAAAAGCACACTAAGTATAATGAAAATGCTCACAACTTGCATCATTATACTCTCTTTCACCTCAGGTCACTGAAAGCTTATTCACTGTGTTCACTTTTACAAATGTACTTAAGATTTTTAGAGCACTTACTTGGAAAGTATACTTGATGCTGTACCCTGACTGCCGAATTCTCACAGTCTCCAGCATGCCAGTGTACCTCAGCTGCCTCAACACCAAGCCATCATTAAAGCGTAAGGGAAGCTGCAATTACAAAGAGACGTCCTCCGTCAGATCATACAAAGTAAGACTGACTCATAAAGCAAGTCTTTCCCAAGCAGCTTAGTGGGATAAGAGCTATTGTCTCAGTTAAGAATGTGTTAAGACTACCTTACCTTTTCTGAATTTGATCGGATACATTTCACAAAGTAGGGCTCAGCTTGTTCAAGCGTTTCCATTAGCTTGTTGAGGGAGGCCTTTAACAAAACAAAAGAAAACAAAAAAAAATCAAATGTTCATATTGTAATTTTAAGTCACTTACTAAAAAAAAAACAAACAAAGAAGGCATCGTAGTTTTTGATTTTAATTGATTTTATAAAACAAACACAAACTTAATTCATTTAATGCCTTTCACAGCCAAACAAAACTAGATCGGCACAAAATGAAGTCCATGACTTTATGAAGAGCCTGCAGATCAATATGGATGACCCGTCTATTCTGCTTAGACTGACTGATTCTTTCAAAGAAGGTTTCCACCTCCAAGATGTCTATGAGACTGCAGTTTTAAAAATGTATAAAGGTGTGAGCTTTGTTACTTTCAAAATAGACAATTTTGGAATGGCGTGAACTATTTTGTGTTCCATAGGCTGACTTAAAATGTAACTGATTTAAACTTTTTCTCTTATGCATTACAAATTATTTTATGTCTTGTATTTATAATGTGAAGAAATCTAAAATGTGTCAATTAGCAATAACTGTGCATAAGTGTAGTAATTCTCAAAGGGATTAGCCTGCTGAGAAGAACACACACTGGTACATTCTGATGCCCGTCATGACGTCATCTTTAATCGCTTTCCCACAAATTGGCATCAAATTCATTAGCTGATATGCAATTGAGATAAACTGTCACTCACATATATTGAGGTTACAAGGGAACCATCTTCCAATAAGAACAGAATGTTTAATTGCAAAAACACGCTGTTTTATGCATCTGTAATTAGTGGTTGCTTTACAAGAACTACAATATTTATTTATATAGCACATTTTCATATGTATCTCAAAGTGTTTTACAAAATCAAATAAAAGGAAGTTAAAATAAAACAAACAAACATGATTAGACAATAATATTATACAGCATGTAACAAAGTAAAAGGTAAGGTTGAACAGCCAGGAGAACAGATAAAAAAAAATCTGCAGGGGTTCCAAGGCCAAAAGACTGCTCAGCCCTCACTGGGAATTCTACCTAACATAGATGTTCTAAATTAGCCCTTATGGTTTTCAGGCGTCAAAGGGAAGAAATTGCTACACTTTGTTAACTCAATGATCTATGAAAAAAAAAACTGGAAATCTAATCAAGAAATGAAGTTTAAATAAGTTTGACATTATCTTACTTATGCATTCTTAAATTTTTACATTCAGACATAAGTTTAAAATCAACAACTTTAGTAGTAGGGTGTTGTACCATGTTAGCCATTATGAATGGAATGAGAAGTGAAGCAAAATCACAACTTTTTTTTGGCTAGCTGAACAGATGCGTCATTTATCTTCACTACTCAAATCAAAAACTTAAAATTCAAAACTAAGAAAATGGATATTTTCAAAAATGCCCACCTATTGCAGATATTAGCAGAATGTCTCTAAGGCAATGGACTGCCATAAAATCCACAATTAACCAATAAAATATTTATATGCCTTTGGAAGCATAACTAATATACTACAATTACTATAAGCCCACAGTTATTATGCATTAAACCCCTTAAAATTTAGATGTTCGGCACAGAGATTACAGAACATTCTCTAGTTTTAACATCATACTTTTCATTATTAGAATGGCTTCTATAAACTCTCCCCTCTTACCTGAAACTGAGCACTTATACTGGGAGGTTTCTTTTTCTTGTGCAAATGAAGGAGAGATTTTGTGATGCGGTCCTGGAGGGTCAGACTTGTCAGATACTTCAGAGATTTCACATCCAGCAAGTGCTGTAACAATACATTTGAAATCAAATATTGACTTTTGACTGCATCCACAAAAAAGTTTATTCAAAGTTAAATGATGAAATGTTTCACAGCCAGTTCAAGGAGCACATTTGACAATAAGCTTTAGCAGAAACTGTGTAATATTCCCATTTGTGCGCAGTTAAATAACACTTTTGATGCATTTGTACAATATCATGTAATGTATTAAACACTGTATATCATAGTACTGCACAAAATAAAAGCCATCATGGATTAAAATAATGTGTGATGCACATCATTATACCAATTTTATTAATATTGTACTTATACATACTGTATATTAGAGTTTAAATTGTATACAGTAAGGAAATTATTACAAAAAGTGAGAGCTGCTACATTTCAAGGCCTAACACTTTAGAATTTTGCTTGACTAATTCATCCAAGTCTGAGAATAACGACTCCTAGTTATTTTAAAAATGACACATTCAGCAGCCAAAACATCACTTTTGATACATTTTTTTCTTTTTGAAAGGTAAGCAGTCAAAATATAGACACTAAGGCAGACATAAAACTTCACAAGTGATGCCAGGGCAGCATCAAAATGGCAAGGATCACCTAATGTGCCCAAGTCAGCTCAGTGTAGTATTACAGAAGACTTGACAGGTGGTCCAGGTAAAATCTTTGTTAATGTTCACTAAGTATTAATTTAAACAACTAACAGAAATACTAGCACTGAAAATTTCTGCTAGGTCTGAAAAAACATGAAAGTAAAAAAATATATCAAACATTATTAATAAGAAAATGATCAAATTAAAAGATACATCAGTTTTGCTGTAACATATATTCATTTTCTATTCATGCATAAAATATAGAAATGACATTGTATAACATGCTGTTTCAAAATTTTTGCTTACTGAAAAATTTTTGGCGGCTACGATAAACAGTTCCAAGCTGAACGCAAACATAATTTCAGATTGACAGCATTATGCTGGAATTTGGATGAAAATAAAATGAACTTTTCTTAAATTTAATGTGTTTAATCCCTTAATGATTCTGACACATTGTATTAATTCAATTGAGTTGAAAAGGTTTCAAATCTGATTTTTGTTTGTACTGATTTTGCAGCAAAGCTCACATAACTGTGTCCAAACAATAAGAACGAATTCCTCAAATCTACTACATTTCCCTAGTGTATTTTTGGTTTGGAGTTGTTTTTTATTTATGCACAATGGAAAGGAAAATGAAGCTAAGAAATGTTGGCAGTTAAATTTATTCTGGAAATTTGCCATATGAAGAAAAGCGTAACTTTTCCATTTATCAAAATTTCACTTACAACATGATTATTTACATTTTAAATTTTTTATTTTTTTTAACAACAAACTTATAGACTTTAAGGTAATGATGTGGCAACTGTAACACTTCAAAAAATATGGCAGGTAGTGAATAACCACTTGCTGTTCTACCACATTATCAATAACTGCACGGCATTTCTTGGAAGCTTAGATAATTTTTCTAGATCAGTTTAGACTGTTGCAAACTCTTCATTCATTATAGCTACTGTATAAATACTGTACAGATTTTTAGAAGATAAAATTAAAAAAATAAAGCAATCTTCTCTCACACTGGATTATTTTACCCCCAATAAAAAAGGGGAATAAGGGATCATAACTATAATGTTTTAGAAGGTCTTTTATGCAATTATTCATAGATGAAATATCTGGTGATACCCAGATATTTAAAATCTTAACATTTCTGTTAGTCTTATTGGTGTAGATTTGCCTATTGTCAAGTCTCACAAACATCTCTGAACTCTCTCCATCAACAAGTGTTAATGTTTGGGTGACAATGGTTGTTGTCAGATCTGCCCATTTTGGACTGTCCTGCTAAAAGCTTCCTTGAATATAATTCAAAATTTGAAGTTGAGATCCTTTTAAGTATCAGCTTTGTCACTGATTCAGACACACACGCACAAGTTTCTTTTAGATAAATATCATCAAAGACTTACCTATAAAACAATTTCAGAATGCATTTACAGATAATGCCCTATAAGAATAATACAATTGCTAACCAGCAATCTTAGCATGCATATCACAGGTCACCACATCCTTCTTTGTACCCCATTCCTGTGAATGGCCATTCCCCTCTCTTTCATTTAGCTGAACATCTAAACGCAAACCTGCAGTATTTAAAAAATAACTACATTCCTTTTTTGACAAAATAATTATTCTCCCTTTGGCAAAATTATCCAAAACATCTAGAATAGTGGCCATCGGGTTAAGGCCTGGAACACCAAGGTGGCTTCTTTCCATTTAATCTTACAAATTAATGGGTCAGTCTGACTTCTTGTTGTTTCATTAGCTCAGCCTCTTCTACTCTTAATTTTGTATTTATAAAAATGTGATTGTATGATATTAGTAAAAACATACACATTTTAAGTACTTAATTTTCTTTTACCATAACATTTTTAAGCCACGTTTTCTATTGACTTTGCACTCTTAATTGTATCTGAATTCAAAACAAGCAGTGCAGAAAGAGGTGCAAGTGACATTTATTGGCACACAAATGAACAGGACACCAAAATAACTGCTCCATTTCAGCACTGAGGTGCAAACACAGAGGATAAGAAAAAGACTGTCATACCTTAGGGAGGGTGGGCTTCGGCTTATATGTTTTATTCCTCCTGGTAAATCAAGCAAAGAAAAATTGCCCTATTTTAGAATTCCATACATGTTTAAAGCAGGAATATTAATTTGAAAATATAAACAGACAAAAATAAAGTGTACTGAGCTAATAATCACTTAGTACTTTAAAAATATCATACAAATATTGGCCTTTGTCACACAGGGCCAACACCTCCACTGTGATACCCAAAATAAATGAGCTTGATCTGCATCACACATACTGTACCGTCTCAGAACACACTGCCAGAAAGAAGCATCGGGTTAGCTTGATTTGGGTGGTGTTCTTCAACCAGTTTTCCTCCAGGCAAGCCCACTGCTGTTTTTATGGCCTTGTATATTGAACTTCTGTCTTCCCAAGCTTTAATTTTAATTCCATCTGAAACTGAGACTCTGAATTGTGTTCATGGCTTGGTTCATGGTGAAACAATGAAAGCAGCTTGCTGATGACTGATTAACAGAGTAACCTCCTCCCATACCACTGGTAATTACGATAAATCTATTAAATTAGGAAGCTTCGCCCCCTGCTCGCTTTGCCTGCCAACCCCCTTCTCCCACTGCCAGTGGCTGCTCCTCCGAAACCTCTCTTAAATGGTGATACAATGGAAAACAAATACATTTTTTTTATCTCTTTGCTAGAGCAGCCGCTGGCATGCTGCTGCTGCCGTCACGCGTAATCTGCAATTCGCTTGCCCACATCCCACCCCACCCCTGCCAGCAGTAGACACCATTGGGAAGAGGGGGCTGAGTGCACCTCAAGGAGACGCAGCCGCTCCTCTGACACTCCTCTTAAACGGTGATACATTGGGAAACAAGTAATAGGTGTTTTTTTCACCTCCTCTTTGGTTGAGAAGCTGTTGGCTTGCTACTGCTGTGTGCCTTGTGATCTACATTTCATGCGGCGCTTCGAACGCTTAAAAGCCTGTACAGCACCTGAATATTCAATCTTTTTTTGCTGTTCTGTTATTTCTTAGAGTAATATTTTCTGTTTGTTTGTGCTAATGTGATCATTATTCTCAGTTTCTGAGACTTTCGAATTTTCCTACTTCCATTATCTCTAACTTGCTCTGCCTGTGTAGCACGGGACTTGCGTCTGAAGGTTGTAAGTATGATGTGACTTCTCCGTCTCGCGGGAAGTGAAAGTGTCTCTGTCTCTCTTCAAAATATCACATCTCGTCCCTGGAAAGTCTTGAGTTTTTTTTTATTTTTTTTTATAATAGAGAGATGAGTGGTTAAAATATATCCAAAACAACACTCATGTTGATGCTTTATTACATGATTGCTTCTTCTTTAATAAAATAGCATAACATGCCGTTTACATCTTTATGATTCTATGTTGGCTGTATAGTGGAATTCTGTGTTGTCAGAAAGATTTTATGCCATGATACTGTACCCTCATGAAAAGAGTGAGCTGTGGTGAAGAGCTGTTATTATCACACAGAACAGTCAGTCAGAGAGCCACCCCTGAATGGTCTTCTGCTGGGATTTCACTTAAGTTACGCTCTCTTAAACAAACATAATTAGGTGAACCCTCACAATGGTTGAAAAATGCTAAAACATTGAAGAATGTTTGATAGCTTGGCTTAGTGCTAATGAAATAATTGAAGAAACATGCACAAATGTGACACACTTATGGCTTGTCAAAATGTGATATCTCATATAAAATGAAAAGTGAAAAAAGGTTCAAAATAAGTAGACTTACATTAGAATTCCATGGGCCCTTTCAAGAAGCTTGCTGCTGGCTGAATTGACAAAAATCCCCTCTTCTTCTAGAAAAGATCCAGTAACAGAAACCCTATTTTGTCTCCCCATCCGTCCATTCCAGTTCATATTAAAACTATCCCTGTAATTAAAAAATAAATGCAGAATATTATTTTATTATTCCATCAGTTACACACACATATATAAATGCAAGTCATTACATTTGAACATTGTCTGAAATTGTCAGATAGTACACTGAAAAATATTTGTGGTCATATGTTTTGCTAGCAGACCACATTCCTTTGGTTATGCGTCTGGCTGGCTGGCTGGCTGACCAGAACTCAACAGTATGAAGGCCGGGCCGCTATGCAGAATCTTCTAGCCATATTAACATTCGTCTCTGGTTAAACATTTCCTAAAATTTCTTCTAGCTTTTTTTTTTTTTTTTAATACAAACAGTAATAAAACATATTCATAGGTGTAAAACATGGAGCAACAAGCTAAAAATAGGCATTTTGTAATAGAATCTTTGTTTCTAGAAATATAAGCTTAAATTCTTGGAAAAGGAAAAAAGAAAATCAATGATGTTAATTAAAATTGGAACTACCTGAAATAAGTTATGATTCTGTATGAGAATATTAATATTTTGATTAAAAAAACTACGCTCATTCTTAAAGACAAAAAAAAAAAAACACTGCTTAATGTGTTTTTCAATATGGATTTTATTCTTAGCATTTTTTTAGATTTTCCATTAAGATTTCATCCATTAATAATTATGAGAATGCTTCATCTTCCTTTCTAAATATATTACGAACTGCCTGCTAAAATCACCACAAATTTGCTGTGGCTCCACTCTGTTATTTCACCACAGTAACATTCATGGCTCACACAGGTGGGTGGGATTGTGGGTTTGCTTCCCACAATGTGTGGAGAGTGCTTTAAGTAGTGAGAAAAGAGCTATATTCCAGACAGAGGAGCAGCTTCAGCAACAGACTGCTGTCACCGTCCTGCTCCACTGACAGACTGAGGAGATCGTTCCTCCCACACACTATGTGACTCTTCAATTCCACCTGGGGGGTAAACGCTAACATTATTCAAAGTTATTGTTTGTCTGTTATACCTTCATTGTTATCACTCTTTAATTTAATATTGATCTTTATCAGTATGCTGCTGCTGAAGTATGTGAATTTCCCCTTGGGATTAATAAAGTATCTATCTATAAATTTAAAGAATTACTAATAAGAATTATTACTTAACCACCATGGTCTCTTTAATATGTGCAGGTGCAATGCATCATGGATTACATATTCAGTTTGTGAAAATGACTTGTGTAGTGTTTAAGTGTATATAATATTATATTTCATCTATATTAGGTATTGAACCAATATATTGTCATAAGCATGAGCTCACCTTCTGGAGCCAAATGTTGAGAGGACACAGGAAAGGATTTATTATCCTAACTACTTAGTATTTTGGCATTTGAACCCAAAACATCAGGGTTGAAAGTCCAAAGTCTAAAGTCTTAACCACTACACCACACTGCCTGTGCAGTGAATTGCATGCTTGTTATTTTCCTCAGCCAAGAAGATCTTAACCCATATACAGAATACTAACCCTTCTGGGTCTCCCACCTGACTGCATGCCTCTTCTGGTTGCCTCAACATAAAAAGGCCTTAAGTGGTAGATGAGAGTGGCGCCATCTGGAAACTATTATTTTCTAAAACTAAAAACACCAACAGCACTAAACAGAGTATTCTGGCTGAACATCTTCTACTCTTGCATGCTCCATTGGTTTTGTCTTTTATATACTAAAAGGGCAAGCCAAACGCTTTTGATAGTAAACATTTTCTATGGAACACCATTTAAATAATAAAACACATAAGTGACTTTTTTTTTTATTTTAAATCCTTTGGCACTCTAAGCCCACTATCAGAAAATGTGTTGTACACCAAATGTAAACTTCTTCAAAAATGATTTATACGACAAATTGGCACGATGATTACGAGGTGCAACTGCTCTACCATTCATTTTAAGAAGTCCCACACTCAGATGTAAAATCTCAAAAGTTCTTTTGTTTATGTGGCATCTCCAACTGATCTAGTACTAGGCAGATCTGATATAAATGCCTTAAAATGGTAACACGGACCTCAAAACTTTACAAACTTTGAATCTTCTGAAAATGTTTACTGCCTTATCTTGAATTCACAGACGTGGTTAATTTGTGATTTTATTTTTCATGTTTTGACAAATCTTTGCATCCCTTTGAAAGCCAAGGGACTGGCATTTTAAAAGTGGATTCATTTCAATCAGGGCAGAGAATATAGGAATTCTGTCATTTAACACCCTCTAGAATGCTACAGCTATCTGAAATAAAAGATGTAAACAAAAAAAAAAATCTAAATACTACATTATATATACATTACAATTCCAGCCTGGGATGGTGCCCTAGGGTTGCAAGCTGGACTGAAAAATTCCTGTAAACTAGAAGCCAGGGGATTTTTAATATTGTGAATTTTGGAGGAATGTTGAAATGTTTTTAAACTGATAAACCCTTGCTAAAAACAAAATCTTTTCCATTTAAAGCGCAAACAATAAAAAAAAAAAAAAAACTGAATATGCAGTAAGGGGAAGCAGGTATATACAGCTACATGAACTCTTTTGGATTTCTGGCTCGGTCACAATCTGTGTGGAATTTGCGTGTTCTCCTCCATTTGTGTATTCTTTATTTCCCACCTTTTAAATGGCCACAGTAGGCATGTGCATGTAAGGCCTGTGAATACCCAGAGACTTATCCAGGGCTGGTTCCTGGCATAGGTCCAGTGTAGCCTGGATTGTGTGAGGCACATTGGAACATTGGTATGGGAGAATTGGAGTTGGATGTAATCAAAATGAACTACCATCTATATATAGAGATATTCTGTCTGTTTGTTATACAATTAATTCCAAACTATGTGGGATAAAACAATGGTTTTACACAAAACTTTATGACCTGTAATGTTCTGAAAATTAAAAAAAAATTCGGAGAGCAGTAATTAAAGCAAAGTGGCCTGTGCTCATGGGTTTATAATGGCAAAGTGATCGCAAAACCAAGTTACATGGCAGAAAAAAAAAAAGAGGAGCAGTAATATCTGCCGAGTGTCAAGCATATTGCCGAGGCTGATTATGTGATGACGAGCACCATAATGGGAAGTAAGAGTATGCAGAGCACCATCACCTCATCGTCAAGTGTGGAATACAGAATGCAAGTATGACAAAGATGTAAGAATGAATGTCGACAAACACACAGAGAGCTTACTGTTGTTTGCATGTAGCCTTTTGTAGGGTCACACACCCCCCCTTTCATAAGACGACAAGATGAACCACACTGACAAGCAAGAAATAATCCTGAATATGGAACAACTGAGCAGAAAACAAACATGACGGCTCACTGGATATAGAATGCAAGAACTCCCCAGACACAGAAATGTATGGCGACATTGAAGATCGTCAAGTAGGCAAAACTTCCAATCGTGTGAAAGCATTGCTTTTACACCCTTGTGTTGATGTTTCTTTGAAGAGCACTACTTGACCAAGTTCCATCAGCGATGTGAAAAATGTCTAGCTGTATATTTTAATCTTGAAAACAAAAGAATCCGCTGCCAAAGTTAGCACTACTAACTCAGAGACTGACTTTGAATCCCAGCACAGTATTCTGGGGCCTCTGTGGAGCTTGTGTTTTCTCCATGTGATCTGTTCAGGCTTCTTCCCATATTCCAAAAGTGGCCATAGGAGGTTGATTTCTAAGTCTACTGTCGTCTGGTGTCCACAAGCTAAGTATGTGTGAGTGAGTGATTGATTGTGCCTTGCAAGGGGCTGCTGCTACATCCAGGATCGGCTCCTGCCTTTTAACTCTGCTGCCAGGTAAGGCTGGCCCCATTGCAGCCCTGAATTGGACTAAGCAGATTCAGAAAATACATAGATGGGCAATTTGGCCTTTTGAAAAGTCAGCTAAATAACAAACTGCACAGTTCTGTTTGTAATAATTCTGATTTGTCTATAGAAAAGACAAATAAACATGATGGAAAAAGAAGGAGGTTGGCACAATCAATCATGACAATAAAGACATTTATTTATCAAATAATGGGTAGCAGGGTGATACATTATTTAGAGCAGCTGACTTTCTGCTCCCGGGTTAAAATGCCAGCCCAGTAACTGTCAATGCAGTTTTCTCACGTTTTCTTTGTAACCTCATGGACTTTTTAAGGATATTCCAGTCTTCTGTCATGATTTAAGAGACCACAGACTGACGCAGACTGGCAACTTTAAACTTGCCTTGTGGAACTGAGTGTAACCAATGATGGAGTGGTGCCCAGTACAGTGTGCTACATCCTGACACCGCAGAGCCGTAGGACTCAGCCTCTTTATTAGAATATCAGGGGAATGAAATGAATGAATGATCATAATTTTGACATTAGTCATTTGTGAAGTCCACATGACAGACAGCTTAGGAGTCAGATGGGATTCTTCATCCTTTTTTTTAAGATCTTCAACACATTTAAACACATTTTCAACACACACTAATCCCTATAAAAAAAACATCTCTCCAGCAACTACAGTAATTATAAGAAAATTATTTAGCATAACCATATTTCATATCAGATAAGGTGTCAGGTTGGGAATGGAGTAGTGGGCAACAGGGGATTCTCTATATGCTATTCTGGGCTACCTGCTGTTGTGTAGCCCTTGTGTATATTAGAAGTCGGGAGTGCAGGAGCACCAGGCACTACCAGAGGGTGCTCCAACAGTATGATCTAACTGCTTCTACATGGCTTCCTTTAGGGGCACCTCTGGAAGCAGCTGATTGATTGAGACTTAAATGCCACTTTCCACCACAGGGCTATTCAACCTGGGAGTTGATTAATTGCTGACATCCACTTTCCTTGCCTACTGATTGGAAAAGTCGATGATGACATCTTCGTAGTCTAATCAGGAAGCAATGTCTTTTTCAATAGATATAACTTGACAAATCTGCTCGAAAGGGACACGCTGACTTGTAAGTGAGTGTTATGGGGGGATAAAAAAAAACATCATTCTGAAGATGATTTAAATAGAAAAGCCAATTGTTTCATTGTTTGCATATGGAATGTGATGAATTATATTTTATTGCACTAGGGGGTTCTGCCCCCTGCTCGTTTTGCTTGCCAACCCCCAGGTTTGGTTAACCGGATATACAATTTAAAGAGATTGTTATTTTCACGGGAATTGTTACATATGCATTATTTTCATTGTGGTCTTGTTTGAAAATAGTTGTAAGTAGGGCATGACTTGAAAGAATCTCATGGCAAAAGTCTCCATCTTGCGTGGCTTGCTTCCAAAAGGTTGTAAGTATGGCGTGACTTGAAAGAATCTCATGGTAAAAGTCTTGCGGGACTTCCTTCCAAAAAGTCTCTTCAAAAAGTCACATCTCGTTACAGGATTACTTCTCGTCTCAAGATTTTTTCATTATAAAAAAAATATATCTTTGCAAATCTGAATCTACAAATGTTAGCTATCCATAAGCTCAACAATATTATTATTGGATACATGAATTTTTTGGGAATAGTGCTAGAGGAAGAAGCAGAATTTTTCTTGTAACATTTAAGATGTGGACTCTTACAAACGACACTTTATTGCTTTCTGAAACAGCCTGCTTTACAGTAAATTGTACCTTGTCTGTTAACAATAGAATTACCAAAATCAACGAAAAAACTTGTAATCTTGGTCCACCTTAAATCCCTTCCCACCACTCCATCAGCGTCTTTTGTTTTATAAATGTGTCGATCAGCACAAGCAGCCTGCTGTCCCATCCCCCGCCTTGATGGAGCTCAGCTCTCCCAGCTAAAGCCAAGGCTCCTTATCGGCGTGAATCTGATGATTTTTTCCCTTTGGTTATATTTTTGAAAAAAGGCGCACATTTATTTGATATTTGGACTAAAGTCTTCATACATTATATACACTTTGTATTAGTATAAAATGGAAAAAGTTTCTGCTTTTGGTATGTGTTCAACATTTCTTGCTTCACATTTCTTTCATTCTACACTTACCCAGATCTTTGTAGACACAGAACATACATGAAATGCATGTATTCTAAATAACGATATACTGTATTATTTACCCTATACAACTCCAGGAACCTCACACGCAGTTAAGGAGCCTTAGCTTGAGCTGGGACAGCAGGATGCTTGTGCTGATCGACACATTTATAAAACAAAAGACGCTGATTGAGAGGTGCGAAGAGATTTAAGGTGGGCCGGAATTACAAGTTTTTTCATAAGCTTCGGTAATTCTAGTGTTAATGCTTTTGTGTTTGCTCAAGAATTAAATAAATGCCTTGACAATTAAAGTGTAAACGCTCTGCAGCATTGTAAATGTAAGGTATAACTTGGCCATGAATGCTTTTGCTGTCATCTTAAATTCAGAACTGATACTTTAACATTAGAATTACCAGAGCCAACAAAAAAAATCCGTAAATCCGGCCCACCTTAAATCCCTTCGCACCTCTCTTTCAGCATCTTTTGTCTTCTAAATGTGTCCATAAGCCCAAGCAGCCTGCTATACTAAACCCCCACCGCCTCAGAACGGGCAAGAAGTTTTTTCATTGGCTCTGGTAATTCTAGTGTTAATGCTTGTTTGGTTCCATAAGCTATGTCTAAGATACATAAGCATGCTTTGTCATTGGCTACCATGTGGTAGCAGCATTTGGAAAAATGATTTTAGTGTTAAGAACCCTGGATAAAGTCAAACAGCTTGATAAGATTTGTAACAGATCTGATCAAGTACAGGAGAAAGAGAAAGCAATGCCAGAGACAGAGATACATCAAAGAAATAGACACCAATTTATGCGGACATCAGAGAACACAATTTATGTATCAGCCCAATTGCTGAATCAAATGCTGCTCAGGAGAATGTCCTCTTTGGACATTTTTGATAACTTTCAGTAAACTTTCCAAGACATATACAGTACGTACATACATATTATATACAGTAATCCCTCGCTATATCGCGCTTTGACTTTCGCGGTTTCGCTCTATCGTGGATTTTATATGAAAGCATAACTAAATATATAACGCAGATTTTTCGCTGCTTCGCGGGTTCTGCGGACAATGTGTCTTTTTACTTCCTGTACTTGCTTCCTCAGTTGGTTTGCCCAGTTGATTTCATAAAAGGGACGCTATTGGCGGATGACTGAGAAGCTAACCAATCAGAGCACGCAGTTAAGTTCCTGCTTGCTGAATGCAGTGATAACTAGGAAGTCTGGTTTCGCTCATTCAGCATCAACGTGTTTCGCTGTGTAAAGAGTTGTGCTCTTTTGTGTTTATCTTTGTGCATAGTCAAGCCCTTCATTATGGCTCCAAAACGATCTGCTACTGCTTCAGGGGCCGTGCCCAAGCAAACGGAAGATGTTAACGATTGCGAAAAGGTAAACGTTTTGGATTTGTTGAAGGCTACAATTCTTTTTATTTAAAAAGTAGGAAAGGAATATAAGATCTACGGCCGCAGTGTCCTTTTAGCCAGGGTGCAAAACAAGTTGTAAGTGGATGTAATAAGGCAGTAGTCTGGATGGAATCTGCTTTAGGGCTTTGGATTGAAGACTGCCAGAAGAAGAACAACGGCAGTGCTACACAATCGCCTGAAGTGGCTCCTTTAAGGGCTGTAACGCTCTCCTTTGTTGTGCAGTAAAATTAAACTCATTGTTATTGGACAAATCATCGTGTCATTGTTGGCGAGTAACCATAATTAATTTTCTACTTACAGTACTTAGTACATGTACGTACGTTTAGTGTCACTGTACACACACATTTACTGTATACTATTTTTGTTGCATTGTATGTATTTATTGCTGGTGGCATGTCTATCGTAATGGCTGTAACGTGATATCGGAGACACTCAATATCTTTAAAATAATATTTAGGTTTTACTGTATATACATAATTTCAATGAATCTTACCTAATATCTAAGAGAATACAAAGGGATTATGCTGTATAACTCTGCGGGGAATATTTATAAACAGTGTGGGAGAGTTTATAAGGGCTTAAAATATATAAAAATAACCATACAAACATATGGTTTCTACTTCGCGGATTTTCACCTATCGCGGGGTTGGGGGGGATTACGGAACGCAACCCCCGCGATCGAGGAGGGATTACTGTATATGCATATATATGAGGGTTAATCAAAAAGTAAAGGCAATTTGAAAATTACACAGTAACCACAACAGATGGTAGCTACCATAACACAACACACTTGCAATGGCTTATAGGTAGTCCGAACATATACAGCACAGCACTCTGCCATTAAGTCTAGTTGAAGCCAAGGCCAAATGAATAAGGATGCTTCATTGTGGGTCTGGATAGTGTGATTTCTTTGGACAGTGGAAGTGAAACCTGCTGAAATTCATCAGAAGAGAAAACAGTATGGGCAATGAAAAGTTTACAAATACGTAGAAAGATTTAAAGCATGAAGAACAAGTGTAACCGATAAAGCATGAGCTGGTTGACCATCAACATCATGCATACAAGCCCACAGTGACAGGGCGAATGCCTTCCTCACAGAAGGCCGACAGATTACATTGTACACTGTTGCTGCACATTTGTATATCAGGTATGGATCTGTACATGTCATAGTGTATGATGACTTGGGGTACCATAAAATTTGTAGAAGATTGGTACATAAACAGCTTACTGATCTGCACAAGCTAATATCCTTTGGTGAATTAAGAACATTTTGTATTGCTTCTTTCTGTTGTGGTTACCCCATAATTTTGAAATTAACTTTACTTTTTGATTTATCCTCATACACACACACACATACATACACACACAGTCTTTTCTATCCATTTACATCCCTCATTCTATTTCAATAAATACCACTTTGATTTTAAATTTCTGTGCTTTATTTTTACAGTATGACTAGAGTGATACAAGTGATTAAGTAAATACAGAGCATCTAGTGTAGGTAAACTGATGCTATTTTTCACTGGGTTAAGCAGGTCGAGGGAAGACATTTCCAAAAGAAGTGAACCTCATGGTAAGACAAAACACATCATTGATTGGTAAGTGGCTTTAACCAAGCTGTGCCAGCCTCCAAATGTCCGAGGGACACTCAAGTGTTGTTTGTACCAAAGCTAGTGGGTCGCTATGTGGAGTACTGAAGAGTGACAGCCAGTATAGGCATCACTCAAACTGTCCTTAAGAGGACAGGGACTTTGTGTATGTATGTGTGTGATTTCTATTTTATTCAAAACATTTAAAATTGTTTTTAAAAGCACCTTTCAAGGTACCCAAGGACATTGTACAATAATAAACATAAAATTAAACAGTCCAATATACAAAGAAAAATAATGAGAACAGTAAAAAACCACACTGAAACGATTTAAGTTCAAATTTAAAAACAGAAAGTGAGGTACATGTACAGAGCTCCAAAGGCAGGGCATTCCATAACTGTGGCCCTGACACACTAAAAGCCCCGTCACCCATAGTATGCAATCTGCACAGTGGAATGGTTAACATCAAGGAGTCAGATGAATGAAGTCAACACGATAGAATATATGGACATAATAAAGAAGACAAGTAAGGTGGGGCTAGACCATGAAGAGCTTTAAAAACTAAAAATTTATATTGGATGTGGAATGGAACAGGTAGCCAGTGGAACTTTAGGAATGTAGGGGTAATATGCTTCCCAGGGTTTTAAATAGATAACCACTCTTGCTGCTGAATTGTTGTATATATTGTAACATATTTAGGTTACGAACACGGATATCAAACAACACTACGTTGCAATAGTCAAGTCGTCAGGTGACAAAAGCATAAACAAGCACCTCAGTTGCAGTAACAGACAGCAACGGACGTAGCCTTGAAATTTGCATAAGGTGGGAAAAGGCAACCTTGGTAATATTATTAATATGAGGATCAAAGGAATAACACTAAAATTTTTAACCTGTTGCAGACAAGGGTATAATAAAACCCAGGATTTTTACTGAGAAACTGTCTACTTTCTTTAGGAAATGCAATAATTAAAGCCTCAGTTTTATCACTGTTCAGTCTGAGAAAGTTTTCAAACAACAAGTGTTTGATGTCAACCAAACAGGCAATCAATACAGGAGGAGGTAATGTTTGCATAAACCCCAAGTGTAAAAAACAAATAAATAAATATATAAATCTGAGTTTCTTCAGCTTAACAATGAAATCGTAGACCATGCTGTCTATTAATGGCACCGAGAGGAAGCATATAAATGATAAAGAGCAGAGGGCCAAGAAATGATCCCTGAGGAACATTATGGAACATATAAGATGGGTACAGACCTAAACTTACCAATGGCCACAAATTGCTGTTGGTCCTTAAAATAAGATTTAAACCATGCAAGGGTATTTCCAGAAATATTTAATCACTAGCCAACTCGTGGTGTACCATACGCCGCATAATCAGGCCGGTTTTTTAATGATTTTTAAGCACAGGGAGAAAATTAACATTTGAAAAATCGGTAATGTAATAAATCAGCAAGAAAAGCAACATTGTAACAATGCACGGAACGAACCAACACACAATTGTCCGTGACTGAAAACTGGCGGATCATCCTCGCGCCTTCTCCTGCCAGACGGAGGAATGGGGGTGCACGGCGCGGAGTGTGGAATGGGAGGAGAGGAGAAGGACGTCCATTCAGCTCTGTCCGTCATGCGGTAGTAGAGAGGTGGGAGGGGGGTCGGTTTTTAAAGACTGCTTACTTCATTGTGCTTTAACCTCAGTTGTAAAGGATTGTTTTAAGGATCGCATGGGATACCCCTCGCAAACTGTTTCACACGCTGCATATGGCGATTCACCTCTGCGAGAAACATACCTCTATGAACAGTCAACGTAGCTCGAATGCATGACATGCACATGACATTAACCTGACCTGCACTGCATGTGGCCTCTACGACAGACGAATATAAATGACGCCATTTTTTCTGTGTCGTCGCGTCCGAGTTGGTGGGCATGGCCCTGCGAGTTGTCATCGTATCCAATGGTCTTGGAGTTGGTGGCCGTGGCTCCTTCCTGCGTGCGCCATAGGTGTCTCACTTGTCGGCGGCTTAGTGAATCCACGCCCCTTCCGGCGTGCTTTCCATGGTTGCCTTGCCTTAGTGAATTATATATACAGCAATCCCTCCTTGATTGCGGGGTTGCGTTCCAGAACCCCGCGATAGATGAAAATCCGCGAAGTAGAAACCATATGTTTGTATGGTTATTTTTATATATTTTAAGCCCTTATAAACTCACCCACACTGTTAACATTATTAGAGCCCTCTAGACATGAAATAACACCCTTTAGTCAAAAGTTTAAACTGTGCTCCATGACAAGACAGAGATGACAGTTCTTTCTCACAATTAAAAGAATGCAAACATATCTTCTCTTCAAACGAGCGCCGTCAGGAGCAGAGAATGTCAGAGAGATAGAGAGAGCGTGACAGAAAAACAAACAATCAAAAAATCAATACGTGCTGTTGGGCTTTTAAGTATGCGCACCGCGATAAAGCAGCCGCAAAGAAGGGAGCAATGTGAAGGTAAGTCTTTTAGCATTTTTTAGAGTAGCCTCCGTATCTTCTAAACAAACAGCCTCTGTGCAAACAGCCCCTCCATCAGGCAGAGAACGTCAGAGAGAGAGCGCGAGATTAAAGCAAACAATCAAAAAATCAATACGTGCTTTCATTTCTTAGAGGAGCGTCCGTATCCTCTAGGCAAACAGCCCCTCTGCTCACACCCCCTCCGTCAGGCGCAGAGAATGTCAGAGAAAGACCGAGAAAAGCAAACAATCCGCTCGGGAAGCACATTGTGTATCATTGAGGAGTTTTAGTTAATATGTAATACGTGCTCTGATTGGGTAGCTTCTCAGCCATCTGCCAATAGCGTCCCTTGTATGAAATCAACTGGGCAAATAGACTGAGGAAGCATGTACTTTAACTTAAAAGACCCATTGTCCGAAGAAATCCGTGAACCAGCGAAAAATCCGTGATATATATTTAGATATGCTTACATTTAAAATCCGCGATAGAGTGAAGCCGCGAAAGTTGAAGCGCGATATAGCGAGGGATTACTGTATATAGATTCTCAAGTCTAAACAAATGAATGTCATGATGTACCACTATCAAAAGCAGCTGTGATGTCTACAAAGATTAAAGGTGTTAAAAGATTATGATCTACTGCGACTAGGAGATGATTATTCACCCTGATGTTTGCTGTCTCTGTACTGTGATTGGCCCTAAAACCAGACAGAAATTCCTCAAACAGGTCATTAGAAGCAAGATGGTCTTTCAAATGGCCTGCAACAGCACAGTCTAGGATTTTACTAAGAAAAGGAAGATTTGAAATAGGTTAATAGTTTTTAAACTCCTCAGGGTCAAGTCCAGGTTTATTGATGACAGGTGCAAGAACAGCTGTCTTTATACTGGCTTGCTCTCTTCCAGCCTAAAGAAACGTATTGATAATACTGGTGACAAAAGTAAGAAGAAAAGGCTAAGAAGCCTTAACCAAAGAAGAAGGCATATGGTCTAGAATACAGGCAGCTGGCCTGGTGATCATGACAAGTTTATGGACTCCAGGATCGTCCAACAATGGGAAACTCGAAAAACAGCTTCCAGTTAAGATAGGAGGTGGACACAGCTTTGTCTGAAGAAGTGGGCCTTTTTTGAAATTCTGAATAAATCAAAGCAATCTTATTATTAAAAAAGGAAAAACATTTCTGAAACAGGTCAAAGGAGGCATTCAAAGGAAAGTTATTTTTAAAGGAAAGTTATTTGCCTGTTGAGGTTGCGAGAGCAGACCAATCTGAAAATGAACTTGGTGTGTTCCACTCTTCCCACGATAACCTACAGTGGGCAAGTGTGTAATAAATATATCCCACCAGACAGGCAGACACAAGTTGTAAATAGGTAGGCCTATCGGAATAAGCAGAATATTTGTTTCCATTTCTGTTTTGTTACTCCTCATGTTAATCCTTTCTTGCATTGATTTTGTTTTTGTTAATAAAAACCTTTTCCATTGCTTTGTTCTCTTTGGCACTTGTTCTGTGTTTTATGACAGATTGTCAGTACTTGCACATACACAAGGCCCACCTCTACAACTTCAGACAAAATCAAACCTGTTTGATTCAGTCTGTACAAGTTGCAGATCAGTTGGGCTGAGTTGCTGGAGATGTCAGGCGACATGACTTATTGTCACATGGGCGTCCTGTGCCTGCCCCCACCTGTGTAAGGTTATGTAGATGAAGTCTACGACTGAAAATTGCTGAAAAACTCATGTAGTGTGACAGGGCCTTTTAGCAGAATGATGCCAGGGCTCATATCATTCCCTTGTTATTAATTCAGCAACAGCATCTCTGAAACATACTATACCAGTAACAGCGCGAATACACTTGACTTGACCATTCAAAATTTTCAACCTCTATCTCTGTGCATTTAGCATTAGTTTGCTCAGAGGTTGATGCGCTTGCTGCCTTCTGAGGAGCTTTTCTTTTCTCCACCCTAGCAGCCCGCTTCTTCTCTTCTTTTGTCGGCATCTTTCCGTGTTAAAACTGATTAGGTCAGTGTTTGTGTTGCAATTACTTAGTACGTTTTCTTTAATTTTTTTACTTAAGCTGGCACTTAAGTCTTCAGTCTACCTCAAGAATGATTTGAGATATGAAGAGGTAGGGGAAGTGGCGGAGATGGTGGTAGGGATGAGAACGGCGTAGCTGTCCTGCTGGCCGCTGCCAACAGTTGACCGTACAATAAAATAAAGTAAAAATAAAAAGTGGAAACACCTTGGAGGTCAATCATCACCCCGAAAGCGGATAGTAGACATCACTTAGTATATGTGTACCAAATTTCAGGTCAATAGTTCAAACGGTTTGTGAGCTACAGGTGATTTAAAATCCTGGACAGACATGGTAGTGTATTATATATAAAGAAAGATAGAGCGTTCTCACCGAGATTCCCTTTCACTCAGGAGTGGTACCCCTGCTGTACTGAAAAATCATAAATAGACAGAGGTGTCTTACTTTTAATCAGATAATTAGCATCTTGCCTTTTTATCAGATGCCAACATTCTATTAATCTCCTTGATTTAGCAAGAAGAAAATGACAATGTTAATAAAGCTCTATCTAATTTTTTATTTGTTGGAAAATGGCTCTTTCTGCACAAGGCATTCTAAAGCACCAATAAATGTCAACAAAGGCAGTGCAAGGGCATAAGAAACATCCTCGTTTTATACTGTGATTCAACACAAATAGCCAATGTTTGCACTTACATTTAAAATTTACATTTATCTTTTTTCTAAAACATTTTTTTTACAAAAGGGTCACCTAAAGTCCACCCATAAATGCCAAATGCAAAACAATAATTCAAAACGTTTTGTATGATTTAAGTGAGAGAGCTGCCAAAGAAATATCTCCAGTTTAAAATAAACAAATCAGCATAAGCCTGTATGAGTTTCCCTCTTTACAAGAGTGCAACTAAAACCTGCCAACAAATCAAAGAAGTACTTTACTCAGATTTATTATAATAGTGAAACCACAGTCAGCCACTTGTGGGTTTACGATCTTGCATTGGTTGGGTAAATTGAATCACAATTAAAGACCCAAAGGCAAATTAAAAAATGACCAACATGATGGTCAGGGGCATGGGGGTGTTTCATGTATGAATGTGCATGTACAGTAAGTGCAGCACATATGGCATGGCACGAGTGGCAGGACAAACACTTCAGGATTCAAAGTCATTGGAGAAAGAATTGCCAAAAAAATGGTATGTGGAGTAAACTACAGGTGGAATGCACAACATTTACCGGTCTAAAGTGTGCCAATGCAATGTCAGAAGGTAGTATGGCAAGTGGAAAGTGAGGCCAAGGCACAATGAGAGCAAGGCATCACTTGAAATACAGGGAACGTTACTATACAATCTCCACTGGAAAAAATGTGCAGGCTAGGAGCCAAATATGAAGAAAGGTACCCTGTGATGGACTGGTAACCATTCCAGGGTTGATTCCTGGATTACTCTCAATCAGGGCTGGTAAATGGGGCCAGACAGTAAAGCGAACGCTTCAGGCGGCACTTTCATAATGGTAGCATTTTCATGTTTTATTTCTACTCTGCTTCTGTCACTGTAAAAATAATAACTATCACTAAGATAGAAAAGAGAAACAGCACACAGAATTGACAGTTCAGTCTTTGAGGTGTGTCAATTGTTTTATTTACGTCAGGCTGCTCCACAACAATTCGGACATCTCTGTTGCTCTGGCCATCGGGAATGCCTCCATCCGGCTTTGTAACAGAAGCTGTCTCTTTTCCTCCTTTGCTGTTTTTAATCCCCTGTAACAACCACATTTGCCATCTTTCTCTACCTTTCTCTTATTTCCAATGCAACGTTCATTCATTGCTCCCTCACTGGATTCCAACAAAGAAATATCCCCTGGGTTGCCCAAATTCTGAAATTAATCAGTTCAGGGTACTTTCTGGAAAAGGCCATAACAGAAGGTCTGTAAAGCTGCAGGCAAACAGTTCATTCCAACTAAACTTTTATCAGTCTGCTTAGATATAGGAACAGCTTTGTCACATTCAAAAATTTACTTTGTGACATCAATTTGTGTCCTCATGGCCTCTCACTGGTTAATCCACTAATAGAAGCCTGTTTGTGATTTGATGGTTCATCACTTGAACATTATTACTTTTGTTTGCTTAATGCTACTATAATATCCACGTAAGAAATGATTATATCACACAAAAGACTGGAATAACCCCTCTGAGATCCAAGCATATTTATTCATTTATAACAACAGGGTGGCAAACCTCTACACTTGCCAGAAACTTCTCCTTTGTTAGTGGTAATGGGTACACCAGCAAAGCAACCATCATGGAATGCCCCATCCAATTGTCTTTCCTAATTACATTAATTTTTACTCTTTATCACTTTTCCTCTCACTCCGCTCACAGGCCCTCTCCAGTTGAACTGATTCTCTATTAAATTCACTTTAACGTGTCTCCACTTCTGGCAAAGACAAACCTTTAACTCCAAGACACTGATGATGCAAAGCCACAATACTAAATCATTGTTGTTAATTCATCTGCCACTACACACTCCTAATGGCTGAGGGGTCATTATGGATCAATGGCTGAAAAGTGAGGCTTTGAAACATTAATCCCACGGCGATGAATTTGAACATTAGTGTTTTTCACACAAATACAATACATATCGCAAAATAAATGAGGTAATTGTAAAGAAGAATTTATACTAGGAAGTGATTATTAGCAGGAGGTGGTCTGCTCTATCGGTACATTTAACACAGTGTTCCAAGCTTTAAATCGTGGAAGTGGAAAGATGGATGTTAAACATGGATGGAAATGAGATAATTGCAATTGTGAGGAGGAGGCAATGAAAGATGTTTAGGGAGTTGTCTCTTAATTCAACTACTAAAGTACTAAAGCAAGGGTTCTCAATCTGTGACCTAGACGAGCAGATGGATGTTACTGACTTGCAATCATAAATCATTTGTATTTGTCAATTTCTCTGCATGTTTATGTTTAGCAGATGTGTAAAACCACATTATATACTGTATAAAGGCTCATAATCACTCTGTAATTTGTGTGTCAAATCAATTTATTAGACACTTTACAATGCCTCAGAAGTAATGTTTGGGGACTGTTATGCATAAAAGTAACTTCATTACATTACCCATTACCTACAAAAAGTAGTAACTAAATGTACTCACCTATACAGTGGTGTGAAAAACTATTTTTCCCCTTCCTGATTTCTTATTTTTTTGTATGTTTGTCACACAAAATGTTTCTGATCATCAAACACATTTAACCATTAGTCAAATATAACACAAGTAAACACAAAATGCAGTTTTTAAATGATGGTTTTATTATTTAGGGAGAAAAAATCCAAACCTACATGGCCCTGTGTGAAAAAGTAATTGCCCCCTGAACCTAATAACTGGTTGGGCCACCCTTAGCAGCAATAACTGCAATCAAGCGTTTGCGATAACTTGCAATGAGTCTTTTACAGTGCTCTGGAGGAATTTTGGCCCACTCATCTTTGCAGAATTGTTGTAATTCAGCTTTATTTGAGGGTTTTCTAGCATGAACCGCCTTTTTAAGGTCATGCCATAGCATCTCAATTGGATTCAGGTCAGGACTTTGACTAGGCCACTCCAAAGTCTTCATTTTGTTTTTCTTCAGCCATTCAGAGGTGGATTTGCTGGTGTGTTTTGGGTCGTTGTCCTGTTGCAGCACCCAAGATCGCTTCAGCTTGAGTTGACGAACAGATGGCCAGACATTCTCCTTCAGGATTTTTTGGTAGACAGTAGAATTCATGATTCCATCTATCACAGCAAGCCTTCCAGGTCCTGAAGCAGCAAAACAACCCCAGACCATCACACTACCACCACCATATTTTACTGTTGGTATGATGTTCTTTTTTCTGAAATGCTGTGTTCCTTTTACGCCAGATGTAACGGGACATTTGCCTTCCACAAAGTTCAACTTTTGTCTCATCAGTCCACAAGGTATTTTCCCAAAAGTCTTGGCAATCATTGAGATGTTTCTTAGCAAAATTGAGATGAGCCCTAATGTTCTTTTTGCTTAACAGTGGTTTGCGTCTTGGAAATCTGCCATGCAGGCCGTCTTTGCCCAGTCTCTTTCTTATGGTGGAGTCATGAACACTGACCTTAATTGAGGCAAGTGAGGCCTGCAGTTCTTTAGACGTTGGCCTGGGGTCTTTTGTGACCTCTTGGATGAGTCATCCCTACATTGTTGGGGTAATTTTGGTCGGCCGGCCACTCCTGGGAAGGTTCACCACTGTTCCATGTTTTTGCCATTTGTGGATAATGGCTCTCACTGTGGTTCGCTGGAGTCCCAAAGCTTTAGAAATGGCTTTATAACCTTTACCAGACTGATAGATCTCAATTACTTCTGTTCTCATTTGTTATTGAATTTCTTTGGATCTTGGCATGATGTCTAGCTTTTGAGGTGCTTTTGGTCTACTTCTCTGTGTCAGGCAGCTCCTATTTTTTTTTTTTTATTTATTTATTAATTTTATTACAATCAATACATAGCAATCAAGTTTTACAAAAAAAGAATTATGCTAAGAACAGATCGATCCCCACCCTTGAGAGAGAGAGCAAGCCAAACGGTGTAAAATTTAAGGCTTTTAAAAATACCTAAATCAACAAATTCTCTGTGCTTTATAAAATCATTTCAAAATATTACTGATTAGATCCTGCCATGTTTTGAAAAAAGTCTGCACAGATCCTCTAACTGAGTATTTGATTTTTTCCAATTTTAGATAATATAACACATCAGTTTCCCACTGACTTAAAAGAGGAGAGTTTGGGTTCTTCCAGTTTATCAGAATAAGTCTGCGTGCCAACAGTGTAGTGAATGCAATCACAATTTGTTTGTCTTTCTCCACTTTAAGACCCTCTGGAAGAACCCCAAACACAGCTGTTAATGGGTTAGGAGGGATTGTGAGTCCAAGACTGTCTGAGAGGTAATTAAAAATTTTTGTCCAGAATAATGTTAATTTGGAGCAGGCCCAGAACATGTGACCTAGTGAGGCTGGGGCTTGGTTGCAACGTCGCAGGTTGGATCATGCCCCGGAAACATTTTGAGAGTTTTAGTCGAGACAGATGTGCTCGATATATAATTTTGAGTTGTATAATTGTATGCTTTGCATATGGAGCTTGAGTGAATTCTCTGCATTGCTACTTTCCACTCCTTTTCTGATATATTAATTGAGAGGTCATTTTCCCAGTGTCCTCTTGGATCTTTGAAAGGAAGGGATTGTAAAAGGATTTTATATATTGTAGAGATGGAGTCTAACTCCTTGAAATTGAGCAATAATTTTTCCAGCGTGGATGAGGGTGCAAGATGAGGAAAATCTGGAAGGTTCTGTTTAACAAAGTTCCTGATTTGAAGATAGTGAAAGAAATTTGTAGCTGGAATGTTAAATTTGGAATGTAATTGTTCATAGGATGCAAAGACGTTGTCTATATAAAGATCTCTAAGCAAGTTAATTCCAAATTTTTCCAGATATTAAAACTGCATATGTTTGTGAGGGTTGAAAGAGGTGGTTCTTTTGCAGGGTGCCACAGAAAGAAGCTTCTCCGTCTTAAAATGCTTTCTACATTGGTTCCAGATTCTAAGTGAGTGGAGCACAATTGGGTTATTAGTGTATTGCCGATAACGTGTGTTTATTGGAGCACAAAGCAAGGAATACAAAGAAGTACTGCAGGATTTTACTTCTATTGCGGTCCATGCCTGTGTATGTTCTTCTATTTGTGTCCAGGTTCTTATCGACTGTATATTTCCGCCCAGTAATAAAACTGGAAGTTAGGTAGAGCCATGCCACCTTCTGCCTTTTGTCTTTGTAGGGTCGCTCTTTTGATGCGTGGATGTTTAGAATTCCAAATAAATGAGGTTATTGTTGAATCTAATTGCTTAAAGAACGATTTATTAATGTATATTGGTATGTTTTGAAATAAAAAGGAGCTTAGGAAGAATATTCATCTTAACAGTGTTAATTCTTCCAGCTAGTGTGAGATGAAGGGTTGACCATCTATGCAAGTCTTGTTTAATTTTTTCCATACAGACGAAAATTTTGTTGATAAAGAGCTTTATGTTTACTTGTGATGTTTACCCCGAGGTATTTAAACTGTTCTGCAATGATAAAAGGAAGGGTGTCTAATCTAATATTATATGCTTGCGAATTCACCGGAAAGAGTACACTTTTATTCAGATTAATTCTGAGACCAGAGAGCTTTTGAAATTCTGTGAGTGCTGCTAAGACTGCAGGCACAGAATTTTCTGGGTCCGATATATACAGTACCATGTCATCTGCATATAATGAGATTTTCTGTTCCAGTCCTTCTCTGCTAATCCCCTTTATCTGATCAGTATTTCGACAATGTATTGCCAGTGGTTCAATGGCAATTGCAAACAGCAGTGGTGACAAAGGGCATCCTTGTCTTGTGCCACGCTCTAGTTTAAAGTAGTCTGAGCAAATGTTATTGATGCAAACTGAAGCTTCTGGGTTAGTATACAGTAATTTAATCCATGCACAAATGTTCGGGCCAAACCCAAACTTCTCCAAAATAGTAAAAAGGTATTTCCATTCAATCATGTCGAATGCTTTTTCTGCATCCAATGATAATAATATTTCTGGGGTGTTTGATTTAGTTGGTGAGTATATTACATTAAACAGGCGTCGAAGATTTGAAGATAAGTGTCGGCCCCTAATAAATCCAGTTTGGTCTTGTGATATTACTGAGGGGAGCACTTTCTCCATCCTTCTAGCTATGATTTTAGAGAGTATTTTAACGTCGTTATTCAGAAGTGAAATTGGTCTGTATGATGCACATTGTAATAAGTCCTTATTTTGTTTTGGAAAGACAGTGATTAGTGCTTGGCAAAGGTTTGTGGAAGAGATTGGTTATCTCTGGCTTCTGTAAATGTTGCTAATAGGAGGGGAACTAGCTGAGCAGAGAATTTCTTGTAAAACTCTGCAGGGTAGCCGTCAGGGCCTGCTGCTTTTCCACCTTGGAGTGACTTTATAGCATCCAGTAATTCTGATAATGACAGAGGTTTATCGAGCTCCTCCACACTAATAGCGTCAATTTGTGGTATCTGTAATTTATCCAGAAATGCATTAGATTGTATATTGTCTTCTTTAAACTCAGTAGTATATAGGGATTTATAGTAGTCTCTAAAAGTGTACATTATATTTTTGTGTTCGATGATTTTATCTCCGTTCGTGTTAGTAATTACCGAGATTGCACTATGTACATCTTGCTTGTGAATTTGTTGCGCTAAAAGCTTATTAACTTTCTCCATGTTCATAATAATGATGTCTGGATTTGTAAATTAGTTGTTCGGTTTCTTTAGTTGTCAAGAGGTTTAATTCTGAATGTAGAGCCTGCCTCCTCTTATGTAGAGTCTCGCTTGGTAGTCTGGCATGTTCTTCATCTATTTTAGTAATTTCGCTTTTATCTCTGCTACTTTCTTCGCTCGGATTTATTTCTGTGGGAAAGATATGAGATAATCTGTCCTCTTAAGAAGGCCTTAAGAGTTTCCCAGAGTATTCCTGCAGAGATCTCAGGGGATGTATTTGTCTCTAGAAAGAATTCAATTTGTTTGGATATAAATTCAGTACAATTCTCGCCAGCTAATAGAAGCGGATTGAGACGCCATCTGTGGGGTGAGTGTATGGGGCTTAGTAATTTCAGCTCCAAGATCATCGGAGCATGGTCTGAAATAACAATAGCATCGTATTTACAAGATTTAATCTTAGGCAAGAAGTTATTATCTATAAAGAAGTAATCAATCCTTGAGTAGCAATGATGTACTGGTGAGTAGAAAGAATATGTTCTTGAATTTGGGTTTAAAACCTCCAGGGATCTGATAAGTTGTGATCAGTTATAAACTTTGTAATTATCTTTGCGGTGTTAGTTGCCGTTCCCCCTGTGGAGGAAGTCTTATCTAAAAGTGGATTTAGAACACAATTAAAGTCCCCAGCCATTATAAGTTTATGAGTGTTCAGATTGGGAATGGATGCAAATAAATTTTGTATAAATTCCTTATCATCAACATTAGGTGCATAAACATTTATCAAAATCATTTTACAGTTAGATAAGTCTCCCATGACCATCACATATCTCCCTTCAGGATCCAATACTACATCTGATGCTACAAATGGTACTGTTCTATGTATGAGAATTCCCACCCCTCTAGTTTTCTTTGTAAAACTAGAATGGAACATTTGGCCAGTCCAGTCTTTTTGCAGCCGGAACTGATCCTTACTTAGTAAGTGGGTTTCCTGTAAAAATACTATTTTAGCATTTAGACCTGTTAGGTGAGAAAGTACTTTCTTTCTCTTTAATTCGTGATTCAGGCCTTTAACATTCAGCTCCTATTTAAGTGATTTCTTGATTGAAACAGGTGTGGCAGTAATCAGGCCTGGGGGTGGCTACGGAAATTGAACTCAGGTGTGATACACCACAGTTAGGTTATTTTTAACAAGGGGCAATTACTTTTTCACACAGGGCCATGTAGGTTTGGATTTTTTTTCTCCCTAAATAATAAAAACCATCATTTAAAAAACTGCATTTTGTGTTTACTTTTGTTATATTTGACTACTGGTTAAATGTGTTTGATGATCAGAAACATTTTGTGTGACAAACATGCAAAAGAATAAGAAATCAGGAAGGGAGCAAATAGTTTTTCACACCACTGTATATAGCAAAGTTGACAGACCAAATCACTCACTGATCCATTAAAAACAAACCCTATTTCGTGTTTACTGAAAAAGCTGAACTTTTTCAGGACAGTATATTTAGGTCGGCAGGTATCCACTAAGAACTTAAATTTCAACAGATCAATATTTAAGGGTTAAAAAATGTCTTCCTCCTCCACTTGAAGACCTTGTCAAGTCAAACTAACTGTCTATTAACATACCTATAGCAAATAATTAGAACACAACTAAACAGATACTGTATTAATAGATTTCTGTTACTGGACTGCACAGATGTCCATCCAACAGGTTTGCTTCTTGCCTTACACCCAATGTTGTCATGATAATCACTGACACTAAACTGGGCTGATTAAGTTTACCTCTCAGGTCAAACAATATTTTGTATTCTTACAGCTTTTATTTACTTCTTTTCACTGGATTGCATGCTACACTCTCTTCTTAAAAACAGCTCAAATTGCTGCGGATGAAACCAGAAGCTCAATTTTTTTTTTTTTTTTTAATTCTTTTACTCGCCCAACTACATCTAAGTTTATACACAATTGTTCACAGTCTTCCTCTTATGGAATATCGAGTACAAAAAAAAGTTCAGTCCATCTTCATACCAGTCAGTAAGAACATTGACCATTTATTGACTTAATTATTAGGAATCACATAGAGGCATCAATCAGTCTGAAACACACACACACACCTTTTAAATGTGGGGGATACTGAGTAATGATAAACAATGTGCCATTCTGTTATCCTACTGGAATTCAGACATTGGCATAAGTTGACAGGCTGGGGAAAAGCCAGTCTGATGTTGTGCAGTTTAGAAGAGGTCTTATTCGCTGAGCGGAAAGTTTTGTGTTTAGCTCCTCAGGACACCTTCTTTGTAATCCTAAGTGTTCCTTTCATAAGTCAGCAGCCTTGTTGGCAGCTGCCTCAGTTTAGCTTCTCCTTTAGTTCAGCTTACCGAGGATGACTGCTTGTGCTCTCAATGTCCTGAGTTTGTGTCTCAATTCTGCTGTCTGGGGGAGGATAGCAACTGTGAATGGAAGCGACACCCTGAGCAAATTCAGCAGCACAGACACGGGTGGTTCAGAAAAAGGAGTTAAGTGACAAAAAATAAAGTGAAATTTAAGAGGTGGCAAATCCATGTTGTCATTTGAAAGCATACTTATGCATTTGCCAAATGTTTGTGCATTTTTAGAGGAGGATTTAAAAATAATAAAGGAAAACTGACAAAACAATAGGTTTCTCACCCATGCTATAAGTAAGAAATTCACAAATGCATAGCAAACTTACCATATTAAGCATGATACGGTATATGTGCATGTGACAATAAGGAAAACAAATTACAGAACAAAACTTCAAAGTCAGCTCACTTACCTCTGAGACTTTTCGTTCATGGTGTTAACTCCCTGCAAATTTGACAGAGGCGTCCTGGGACTTTTTCGCGTAATGCCTAACAGTGAAAGGAGGAATTTAAATAAAAAAAGGATAAAAAGATATAGAAACAATTAGTTCAGCTTTCAGAAAGCAACATTATTGTTTTAAGTTAAAACGTGTGCACACTTTTGAAAATCAACAACAAAAGATAAAATTACATTTCATGGCTTTGTTTGGATGACATGAATCAAACATGCAACAAAATTAAAGAAAAAAAGATTAATAGTTATTAAATCATCAATAATTTCTTTGATTTGCCATTCATAGTTCAGCTGAAGATTGTTTTGTTTCATTTAAATAACAGTATTGAACAGTCATTTTTTACCAAGGCAGCACATTTTATATACATTGAGTAAGATTAAAAGGCCAAACATCAGGGATATTCGCCGCAGCCACGCAAATTCAATCGTGTAAACAACTGGGGTGTGTAACTGAGAACACTTGGTGAAAGGCAAGCATCTTTAAATAGCATCATGAACAAAGTAGCAAAAGAAATGCTTGAAATACTGCAAGGGAAAAAAAAAACACGAGAGTTGTAATATTTTTTGAAATATGGCAAGAAGGTATCTGCATTTAAAATCAGAAATTTGATCTAATTCCCATTTGACCTTCATTATCCACCTCTGCCACATATCTTTAGTGTATGGCACCAAGACGCGTTACACTCAAGTTCTTTCTCAGACATGGAGGTGAACTACTGGTCTCTGCAGCACTTAAAAGAGATGTTAAGTTATAGACAATGTGAATGGGGTACAGTATAGCTGATACAAAGTTTGATAGGATATTTGCGAATTTGAGTGATGTGCTTGAAAACAGAAACAAACAGATGACTTCAACACTAAAACAATATGCCACCTTCAAGGAAATGAGACCACATTAAACAATGAAGTGAAACAAATATATAAAATCTGTCCTTCCAAATTATGATTTACACTGCAGTTCTTAAGCAAAGCTTAGATAAATCATCCAAGATGTTTTATACATTGTAACAAACATCTTGGCAGGTACATGCGACTCAAATAAAGATAAACTGTACAGAGATGACTGAATGACAAGACGCCACTTATAGCATATCCCTATCTCAAGCCTGCGTCTCCAGTTCAAACCTTATCTACAATATATGGGAGGGCAGTCCAGTAAGACACACAGAGAAATTCCTACCATACAGAATCTTTTATTTAGATATATTTACCAGCATTGCAAGTTAAATTAGATCATTAGGAATTATGGCTTCTCATTTGAAGAATACAAAATGCAACAGCAGATGCAGATATTGTTCCTAAAGAAATTTACAGAATATCAAATATCTAATGTGTTACATGTTACATGCATCAAATTAATGCCAAAGAATTAAACAAAAGGCTGAATGAACAGGAGCAGCATCACAACATTTTCATCCATCTAAAGTTGAACAAGTGAAGGTTTGATGAGGACAATGCTTACATACTGTTTGTAAAGTCTGCAAAGTTCTCAGAACAAAATTATAAATGACTGCCTGGACCAGCCGCAAATCATTTATTGCAGACATAATTTACAAAATTGTGCTCCTCTGAAGTGTAGTACATTTAATTATTTTTAACATGAGTCGTTCATGTCTTTTTCAGGAGTTCAGGAAGATGGAGTGCTGTCACCAATCTCATTGTGAGCAGATACAAGAGAAGCTCCCTGAATATCACAACGGTCCTTTCACTCGGCAAGATACACTACACATTTGCCTGCTCTGTGGGAATGTGTTTGACACCTTGAGGTTGGTCTTCTGCTGGTAGGAAAGATCCAAACTCATTACGCCAGTTTTAAGTGAGGTTAAAGTAAGAATCTGTTACAAGTAACTTTCAGTGACACAACACCCATGACACTAAAGGATTTCAACAGCAGTCCACTGGAAGTAGTGGAGCACCCCTCAGCATGCCAAGTCACAGTTTATTCATTTTATGAATATTAAGTTGGAGAAATACCAACCAAGGCTTTAGTTTCAATCATTAGAGAAATTCCAGCCACAGTGGATAGGACACAAACCTGCTACAGTATCATCACATGATGTCAACAGATAAGTACTGAGCAGTCATTCAATTTACTAGACTTATTTTACAAAGATGATCAGCCTCACTACATTCTGTAACACTTTGTAACTGATAATCCTTCCTTGGTGTTCTCTTTGTCTTTCAGTATTTTATCTTACCACAAAGCGGCCATGTTTGATTGATATTGAAGTGCAAAAATCTGAGGTGATTTTTGACAGTTTTCTGTTTGACACATTTCAAAACATTCCTCAAGACAAGTAAAGTGTTGCCAGGTCTCTGGAGATCATCTTATGCCACTTCTTTGTGGATGTTTGAATTATTCAGTTCGTTTTTTTTACCGCAGCCTAAACTTCAGACTTGATTAATAATGTCAGATTACAAATTCATGCTTTCATCCAAAAAGTTTAACCCAAATCCAAAACTGAATAACTGAATTAAGCTAAGCATAATGAAGAAAACGTTATTATACAAAAAATGTGCAGAATAAGCAGTGCGACTGATTTAAAAAGATGGCATACCTTATTACATGCAGACATTTTTCACAGAGTGAAAGGGCACTACATAAAAGCTAACTATCTCCAAATGACCACGACTACTCTTGAAAGCGCTGCGCTAACATTCTAAGCAGTGGAACAAATGTGATGTGAGATGAAATGAGAACAGAAGAATGGTTTAAAAGTGGGACAAACCAACTGGAGGGGTGATGAAGGGCCGGGTGACACTGTAAGAGCATTGTGCAGTGGTGAGGCATAACCCTATACAGCTACAGTAAATATTCCTACACAAACCTGTTGCTTGCCAAGCAGACAAAAAGGATTACAGAGGGAGCTGAAAAATGAATAACACGGCCAACTGAGCCAAGGTAATGTTCCTGTGCCTTGGGAAGCGGTTCTTTTGTGTGGGCTGGTGACAGCGTCACTGAGGACAGCAGGTTCACTCATGATACAAGTTACTTTTTTCCTCCATGACTATGCAGGAGGGAAAAAAAAAAAGGAAAAACCGCAGATTTTCTGGTTTGTATCAAAGCATGGAACCAAATGATGTGCTCATGATAGAAATTCATAAGTCAGTAATTTGCCACTTTTATGAGGAATACTACAATCAATAATGTCACAAGTTTGACACCTTGCTGAGTCTATGTTCTAATGATGAATTTGGGACCAACTAGTAGTTGATTGTGTAGGTTGATCTGCATGCCCTTGGAAGAACACAATCTGGGGGTCTCCACTATACTTTCAAATGACAATATTTACGGTGCTTTACTTTCATTTATTATAGCTCACATTTAATACACGTATCAGCAGATTTAATTAAAACAAGAATGCACAGAAATGCATGTGTCAGATTGTGTCAAGAGAAAAAAACAGAGGATGATGATGAAGATGATGCGTCTCATGCCTTTTTTCCCTTATTTATTCACTTATTTGTTTTTAAAGTAGTGGAGGAGAAAGCGATATGGTTTCAGCAATTAATCCAGTGTTGTTATTTTCAAACAGTGGTGTTACTGTCCATGCTTCCAGACTTACTGGGCTGAGTCTGGACACAAACACTATTAGTAGTAAAATGGGTAGGAGACCCCATTTCTCATGCAGATCTGGTTATTAAGTAACAGACAGAGGAACAAATGGGTGGAATTGGAGACCAACTACATTCACTTATGAACCAAGAGCTGAACTTTGGAGCCTGATGTATTTCAAAAAGATTAATGCACACTATAGATGATTTTCCAAATGGCCCCTCATTATCATTAAAAAAATGTGAAGCTTATCAGAATATGTAAAAGTATATGCGTTGTTTACTCATTCTGACTCTATTATAATGCAATTCCAAATTACAGAGTATTGCAAAAAACATTTTTGTAACTTAAACTTAACTATTAGCATGTTGAGGGAGAATAAAAAATGCTAAATAAAAGATATTAGTACTAAAAACAGCCTTCACTTTAAAACAGTAATTTCAAATGTGTACAGAAGACTAGCATTGTTTGGGTTCTTAATATCTCAATAATTGGGTAAATGGCTTCTTAAAGTCAGCCTATCTATAAACTTTATTGGTATCACACTATAGCACAAGATGATTATAAAAAAACACACATCTTTCTTAACAAATCATGAGCAAAACTGCCTTGAGGAGGTTTTTATGTGGGATGGCAAATGGTTCTGAGATGCTGTAAGGGAACGGGGAAGAGAGAGTTCAAAAGAACTGGGCCTTGTCATTTAGTGTTCCTTCTGCATAAACGTGAATGCTATTGGTCTCCATGTCCGTCTGAGTAAGTGGAATGAGGAGAGAGGATTGTGGAAGGGATTGTGGGATTGAAGCCTTACTGTACTTCTCCTCCTTGCACCTCTGCAGGATCTCTAAGCTTCTCTGATGAACTGGGTGATGCAGAAAGCTAAAACTATCCACATTTTTCAAAATGGGACACGGTACTGCATCATCATGCCCTTGGGAAGCAAAATAAAAAAAAGATAAAAAAGAGAGAAGAAAAGATTAAAAGAGAAATGAGAAAGATCTACAAGAAGAACATCTTTAAAGCTTGAAGAAAATGAAATCTACAGTTAAAATGAGCAAATTCAAAATACACTGTGTGAATGAACCCGTTAACTTTGTAATGAATCAGGACAAGGATTATGCTGCTAACTGCTGCAGTACATTTCAAATTAAAACCATTGTTAGTGAGAATCTGATAAGCAGGCAGTGTAATATCTAAATATCAACACTGATCGCCAATTAGATGAAGGCTGATGAGACACAGTGAACTGCTACCATTGCTTTAAGAGACCAATTTGTTACCTTCAGACATTTCAAAATGAACTGATGAAATAATGACATCCATAAAATAATGACTTTACAAATTTTAAAAATGAAACTAATATTTATACAATATTAAAATGTATTTGTTACATTATGGCAACCTTTTGATTAATAAATAAATATTACCTTGAGTTTCTGCTTAAGGTTGAAGATACATTCAAGTTATAGCTTAAGCAATCTAAACACTTATAACATATTCTATATAGGTACACTAACAAAAATATAAAGCCTGTTTAATAACATTACATTCACCAAATACTGCATTAGTTTATCTCAATTTTGAACTCAATAAGTATGTAATTAAAAACAATTTAACATTTAAAATAAGTAGTACACATGATTTACATAAAATGGATCAAAAGAGCTAAAATGATAAAATAAAGAGCAAAGACATTAAACAGGGCTACAGTACGATAGCTGACCATGTGCCTTAATCTCCCAAAGGTCATGTGAAATGACAATTTCCCTTTTGAGGATTAACAAAGTATATGCAATTAACAAACATATTCCAAATTATTCAAACATCCATCCATCCTTTTGAGAGGTGATATGCTGGTTTGATGAACACTGCAACACAATTTGCTAATGAGACAACGGCATGAATTTTTCAGTATGACTGGAAGTTTGTGTCGGTCACAATAAACTGACCCACTGTATCTTTTGGCAAAACTTATCCAACATCAACAAGAAAAGTAAAGCTGTGACACATAAGATCTTTAACAATAAGAAGAGACCATTCGGTGAATCAAGCTTATTTATTTGTTTAGCTAACAGCTAAGCTGCCCCAATATCTCATCCATACACTTTTCAAAGTTTCTGCTTCAACTACACGATTCTGTAGTTTATTCCTGACTCCCACAACTCTCTGTGTAAAGAAGTGCTTCCTGGCTTCAGTCCTTCATTTACACTGGTGTCCTTGAGGACAAGATTCTCCAAAGCAAAGCCAATGGAGGCTGTACAAGAGCCTGGTGCCCAGGGGATTCATTAGACTCAGCCAGGCTGTCATGTGAAATTACCACCTACAAGGCAAAATATGTGTGGCCATACAGGTGACAGACCTCTTTGAGCAGACCCAGACTAAGTAAAAAGTGCTCTTTAAACTTGGAACAGAAGTTATTGGGTTGGTTAGGAGCTGGAGCTTGTGCAGTAGCTTAAAAAACAGTGGATAGATATAGTTGGAATCACAAAAAGAACTGACTGTAAAAATGGACTTCTTGAAAGTCGGTGGCCTCTTTATTACACTGAAAAATACTACAGAACAGCTGTTGGGTGGGTTTAGGGATACCCTAAAGTCCCACCAGGGTGCTCTGGATGAGACGGTTGTGGAATTAAATTATACCAGCAATCATTCTTAAATGTTCATGTAGTTTTTTCCATTTTATTATAATACACACAACCTTTTGGAGACCCTGTGATTTATGGAAGTAAACACTCAAAAACAAACCACAGGAGATACAGTAAGTGTATTAACAAGGAATGTAAAAGGGTTCAATCATCCATCAATAAAAGACAAAGACTGATGTACCTGTAAAAGCAATTTTCTTACTCATTTATCCATTTCAGGTTTAATTTGTAATTTCTTACTTTTTTGTGTTTTTGCAGAAGAAAAAAAACAAGCACAAAACCACTTTTAGTAGGTCCCTGAGTCACAGATACTGTCGAACATTCAGTCTGAAAGGACACTGAACTGATGTGGTTATTGCCAGCATTTCATTACCGCTCTTGTTGCAGACGATATTCATCAATCAGAGAAGTTATTACTGCTCTCAAGAGAGACAAGCTTTAATATAAAAACAACACACTTGTGTACTGAAGGGTCTACCCAACTATTTATCCAATTCCCCAGCTCTATTGAGAGCATCAAGACCTGAAATAGCAGCCATAAAACTACCAGCAGCCAAATCAATGACTCATTTTCATAAAAATAAACTTCTCATTTCTATGCCAAACCATGCGTCTGCCCATCAAACAAATCTAATTCTTGTCTAGTCAACGGCCATGGTTTATTTTTCAAAATAGAGTCATCAGAGGCTTCTAAAAAAACAGAAAAGATATCTTTTCAAATTCCGTATGAGGAGAAGGGAAGATGAGCAATGTCAGGCAGTAGCAAAGGTTCATCCACTGAAAATATTCTGAAAAGCACAAAAACAAGGTGTGCACCACAAGAACGGACCTCTGTCAAAGGCTATAGTGTTGTACAGACTTCATAGATATGCCATCAAATGTATAATTAAATGTGATGACAAAGTTGCATTTTCCTTTACTGTGTCAGGGAGCCAGAGCACTTACAGTTAAAACTGTGACTGCTGTAAGGAAAGCCTATATTAAATTTTATCTATTAAAACATAACACAAGTCATTTACTCTAAACCATACACTCATTCAGCGAAGAGAAATTTCATTTTATCTTCATTGACGCCAAATGAAAGCCAATGCATCAGGGCTGAAAGACTCATGGATTATTTAAATATTCTTTCCCACAAGATGCTGGGAAGACAGGCTTATTATATTCCTTACAAGATAAACTTAAAAGCAGTTTCCTGGAGTCTAACAACTGGCACAAGAGCTTCAAGTACTTCAAAGAAAAGGCAAGTGATTAAAAATAGCCTGGCAGATGAGAAGAGGATGACACATTGTTATGTGGTATGTATAACACAAGGCCACATTTTCTAGAGGTGGCAGGAAGAAGAGGATGAGCCATCCAAGTGCAGGCTATTAACATCAGGCAGCAAGGAGCAATTGACAACCATATCCATTAATCCATCATTAATGGAACCCCCTAAATCTCAGCAATGTAAATGGCAGAGGGCTGCAGCATTAAGCACTTTTTGTATCTGATGAAAGTGCTAAATGCAAAAAGAGCTAAACCTGGAGGACCGGGTGGTGCAAGTACTGCTCCCTCACATCTCCAGATTTCTGGGTTACTATACTGTAGGTACTATACTATAGGACTTTATAGAAACATTGATAGCTGGTAGCTTTAGAAGTTCCTACTCCACTGTATGTACTTTTCATTCAACTATTATGGGGGTATGGGTGACTACAAGCTCTGGTGCCACCTTATAAATCTGTTAATATGTTGCTCCATGCACCACACTGAGACAATCTCCCCAAATGTGTAATTATGATGACTTTGAAGCAATGAGGTGTGGACTATCGACCATGCCATACGTCCCACCAAGTGAGTCTTCTTTGCATGTCACATATTTTGCATAAAGGTTATACTTTCTGTTGGGTGGTGGGAATGTGACACATGAAAGTGGCCCAGGCCCTACATCATTCTGAAACTCATTGGGTCCTGAAAGTGAAGTTCCTATGGTGGTGAAGCACCTATTATTGTGGAGTATGAAAGTTCTCTCTGTGCCATATTGGCAGTTCTCCAACATCTCAAAGATGTGCATATTAGATTAACTAGTCACTCTGAATCAGCTAAGAATAAGTGTGTGCAACCATGCAAGAAGTGCATCTTAGGATGGGCAAGGGTCTTGTTTAGACCCTTCCTGGACAGAACCTGGACAGTTACAGCTTACTGAAGCCTTGCAACAGAAAAGACTGGCTCAGAAAAAGGTGATGAATGAGCAGTAAAGCCTCACTATCCATGGATTCGCTTTTCTGCGATTATAAAAGTGTAATCCATTCTATGACAAATGTGGTCCATTATGAGAGGTCTAGTGTACAGCACCTGCATGTGTGATTGACCAATAACAGGTCTGTGATGCCCTTATATGCCTGAAGCTGCATGCATGTTACACTCAGTGGATCAATGAATATCTACACGGCGCTCAGAGGTGTGCGTAAGCTGTTGAACTCTATTTGTGAGGGGGACCAAGGTTTGCAATTGCTGCCCATTAACAAGTAAGTGCGGGTCATAAGCTCACACTGAATAAGTAACTGCCATTTATGCACACTTCCCATTACTACTACTGAGTGAATGGTGTGGTGATGTCCTCAGATCAGCCCTGCAGCTGTTGCTATTGGCCTCTAATAGACGGCCAAGAAGATGACGAAACTTGCCCACCTAGATGAAGTAAAACTTGTAAAATGGTTTCCGTAGCCTTGTTGATGCAACAGCAGAGGGCAGACTTGTCCGCCCAATCCTGTCTCCCTCTGCCAGCCTGAACCCAAGTCACCTCTCTGGGGCACTGGTGGGTTTTGGGAGTCAGTTGGGTGCCTGCGATTGGGACTCTGAACGGGAGTAGTTGTGATGAACTTAGTTGATTTCTGGTAGACAAATTCCTGCATGCATAGTAAAGTATATTGTGAATAGGGTCCACCACAACCTAACCCCATTTTTCTTACTGGATCAATGCTTCAATATCTCTGGTTTCCATATCTATGAGGCTTTTCAGGAAAGCAAAACACTGCAAATAATGAGAATTGACTAGATGTAGTAACCAACTCTAAGAAAGACTCTTTTCCATCGTAGCACTCACTTTCACGTGCAGTTTACAGTGACCAGTTAACTTAACATGAGCTTGTGATAAGTGTTCTGTGGCATTGTTCAGGTTTTTAAATAATCACGTCCCGGGTAATGTAGGCTTCAATTGGGTGTGGGTGTATGTAAGCGCACTTCACGCTGGGGAAGATTGGGGTGCTTGGCTGATCGCACATAAACATATAAAGGTGAGCGGATCAGTGAGATGTCCTCGGAGGTAGTAGCGTATCACATCTGTGCTTAATCAAGGCAATATAAGAGGAGCATGACAGAGGGGAATGAGGAACAACAGAGAAAGAAAAGAAAAGAGAATAGAACAGAAGAAGAAAGACAGAGGTTAAAGGGAAAAGAGCAAGAGCAACAGGCAGATGGTCGTGAGACAGCCTCAAGGAGAAGAACCTGGGGCTGAAGATGGGAGCTCCTATTTAACAATGCTAGGGAGCAGGAGCGACCGATAGGCGGTGTCCCCTGCTGACACCAAGGGAATGGTGGTGGGTGGCATTTGTGTGGCTTGGTGCAACGCACCATGGATGTGGCAGGCTTGGCAATAGGGGCCTGAGCCAGGAATTGGGGGGATGACTGCACCTGTTGGTGGGCGCTTCCTCTTGCTGCAGGGTCAGGCCAGGATTAGTGGAGGAGACAGCAGGTTTTATAGGGGAGTAGGGGCTCGTATTTTGAAAAAAGAACTGTTTCTAAATTTTATCCTCGGTTTTATTGAATCATTTATTTATTGGATTAGGATTTTTTAACTTCCACATTTTTACATATTTTATGGATTATTTATTTATTTGAAGAACATCTTCAGATGCACTGCACTTATGACCGTTTTTTTTTTTTTAAGATTTACTTTAATAAAAGCACTTCTCACCTTTACACCTTCCCCTTGCTATAAGTGTGAGTGTCCTCTTTTGCCTGGCTCATCTTGGTTCATGACTGTTGACGGTTCAGATTCAAGAGGGTCCCGAATACAACACAGAGCAGGCCTGTACTGTCACAGAGCTGGATTTTGTACAAGTTTAAGGGCATATAAAGTAAAGACTGGTGGATTTTGTATTTGGTGAGGTCACATTTGAGTGGATTTTTGTCTTTTAGAACATGAAAATGACCAGACGATTGAAGCGTTCTACAGATGGGTGTTATGATTCCATAGTTTTGCCTGGCGCTGAATTTATGTTTGTACATGGTTTATAATTGTGATTTCATTCTGAAATTATGCTTTTTTATTACTGCTTTGCTGACATTTTCCCTGCTGCCTTTTAGGATTTTTCAATCTCAAGTATTGCCATTTTGGGAATCTTTTAAAATGACTAAGGCAATGCTGTTGTTGGCTGCAGCAGCATGTTGATATTACTTGGCATGCAAATGTTGTCATGCCATGCATGATGTCTTTTAGCTGCCGCTATTTAAGCTGGCGACACACTATTTGTAGTGTCAACAGTTTTTGAATTGTGTGACTAAAATAATTGCGTATATATTTAGAGACAAAATCATTTTAGTTGTGAATCAGGACTTTGCAAATTGTTGGACTTTGATTTTTGGGTTATGTATTTGGTGTTTTGGCATTTTGTTCCCCTCATTATGTGGTCAATTTGCTTGTTAGCCTTTTGGTCTGTCATATTTAATCCAGCAATACAGTAAATAAACTATGAAGGACATTTTGTATAAGCTTAACAAGCAGGTAATTAGAAAGATTCTGCATGAAACAGTTGTGATACATCAAAATAATTATTATTTTTCCTTTTGAATAAAAAAGCTTCTGATGATAATTAAAAGCTACAAGAACAGAATAAAGAATTTGTTACTTGTATAAAGAATACATGGTGAATTGTGCACTGGTAATAAATCTGACCCTCAGTTAGTATAGATAAGAGAACTCATCTCCTTGTGTAATGCTGGATTAAGTTTTGGCTTAGGAGCAGGGAGATGATAACAAGACTAAAGAGAACATCTGTTTATAATGAAACAAGCATAGATTTTAAGTGTAGAATCTCCTACTCAAGAAAAGCTTTTGAATATCAAAATTGCACAACTTTTTTTTAATGTCATGTCTACCATTAGGTTAACCACCAGAATAAGCCAAAATCATTGATTTTTTTAACAAACCAAAAAAAAATTATTAAGTGGAACAAAAACATATAAACACCAAAACGTCAACATAATCACAGTAGTTATGTCTGGAGCCCAGTGCTGCACTGATGCAGATTTAGTAAATGCGCTTCATGTGATATGTTTTGAAACAGTCACCAACACATACAGGCACTGTTTGAGCAGATGTTCCTAGATTGTTTTGTAATATTTTTTGTGATGCAGGGTTGAATGTCAGTTCTAATTGTATTGACTGTACTTGCCATCCCACTTGGTCCTTCTACCGATGTAACATATCGAGTTGCAGGTGTACCCAGAGCTCACTTGCAGAGCATGTAGAACTTGACAGCAAATTATGCCTGTCTGAATGGAATGTACTGTGTCCATGAACGCCTTTCTTTCTAATCCATTAGTCTTTTGTCAGTACTTATGCCATGATCAGGAACATAGATGTTCTGCCTATTTTTTGATGATCACCTTAATATATATCCAGCAGTTTCTACAGCTTTGATGCTAGGTGATTGGCTTCATCATAGTCATTGTTATTAGCTGGTATTTCAAAATGAATGAAAAACGACACTCACTCATAAATTTGCCAAAAATGGGTGTCTACAACAACTGTTTTGTGGACCAGTACCATCAATGGGCTGATTTACTCGCTCTATCCCTGCAATACCAGGAGACTAAGAAACACCCACATGTAGCAACTGTGACAAGTATATGGCTTACTGCAACTTTTCTGACACTACTCAGCATAGCAGTTCATTTCAACAAAAATTTTCTCCAACACACTATCACCGAAAAATCATAAAGAGTAAAGATAACCATGATCAACATACATCTTTAGATCCAGGTTATCCATAAATGGGCAAAAAGAAGGTATAAAGTCAACACCAACACGAAAGTCACTACGACTTGGCAGGTCAGACTCTACCAAACAGGTGTCAGTTTTGATTCCCATGTTAACATCTAATGACCAATTCACATCATCAAAATCATCACCTGATTCAAGTAATAGTTCAGTTTCAATTTGCTCTAAAACTGGTGTCACAGCTTTTCGTTTGCTGTTGTGTTTTTGTTAGAAGCCTCTGCCCACTCATGAATATTGATGAGTTACCATAAAGTGACAGCATCCACAGAAATATTCGTTATTTCTTACAGCATGATGTTATTTTATCCATTAGATGGCAGCAGAATACTGTCCTAGAGTTACTGAAGGGTTAACACTGTAAAGCAGATCATTACACACCAAGTGTGACTTGGGCTTAACTACATGTACACTGAATTGCAAGCCTGAGTCACAATCAGAGGGAAACACCAAGGAGGCCAAATAATTAAATGTAGTGGTGTGACACAGTTTCATTTTAGAGGTCAAATCTCAGAAAAAAGACAGGTTTACTTGTTAAGGTTTGCTGTAATAAATATAATTTAGTGTATACTGTCTTTAGTCAACTCAGTGTATAAATAGTTCTAATAGCACACAAAACTAAGACTAACTGCCAAGAAATATGGTATGGTATTATTTGTGTTGTTGACTCCATGCTTATATAAAGAATAACCAAAACTATTTACACGTTTTTTAGCATTGTGAATCAGAAAAATTAGTAGGCAAATCATCAACATGAATTTTATAGCTAATAAAAGCATTCTTTAAAAATATAATCAGCCATTAAAAATTACACATAGCAGAAAGACATATTGTCCAGTGAAATGGCCAATCTAAAGTGACCCTGTATACGTGACCATGGGTGTGTGCAAAAAGTGTATCTTCTGTTCAGAATTGATTTTTGCTTATGAACAGTGGCCTGAAGCTGCCAGAACCCTGCACTGGAATAAATGTATTCAAAAGATCGGAAAATAAATTACTTGAGAAGCCCTTTGCCTGCTCTGGTCATTAGATGTTGCCACTGTTGGGTATGAAGTGCAAACATTCAAATGTTTTACAGCTTTGCTGCCTGCCATGCTTCAGTGGGCAGGATGTCTGGGTGAAGAACATTGACACGAGGCCTTTCTAGCAGTAACTCCTGATTGGCCAAGCCTCTGCCAGTCACACCTGTACGTTGTATTTTTCATAATATTCAAATGTCTGTATTCACATTGCACTCCTGTGATAAAAGTTCGAGACAACTTAATTACTAATTCCATGTGCTGCCATACCCTTTCACCTTTACAGTTATCTCATAATATACGAGTCTGTTTGCACATAGATACGTTTTTTAAAAGCATTCTGTGCTAATGACTGCCAAGACTTAAAAGGTCTTTAGTTTGTAATCAGTATTTAAAGCTATCACAGACTCCACTGCATTCTGAGATTCTCCACTGATTCTATAGCATGTGATGTGAAAGAAACATTTTTTCAATGTACAATTTTTTCTAAGATTTGAACATCAAAAAAGCTGTCATTCTTCAGGGAATGCTTCCTTTTTGTTAAGATCCCGGCAATTCACAATCAAACACATCCACTTTGTAACACTACATTGTTCTTTTGAGTTTTGTGATGTTTTCAAGACACATTTCAATCTTCAGGTAATCCACAGGATGAATCCCCAAGATAAAAGACTGTTCACTCATCAGGTTTCCTCAAACTGCTTAAAAACTTTCAATGCATGTCAAAAACAAATGAATAAATTAAATAAATCAAAAGGTCTACTTTATCAAACTCTTTGCAACATAATTCATTTATGAATACGCTCCCGAAACACATTACCGCTGATAGCAACCTGCTCATTTCATCCATTTCTTTTATTTTTCAACATTCAGTTGAGGGTCATGAGAGGCCAGTGCCCACTCCAGAAACAATACATCTTGAACAAGACAGGGTGCCAGCTCATCCTCACCCATTTTTTAGGGCCACTTTGGAGTTACCCATTAAGAGGGTTGGGACTCAAACTCTAACCACAGGGCAAACATTCTGTAGCACAGCAAACACACATGCAACATCTTCTTAAGCCAAACAATTCACTGTATTCTGTACAAACAACACTACCACGTCTACTAGTACACCTGATACTGCTGTGGTCAAAGGACCCCTGACATTTTAGGGTATAAAAAGGCGAATCTGATAAATATACAATATGCACCAATTGAAACTGCAGGGTTTAGTAAGGGAAAAATGAGGAATCCTCCAAAACTAGGAGTCAACGGAAGGCGACTAATAAAGCCAATGTCATATTACGCGACTACTAGTCAGAGAGGAAGTCAAACTTGATGACTGCTGTTGCTGATCTTGTCACCCATAGGAGTCAATTTTCATGAAAAGTAATTGCTGGGGATGTCAAATTATGCAACTGAGTGACATTTTTACAGCACTGTTTTTTATTTTCAACGTATTGTGAGCATGGCCCTTACCTGAAAGCCAAAAACTTGCTGATGCAGAGGTTAACAGATATAATTCTTTAATAATTCTTTGCATTTATATAGCGCTTTTCTCAACACTCAAAGAGCTCAGCAATTGCAGAATCCCTTTTGGAATTTTACGGGATTCGAACCTGCAACCTTCCGATTGCCAGCGAAGATTCCTAGCCTCAGAGCCACCACTCCGCCTAGGTATAGTCAGTTCAGCCGCAATCAAGGCCCTTTTGTTTTTTATCTTTTTTTTTCAATTCTATTGTGGTACATAAAGTAGCTAAGTAATGCTACTTAGCTACTTAGGCCTTTGGCAAAGAGCTAAAAAAAAAGTTTTGGTGATGTTTTCATCGGGGCAACAATAAGGTAAATATGCTTTCACACACTGTACACATTAAGTGGAATGAAGATCCTACATCTCACCTTGTGACCACCAGGGGGTGTTGTAGCACCCTAATTCCCAGACACAACGGCAGAGACACAAGTCTCGGTATGAATAAAAGGTTTTCATTTTGAGAATACCTTTAGAACTCCAAAGGGTACACATAAACATTCTTTGAATATTTTTCTCCACTCCTCCAGGCAAGTTTTGCCCGCTTCCTCCAGAGAGGCTGCCACCTAGTGTGTTGGGGAAGAAACTATCCTGAATAAATTATCCTCCCTGGTCCTTCCATCTTATTGGCATCCCTGCCAGGTAAGGATCTTAGTTCTGCTCTGGCTGGGATGTCAGTCCCAGTGTGCTGCCTCTCACAACCTGAAACATCTGCCAACTAGACTGCTGTCCTTGCCTATCGATACCTAACACTGACTTCTGTGCCTGGCTTGCCAGTGCATATACAGTAGGTGCTTACGTGCAGATTCCAAGGAGGTGCTCATTAATAAGCTATCTGTGCAAAACCATAAACAAAAAGCAAGGCATGTATACATGATTAAAGATAACAAAGGTACACTGCACATAAGATTGCGGCCTGGTGACTAAACAGTATTAATCATAAATGCTATGAAAGGAAAATACAAAGACCAAGAGATCTCATTTATAACATGACAGGATAGCTTTGTCAGCTTCAAGCCTTAATCAGCCTCAAGCCTTAAACAGTTGCCTGGCTGACTATACGCTGTTGTAACTCGTTCTCAAGACAAACTGAAATAAAGTGCCATAAATAGGGGTCCACTTTAGAACAGGCAATCTAGAATGGCCACAGTGACATTTTATTATAAAAGTTCACGCTCCATTACACAGCTTCAAGTGTACAATACTATTTTTCTCATATAATTTCCTCTGTTTGGTGTCATAAATGTTTTGTCAAAAAGGTAGCTAGGTGCCAATATGTTACAATCTCATCAACTAAAAATACGCTAATATATAAAATTACACTTTCCCTCTTGAATATAACACATTTGATTACAATACAGTATAGGACCTTTTCATACAATTACTGTGATTTATTTGAAAAGTCTGGTCAAGATGACAGTCTTTACAGTATAAAAGGGAACAATAATGTTGTTCTTAAATCAAGACCATTTTATTTTACAAATGGAATGATACATCATCCCCTGCAGATTTTGAAATGCTTTTCACCGCCCTTGGCTTAAGCTGAAGCATTTCACAGGACCTCATTGTTACTATAACTGACTGCAGAATTTGTCTTTGTGTAATGACATTGTTATCACATTCGTTGTCTGCTTTTGCGTCATGATGTAATTAGTAAAGATAAAGACTTCAATGTCAAGAGCCAAAAAGTCAATAGCAGAAGGCCACTGTTCATAACTGACTTGGCAATATCACCTTTTAGGTACCTTATTTTGTTTAAATAAACATTCATTTTCAAAAAATGGAGAGAGCAAAATTAGACTAGCAGCAGTGTTAGAGCAATATTGCTCAAACCACAGATCATACAGTTAAATAAAACTTATTACTGCATGATGTCTTGTGGATTGGAAAATATTTTTACCAGCAGCCAACACAAACACTCTGACATTATGTTGTAGACAAAGAAGCCGAAAAAAAGAAAAAAATGCTACAGTATGCAAGTACAAGAAGCTATAATAAGACTTTCCACCAGACATTGGTCAAACAGATCAACTAATTCTGACTGACTTGATTGCATGACTGATATTCTTTAATTAAGAATTTAACTAAAAACAGAGGTAGACCCCAAGCCAATGCAGTAACATATTGACTGAATATATTAGCATCAACATAACAGAATAACAAGGAAAATTCTGATCCATATTGCATAAATCCATCTGTCCATACCAAAGCTACTTCAGGGTCACTGGGGAGGCCAGAATCTATCAAAGAAGCATGAGGGGAAAAGGGGCATCCATCCACTACTGGGCAAACCCATGAACACAACTACACCAGCACAGGTACAATCTAGAGCTGCCAAGTAACTCTCATGTCTCTGAGATGCGTCAAAAAACAAGAAGAACTGAAAGAAAAACCACACAAAGCCACAGGGAGAATGTGCAAACTCCACACAGGCCTGGATTCTATTCCAGTCTCCCAGGATTGCTAATCTCTGATCCACTGTGCTGACCTTCTTTGTAGCCAGAAAAGTAAATCTTCATGAATGTGTATATGTTTAAGCATCTTTAATAAAACAGGCTACAAGTTAGCTCTGCACTGAACACCCCCAGTCAATCCAACTATGTGGCCCCAAATACCATGACTTAACAACAACAAAGATGTCCATAGAGGGGTCAGTCGCCTCATGGTTTCTACGTTTTTGGTTTGTCCACCTGTACCTCTGACCAAAACTATTTTCATATGAATAAATGAAATAGACCAGTTATTACACTCCGTACTTTAAACATTCCCTAAAACTGATCAACGTAAATGTAGTACAAGTAGTGGGGTCTACATCAAAAATCATTTGAAAATCTATTTTCTTAATAACTGATATGAAAAAACCAACTGATGACATGGTGTAAAAAAACAAAAAATTGTCAGTGCAGTTTCATAAATAATACACGCAGAATTTTTATCTGAATGCAATATCTAGAAAGGAACAACTACATATGGTGTATAATCTTCAATTGTTAAATATTATCTTAATATTATCTATAATTACAGATTCTGCTTGTGTAATCACTAAAAAGGTAGCCACAGACTCCAGGTTTACTTACCAGTTTTCTTATCAACATATCTCTTGCCAGCCTCTCTGAAGGCCACTACAGCTCGAAAATAAGAACGGAGAACAGCCCAGCGAAAAGTAGCTACGGGGTCTATTCCAATCAGACCACAAATGAAGGAGTTCTTGCTACTTTTCAGCAAGGCAACAATATCAGGCCGCATATGGTCTGTGTTCTTCTCCCGAAAATCCTGTAAAATAAAAAAAAAAAAAAAAAAGGCAGACTTTTAAGAAGCACCACTAGACCAAAACACTTTTATGTATGTATGTAAAACCTCTTGTAACTTTTGTATGCAAGATATATTTTCATCATCTTCCATTACATGTTCCACTATACAGTGACTATGAAAAGTTTTCACACCC